>NC_085972.1:10475560-11080144 GCF_910591565.1 Cydia splendana | reverse complement strand
TTGTGCATTTCATCGTGGTATCAAGTCGGTTAAAAATTTTGCGGCCGGCTCTTCTACTATTATAAAAAAATCCTGACAGTCATCGCAGCGTATATGGTTCTTTGATCTGACCGTTTTTGTGCTTGGGACAATACTGTCAATGCCATACACCTGGGAGCCTTATTCAGGTCTTTATAAAGAACCAACGATATGGAGATTTTACTAAACTTTTTGTATTGAATATATCTAGATTGAACAACTGTGCTACGTAATTTTTTATGTCTATGTTTCATTTCTAATACTTTTATTTTATCATATTCATCGAGAACTATCGACATGTTGATTTCCTTTATGTGTCTAGTATTTATGTACCATATACAAAAAATGCATAGGTATATAAACATTAAACATGCAGTTTGAGCGTAGTGATGCATTTGCACCACGCATAAAATTTCACAAGTTTCTGTGGCGCATCTTAGTTTTAAGTTCTTTGTATTATGTTTTTGTGATGTGTAAATAAATAGAAAAAAAAAATTTATTCTGCAAGCAACTTATATTTTCTATTATTTCTCACAAAAAGTCGCTATGTAAAATTACCTGGATAGAGTGTTGGAGAATAACTACTCGCGAATGCCTTAACAATAGAGTCATGATGTTGATATAGAAATATGTGAACAGCTCGGATATATATAATGGCGACTGTATAAACGTTCGTTTTACGCAATAAGCGCTTGTTAAGAAACTTTGTACGATTTATGTCACCCACAAATTAAACTATTTGTTAAACGTTGCCTTTAGATTAAAGATGTCAAAACATAATTGGATACAGAACATTTCATTATAACATAACTTACTTTAAATCTCCAAACGTAATCCAAGATAATCTATTACCTACCTAAACTCATTCGTAGCGTTAACGGGATAATCAAAATCCATTACGCGTACTTGCGCAAGAGCATCTCAGTCCCAGAGCGGCTTTCGAATTTTAAAAATCGGAATTTAATTTGACATTTCTCGCAATGTATCTTACCCGTAGTGTCCGACCGAAGGTTCGGTTTCGGTTTCGGTTTCGGCCAGTTTCGGCCAAAAAATCATGTTTCGGCTGTAGTTTCGGTTTCGGCCAAAAAACGGCCGAACCTTTCGGCCGGGCCGAAACTTACGAAATGGTACTTCGGACAAAGACCAAAAGTTGGGGAATAAGTAGGAGAACAATATTAATACCTACATATATATACTGATTCATTGATAGGTACAGAAATTAATTGGTTTATTATAAAACACAATTCCACTAATGAGGGCGCCACTGGACAGTCGACGCAGTCTTAAGAGGCTGTCAATACCTATAGCGCGCACACTGTCTAAATTGTATTGGAGTGAATGAGATAGCACTGTCGCACGTAGCCGTTGGCCGAGTACCAGCTCGGCCCGAGTCGAACGATGTCTTTTTCGCTCTTATTCATGCACTCACTTATTCAGTCATTTTCCTATCTATAGTTTGTCAAAAGACTTTCAATCATAGACAGAGAGAATCATACTATCTTTGTCTTAGACTAGCACCCAAAAGAAAAGGATGAGTATAGATTTCCTGGTTCTTACTGACTGACAAATTGGTTTGACCAACTATACCTCTAATGGCAAATTTTAAGCGAGGCTAAAGGATACGCTCAACTAGTGCCGCAATGTTGATTTTCTCAATAGTTAATATTTTGCGAGGCTGAACAGCTGAATATTGATTAAAACGAAGAAAAAAACCTTTAAATGTGTCCCCAGTACAGTTTTTCATACGAATGCTCGACCGTAGCCTCACTTTTTACCTCAATTTACCATTGGTTTGTGTTCCACATATCCTCTACTTCAGCTTCGCCTTTGGCCTCGCTGCGCCATGCTCGGCCTGCGGTCTCGCTTTTTAATACAATGGACATTGGTTGGAGTCTGTGCTCAACTACTTATCCTGAAGCCTGAAGCACGGCTTTGACTTCGCATGAAAGTTCGCCTCACTGGGGCACTTCGGACTTTTAGGCCTAGGTGAAGATCGGTACCCGGCCTTGCGAAATTGTTAACAAAAAATTTCGCGCTCGCTGCGCTCGCGTTTTTGGTTTCGTTTTTTGGTTGACCCTGTATCTACATGTTAGCTTGACTGGTGAATGAATAGAGTTAGACCAAGAAAATTCTGCAATGATTTTGATAGCATACGCAGTGCTACTAGTGCGAATGTTATTTATACGTTATAATTTCATAGAAGTTTTGACGTTTAAAATAACACTTGCACTTGCACTACGTGTGTTATCAAAATCGTTGCAGAATTATCTTAGTCTAACTCTAGTAATTTTCTTAAAAAACTGCTTAAGTAACATCAATTTCAAGGACATTGGGTGTTGACAGCCCCATAATATGTGTGTAAAAGCGGTTTTATGTCATTTTTTCAACGATTTTAACAAGTCTACTAAAGTTTCGGTTTCGGTTTCGGCCGAAACTAGAGCCAAAGCCGAACATTCGGTTTCGGTTTCGGTTTCGGCAAAAAAACATGTTTCGGTCGGACACTACTTACCCGCACATTATATTCCCGAGCGGTATACACTGCGAGTAATGTCTAATCAAGAACGGATTTTGGAAGTTCGAGTACAGCTTTGGTCATCCGCCCACCTGCTAAATGTAAGGTGCCCGAAGCGCAATTATTAATGCCTCCTCTGACATTGGTTTATCTCTAAATAGACGCCCAACATGATAATTATGAGTAACCGTAACGTTGAGATGTCTGAGATTACTGCATACTAATTAGAAGGGAGAATTAAAATATGCTCTTTTAGCGATAGCGGTTCACCCTGAAATTCGGGAATCAGCTGCAAATGGTGTTAAAGGTATGAAAATCGGCACGATTAATCTTTAGGCCATTTGAATCAATTTGACCCGTAGCACCAAAAAAAAATACAAACGGAAAGGAGTTATGACGTCATTTTTTTTTGTATGGAAAAAAATAATTTTGGTTCAGAAACCTATCGTGTGTAAGTATTAAATGAAAGGGAATTTTGAGCCGGTTCTAAAAATATATCACATTATTATATTTCCGTCACTTGCATTGAATTAAATTAAAAATAATTTTCAAAACATACCAAGTTTGGGCTCCTCCAGATATGAAACCGTTGCACTAGTTTTTGTAAAATATACCTCAAGTAATACCCAATATCCTCATATCTAACCCCAAGAAATTAATTTCGAAAATATTTAGTTTTAAATAAATGAACTGGAATGAATGGAGATATCTTTAAATAAATGAACAAACGTAATAAGTGTAATAACACTTCTTACCATAGGTGTAACGGGAATAATAAATGATGCTAGAAATATATACATTTTATAGTTTTAAACGTCAGTGCTTATACAATTATACTTACAGATTAAAATAGATGTAATTTGTAAAACAAATAAAAAAAAAGAATATGGATACATAAACTATTATAAGCTACATATGCATATGGATAACATGTATACTTTATGTAGGTACTGGTATTTTTTGTTTCATCTAAATATAAAAAAAATGGAATTGAATCCCACGCTACCCAAGTATTCCGTACTAGGTGGATACACAGACAAAACATCCTCTAGACTGAGCATAGTCGCGCTACCCCCGCTGCCACGCATACGGTAAATTTACTCCATGTTCGAGTCGAAAGTGTCTTTGTGTGACGTCCGTGAACTCGTTCGTCGTTTGAACGGACCAATCACGGCACGGGATCTCGCTAACCTCGTCCCGCGCACCCCCGCATTTTTGGCAGCATCGGTTGCATGAAATAATTGCTCTAAACTACGTCTAGAGGATTCCTAGTCTATGGGTGGATAGAAACGCAACTTCGATGGAATGGTTTAATAACGCGTACGATAGTGCGTATCAACCTGATGGGCATGCATTTTCACTTAAAACTGTACCATTTACTTTTTTTGAAAATCCAGCAACATTTGGGTTATTTCTACTCAGAATCACGAGGACTATCGATTTAAAAGGAAATAAAATTTGTCACAAAAAAAAACAGTTTTGTAACGCATTTTCACATATATTTTGTATGAACCGTTACAAAACTGACACCCAAAATTTCTATGAAAAACTGGGGACACTTTTTTCTTTGTCTCATTCAATAGTACTCGTGATTCTTAGTCTAAATAACCCAAAAGCTGATGGTTTTTTGAAGAAAGTAAATCGTCGGCTGAGAATACGTTTGTGCCATATCCATTTTTGAGAAAATCATTTTATAGTGATTCCTAAAATAACAAAAAATTTGCTATATAATTGACACTAATCGGTTTATGAAAAAAACTATTTTTGAAAAATGTTGTGTCATATCCGCATTTTACTATAGGATAATTACACTCTGTTAACAGAAAATTATCACAAAAGTGTGACATATCCACAACTTTTGTGTCATATCATACATTATGCGTTTAACATTTACTCATCAAAAACGGATATGGCAATAATAAAAATGCTTTTATTTCATGATTACCACTATATTCAAAATATTTGTATGGTACTATAAATAGTAAACATATGTGCCTAAATGATAAATACGTTCAATATTTCCTAAATGTAAAACTTTCCGAAAAATATTTTTTTTGCTTGTTTTCGCTCTCCTGCAAACCATGTAAAGTGGCGTATGGCACAAACGTATTCTCACCCGACGAAATGGTACCATTTGTTCTGAAAACCCCCTGATACAAAATAGTTATACATTTCGTTTATCCAGCAGTGGCATTTATATGTAAGTTTAAAGTAGCTCCGTTTGTTCTAGACGAGCACCGCTCGGCGGGCGGCAGCTGGGAGGAGCCGGTGAGCGCGGTGCGCAACGCGCCGCTCCGGCGCTCGCAGCGGCTCAACTCCACCCTGGACTCCAGGTAGGTAATTTAAAGTAGCTCCGTTTGTTTTAGATGAGCACCGCTCGGCGGACGGCAGCTTGGAGGAGCCGGTGAGCGCGGTGCGCAACGCGCCGCTCCGGCCCTCGCAGCGGGTCAACTCCACCCTGGACTCCAGGTAAATTGTCGCTTAAAGCTAATTTTGGACTGGACTGGAAGCTCATTTAGAACTTACCTTCAAATGATACACAATTTTACCAGTAGGTACTATTTATTATCAATGTGACCAGTTACTGGCACCAATAGTGGTTGTTTGCCAGCCGCATGATAGCGGTGGACTGACAAACCCTCTATATAGACCGATAGCAGACAGAACAGTGTTGGTGCTAGGGTAGGGTTGCCATAAGTGTGGGGACTCAGACCGGGACATTTAAAGGAAACCGGCCAAGTGCGAGTCGGACTCGCGTCGCGTTTAAAGGGTTACACAATTTGTAACAATGTATTTTTTCATGTGAAACTTGAGTGAAATGTCTATAATTAAGTCCGACTCACGCTTGACTGCACATTTCTAATAGGTTTTCCTATAGATAGGTAAAGAACTATTTTGTGTTTTTTTTTTTTAATTTAGCATAGTAGTTTCGGAGATAAATTTTCCATGTGTTTAAATGATTATTCATTGACCAGTCAAGCTACCATGAAATTTTTTTGACAAAATTGTGAAAGCGTGTTAAAAAGGCCGGGCCGGGCCTAAAAATCCGAAGTTCCCCAGTGAGGCTAGCTTTCATGCGAGGTCGAAGCCGTGCTTCAGGATAAGCTCAGCTAGAGCATAGACGCCAACCAATGTCCATTGTATTAAAAAGCGAAACCGTAGGCCGAGCTTGGCGCAGCGAGGTCAAAGGCTAAGCTGAAGAAGACGAGATTTGGAAGACAAACCAAAAATTTTGGTAAAATGTGAGGCTGAAGGTCGAGCTCAGAAATCTCCACATTAGGTACTTAATAAGCCCGAAGCGTACTTATAACCAGCGCGGTGAGCTTTCATGCGAGGCAAAAGGCCAAGCTTCTCAAATCAAATTTTTATATTTGTTAAAAATTAAGCGACGCTGAAGGTCGAGCTGTAAGAAAGCAGCGCTAGTGTTACTCAACAATAATATGTGTCATATGTACAAGAGTTACTCGGAGGGCCGAAGTTCCATTGATGAGGTTTTAGGCCCTTGGGAGCCTGAAATTCGAGCTCTACATTACAGACTTTAAAAGCTATAAAATAACATAATTTACATAATCATCTAATTATTGTGTGTCTGAGAAACTGATATTGGACATTAGATAAAAGTAGGTACCATAAAACATTTTTTTTTTAATTTTGGCCATATGAAACGTAGAAATGTAGGTATATTATTATTTACCAAGTCCAGCCCCCTACTAAATAACTATGATTTTTAAACCGGGACAATTTTCTTATCGGCCGGGACGCCGGGACACCGTGCTTCAAACCGGGACATGTCCCGGCGTACCGGGACGTATGGCAACCCTATGCTAGGGGACAGAATTTTGCCTTAAAGAGTGTCGCTAGTAATAAAGTAGTATTGTCTAAAATACTTACATAAACTACACGGACAGCCTAAGTACTACCACAGCTCCCGTAGCTGCTACCTCTTTAAGGTGATGTTTAGCTGCTTGTTAAAGAAAACTATGGCGAGAAATAACTCGACCGTTTTTGTTGGACACGAACAGCTTTTTGCAAGTGTTAACTGCCGTTTGAAATTTCCTACACGTCAGTTTAACACGTACCTATTATGTACATTTGAACCTTGCACGCCCTTAACTTCCACTAGATGTCTTGTGGGATTTTCTTTCACATTGAAACGCAGTCTAAGACGAATGGGGTAAGTTCGCCGTCGTATTGTTTCTATGAATTCCTATTTCTAAGAGTTCATTATTCTCCAGTACTCCAGTAAAGAGAGGAAGCGTACTTGGAACTGTACTGCACTCGTAAACGTTTGCTTTATGGTGACTCCCATTACCGCTACATATTGTAGATGGTTGCCATGTGTAGGTACTTCCCATTATGCACAGGAAGAGGGGTAATCCTGGAGAAATAGTTTGTCATATTCAGACAAGGGGTCTGGCACTACTGGGAAATCTACATTCTAGGAATTAACAAAAAACTACTAGTAAATCTAACTTGCACTAGGATACTAAACTCTTTTACTCATGTAAATATTACTGAACTGAACGTTAACCGCGACTGCTCATGTACTCCTTTAATTTTAATATTTTACACGTGTTAACCGTAGTTTATAGCTAATGAGATCTAAACGAATCGAATGTAGTAGGTATGTCAGACGCAACTCATATCATTTTATTGCATGTCGAATCAAATTTCACATGTGTCTCTTCGATTATAGCTCAATGCCATACGGCTCATATTTTATAAAACAATGGGTTGATTGTTTTAATTTACGCTACTCATTCCACTATCCATCTAATCAAGCCTTAATGCACAGGATACATAATAAACGTCATTATAAACTACTTACATTTATCTATCACAAATTACACAGTGCCAGTGCTGTCCAAAGGTCGTATCGAGTACTCGAAACACTACAATTTCAAAACTAAGGAAGTAGTTACATAGGCTAAGTATGATTGATAGCTATTCCAAAATTGGACCAATTCTCGTCTATTAAAGCCGAGGGACGGAACCGGGGCGCGCGTTTTACGTTGTTTGACTTCAGTAATTAAGCAAACAGTGGCTATATTGGTGTTGTTTCATTATTTTTCCAAAATTGTCGCCCCCTCGACACTCTTGTTTTTATAGAACACGAGTGGGAAGCATATTAATGTTGCTTTTCAAATGTGTCACTGTCATTTGACGTTTCTGTGGGCAAGTATTTTATTTTAAAATAAACGACAAGGCATGCGCAGCCGAATTACGCACACCAATTACGCTACACTTTTCATAATCATTTGTTATGTTAATAAACCACTGTTTTGTTTGAATGAAAACATGTTTCGCGTTCTCGTTCGTAAATTCATCAGCATGTTGACAGTTGGCATATGCGACTTCCTCCGCGGTGTGGTCCCGTCGCGCCGAACAATTAGCAGGGCTACGGGGCCAATTAACACGAATTTCCTGTGCCCCGCTCAGACTCCAGAGGGCAGCCGAGGGCACTGCCTCCGACAACGATCATTGCACGCTTTATAAACAAGATGAGCGAGCAAGGCCTTTCCTGCTTACTGTTTACTAATGTTCATATGATCGCTATTATGTACGGTTCCCTATTTGATTAGCTATAACAAAGTAAATACTAAGTTGAATTTTAAGATTGAATAAGTATATGACATTCAGAATGCATAATCATGGTCATACGTATCGCGCAACAATAACATCATTGTTTAAAGTTTTAATTTGTTTTTGGATTGTGTCATAATGTTTTATAGTTAAACAACGGTATATTGTTTGCTTGGCAAGTTGGCATTGAATCCTCTTGCGCTGAAGACACACCTAAATTCACACTTTATGTTACAAAACCTATCATATCGCGCATACCCGCTAACACAAAGCAATCTACAGTCAACAGGCGTGACATTCTCCGAACAGATAATATTAAATAATCATGTCAAGGCCCAGGGCACGGTAATGCACAGACATACATTAATTTGCATGTCACTGATAATGGTAATATGCTATTCAAATCGACGCCACCAAGCGTAATTATTCTGGCCCCTATTGTCGTGCACACTTATATTTTACATTAAATTAGTCGTTTTCTTTCATTGCCAGTGTACACTTCAAACTAGTATAATGACAAGTCAAAGAATCGGTAAACTTTGAAAGATGTTCTGAATTTTTAGTTTAATTTTATCTCTCTAAAAGTATTTTGCATTGAATATTCCCACTGGAAAAGTAAAGTTGAAAAGTATACTAATTAGTGCTGTATCTAAATTCAAAATAACGTGAATTGGTTTCAAAACCCATTATTTATTACATTGGTTGTTATGCTCGTATAAGTGCAGATGAAAAGGCCTAACAACTTCCATGGTTCTCTGCGTCTAGCAACTTACCGTACCTTTACCGTTTGGAACTGCGGATAGTTTTGCAGCTTATGGTAGTTAAAGTTGATTAAACAAGTTGTAAAAAACATTATTTCCCAACTAATAAGACTATTAAGTGACTATCGATATTTAAGAATTACTTAATCATTTTGTCAGACAACCACACTTGAGTTATACCAAGAAAAGTCTGCAGCTATTTTGATATTTGATAGCCCATGCAGTGCAAGTGTCATTATTTTTACGTCATAATTTCATAGAAGTTTGACGTTTAAAATAACTAGCATTGTGGGCTATCAAAATCGCTGCAGACTTTTCTTGGTCTAACTCTAACAGCAGTATTAGGTACAATAAACTGACCACGGGCATACCCGCAATAAGGTTTAAAAATGATGATATTTTATGGTGGTTTAAAACTGACTAAAATAATACATTTATACTGGCAGATAAATGATCGGAAAAAAAACCTGCTCCAACTCTCTACTGGTCCATCCGTATACGGCAGCTAAATGAAACCTTAGCTAAAATAGAAATAGCTGTTCTAACTAGAATCTATCGCGATTCGTTAGCAGTAATTGTTTTGGCATTGACTTGAGTTTATTTTCACTAATTGGGATCAATGGCTAATAGTTTTACTGATAGAACCGATACTGTTTTTACTGAAATGGTAATTATGTTCAATAAACTGCCGATAGACAGGCACACAGGCAGGCTTTAATCACAAAAGCTTCGAAAATTTTATTTATTTTGTACTGAAAATATGTAGTCGTGATTAATTTATGCAGTTTTTGATAAAGTTTATTTGTAAAAGGGCAGTTCATGAAAGATCTGTTCCAAATAAAAAAAGATTTAAGCAATCGCCAAAGGTTTTATGTCGAACAATATATGTAAATTTATACATATGTGTAAAATATACATGTAAGTAAGAGTCGTAATTATCTCGATCTCGTCGTGTTTATATGAATATGAAGATGACTTCATATAAGTCGCGACGCATGATTTACATCTTGCACTTAGGTACACAGGTCGCTGGAGATAAACCGGTGATACGGCAGCCAGACCGAGCGACGGCTGCCTTCCCTTCCATGTTTATATTCACACGAGCTACTTACAAATTAATATACATGTATGTTTACATTCTTTACCTTTCAATGTTTCAACATATTGTATACAATATGTATTGTACTTAATATCTTTTTGTTTCAAATGTTTTTCATCAATAACTTTCATCAGTAATTCAGTAACTGTTATCTTTGCATGATGATATCGTTAGAATAATATTGGTGGGGACAAATGTTTATCTATTATTTATGTACTGAGGTCGCGGTTAGCCCCTGTGTTGTATTTGTATTTAGCGTCATAGCGTAAAAAGACGCATTATCTTAGTAATGCAATCACCTGCTGATCGTGTAATTGCGTGGTCTCATTTAGCTATAACCTGCTAGGTTTTGCTTGTGAGTTCACGACTGTTGCTTGTGTTGTGTTGCATGTGCATTTTACTTACACCTATCGGTGTGTCTTCTGATCTCTAAACTAATCGACTTCCAAATATAATTGATGATTAGTATTTGAGTAGTTAAGAAACGCTTATAGTTTCGTTATTAAATCCCACCAAACAAAATAACAAAAAACCTGTTGTGTTTTTATGAGTATTTGATCACTGCACTGCAGTTGGCCGTGTGCTGGGAAAATGAGGCATTGTTTGAAATGTCTACAGTTATTTCACATTCGTTGTCCCTCGCCCCACCTGAGAATCCTAGATACCGATTGAGAACGTTGACATGTGTATGTATTACTTTAACCCGCTGTTTCTTGGACCTTGGAAAAAAACTTGAATTGAATTTGACACTACTAACGACCTGATTTTGAGGCAGTTACTTTCATACTACATAATCTGCACATCCAGTATAGTAAGGCAGAGGCAGGCCGCGATTTCGTCGCTTTGCATTGCAGCACTAAAAGTACATCCGTCCCACACCAATTTTGGTGGCTAGCCATAAACCGCGCGTGGCGCTGTCGCCACCTAGCGGTCATATCTGTCCTAAATTCCTAAAGGCTTGGCCACATACAGAGCGCGACGCAGCGCCGCGTCCACGCCGCGCGACCGCGGCACATGCTAACAGGTTACCGACGTCAAACAGACTGCGTCCCGCCGGTATCACGCCCCGCTTCTGTCGCGCCCCGCGCCGCGCTGCGCCGAGCGAACGCGGCGGCCCGCCGCGTCGCGCAAGGTCACGTCAGTAGGATCGGACGTAGGCAGCGAGCGGTGCGCCGCGTTCCCGCGCGGCCGCGCCGCGTTCACGCGCGCCTTGAGGGCGTGTTGAGAGCGTGAGGCCGGCGCGATCGGCGCGCGCCCTGTTTGACCAGGCTTCGCGTCGGCATCACGCGGCGCGGACGCGGCGCTGCGTCGCGCTCTGTGTGTGGCCAAGCCTTAATCGTAACAGACGCGTTTTGTTAGTGATTGTATCTTCTGTATCTAGTACTATTATTTATTCTGTGGCAGAAGGAACAATTGTTTTAGACATAGAAGGCCAGAATAACATATGTAGTACGCTAAGTACTGATCTATTTGTTCATCAGCATTCTTGCATAGAAATTAACCCTGACATCTACCATGGATTGCTTGTTTGCCCTAGTTACCGAGGCGCAAGAAACATCAAACACCTGCATAAGAAAACAATTTGACGCTAGCGCAGTTTATTATACCGCCGTAACAGATTAATAATAAAATAAAATTACTCAGGCAGCTAAGCAATCCACGGACAATATTTCATCTTTCATCATCATCACAGTTCCTATTATGGACTATGGACTAATACTTACGTATGCAGCCTGAACTGACTAGTGCTAGTAACAACTTGATTCTTAAGAGTCCTTAAAACATGAATTAGATTTTTATACTTTTATACTTAAGACATTTAGATTTAGATATTTTAAATGACATAGACAGTTTTTTGTATGTAGAGACTAGTTAAATTATCTTTATGTTCAACTCATAGTTTTATGATATCAAAACGCATGTAAAATAAACGCAGTTTAGTTTAATCAAGTAATTTTTTACTCTCTTGAATAGTACGATTCAACTACTTTTTCCTGACTTCTAACAACTCTCATGGACCTAAATAATACCGTTATACCTACATTAGACAGAATCCTATATCTTTGTTATTATACGCAGTAGGACCTACTTTGTCACAGCTCCGATGGGATTCGTTGTTTAGTAGGTATTTGTCGGAGCTAATTGCTCTATTGTCATTTTATTATTATTGACCGATTGTTCGAGACGAGAGTCGATTGCTTCGCTTCAACAATGACAGCGCAGATCTCATCTGCCATTGATGCAATGCTTTACGATATTTAAATACCAGGTGGTTATTTGACTTGTAGTAATGCCAAATCGTGAAACTCAAAATATGATGCTAAAATTAATGTTAAATTATAAATAAGAACTTATTAATCGAAAGTTATAGTGAACATAGTTATGAGCTTCTGTTTCCGCTCTCGGTCGGACAATGTCGGGCCATATATCACATTATGTGATAACCTATCAATTCATGAGAAAAGATTTCAATGGCTGAGTTAATAATCAACATGAAATGACGCCCCAGTCTTGTATTTCTTACAGGGAGGTTAGTACTAACTAAACTTTGTATCTTTAGGTACTTAAATAAAAACAAATAATTTGTACATTTTCGGGTAGTTATAACATTTATTGATTAACTAACCAAATACAAAACCACCTGGATCTGTCACTGAACAACCTGACTTTAACCTACATAATTTGATCATGTAATGTTTTCATCTACCCTCAACTGGCTTAAGAAGCCATTTGAGGGTAAATTTTGTTTACTTACTCTTTTTTTAAATACCTACCTAAAGATACAGACTATAGGTAGGGACCTAGCATGCAATCTACGGACTGAATAAACAGTAAACGAGGATATTGGTACATTTGGTACAATGCCAAACATTAGCTCAGTTGCGTTTCAAAACAGAGCTAGGATAATGTTTTATAGAATCATCATTTTCTTGTTCTGACGCATTCTCGCCGCACGCATTCGCATTTCTACGTAATCAGGTATTCGCGAGACTTTACCTTTAGGTAATTATGTATGTGCCTTTAAAAAAACTTGCACAGTTCCTGTATCTACTAAACAGGTAGCACAACGGCAACCAGTATACTCAGGATGAAATAAAAGATGTTCACGTACTTCACGTACAGGTACAAGGTGTAACAAAAATAGTGGGGATCCGTTTAAGGACATATTCGGTAGCCTGATGTTCTGATTAGGAAAAACTAGAAGAATTTTTTTTTGACCTTTGTATCGAGGGTTGGCCGATTTATACGACCTAGATCGTGTCATTCACGATGACGCGCAGATTTAACAAAAGTAACCTTTAAAAGCATGACAATACGACCCAAAGCACGCGGCTTCGTGAATGAAACGATCCACTTAGAAAAAAATATTTTCGCGAAAATAAATCCATTTTTTTTACGTGGAAATTTCGTAATTTTGGAAACTTACCGACTGTACATCAGTAGAATTCAGAGTCGCATTTTCGATATCTTTGGACTTCTACCTATATTACTTACTTAAGGCCGTTCCCGTACCCAAATGAAATCTACAATCGAGCCTCCCCTCACGCCACCCATCCCGCCCCTAGATACAATGACGATACAACAGCGCCACGCAAGAAGTAGCGACTTAAATAAACTAACAGGACACTGATTTGTAAAACGTGTTACTAAATACTGAAAAAAAGCATGCTGCATCTCATAGATGGCGTTAAAGTTAAATTGGAAAAATAAATGAAACATAGTGCAAATTAAATATTCATTTTAATGAAGTCAACTCTTATTTCAATAATATTTAATTATAAGGGTAAATACAGTTTATATTTAAACAAATTAATGACTGCAAGTTTTCTATAATATCATTATTTATTAGGTATACTGTGCAGGTATATCATCGATATTTATTAAAAAAAAACCGGGCAAGTGCGAGTCGGACTCGCGCACGAAGGGTTCCGTACCATAATGCAAAAAAAAAACAAAAAAAAAGCAAAAAAAAAACGGTCACCCATCCAAATACTGACCACTCCCGACGTTGCTTAACTTTGGTCAAAAATCACGTTTGTTGTATGGGAGCCCCATTTAAATCTTTATTTTATTCTGTTTTTAGTATTTGTTGTTATAGCGGCAACAGAAATACATCATCTGTGAAAATTTCAACTGTCTAGCTATCACGGTTCGTGAGATACAGCCTGGTGACAGACGGACGGACGGACGGACGGACGGACGGACGGACGGACGGACAGCGAAGTCTTAGTAATAGGGTCCCGTTTTACTCTTTGGGTACGGAACCCTAATTAGGGCATACCGGTACAAGTGCGAAAAATAGGTAATTCGCACATGTATCATACAACGTTTTACAGTACATAATATGGCCCTTTAAATTTTCGACATAGTTACGTAATGTGCTAATTATCGCACTAATGCGGTAAAGTAGCACCATATTGTAATAGTACTTACCTACATTACGTTTACAAGTGCGGCAAATAGGAAAAACGAAACGAGTGGCGATAAATTCGAACACGACCGAAGGGAGTGTTTTGAATCGACACGAGTTGCGAATTACCTATTGGCACATGTATCGTACAACGTTTTACAGTACCTACAGTCCTACATACTAGGGTTTGCTCCCGGGAAATACCGGTACCGAAAGTACCGGGAATTCCCGGGATTTAGAGCCAAGCAAAGAACCGGGATTTCAAAATTAAATTCCCGGTACTTTCGGGATTTTCGGGACTAATATTTCCGGTACAATATTTGACTGTTTTCTGTTACTTAGCATGAAATATCATGTTTTTTAAAGAAATACATTATATAAATCCATTGCTGACGCTAATACTTTTACGACTGACCATATATTAAAGCAAAACAAAAATAGTCAATGGGTTTGACAATGCCAACAAAATAAAATAGCTTATTTTGAAACTATACGAGTGTTTCTACGATAAATAATTTTATACGAATAATTAGTTAGTTGTATACTAAATACGAGCAAAAACTAGAGAGAATTGTGTTATTAATAAAATATTTCTTTTAATTCGAATACGGTATAAGAAACTCTTATTGATAATCTGAATGACATTTTAAAATGAATTAAAATATTATAGTGACATGTCCTCTCCTTGGTAAATTCTTAATTCTGGCTGCAACAACTTCTTGATCCTTCCTATTGATAATTTTATTACCATTTTTACCTACTCACATGCAATTTTGCACATTTATTCAAGCCCCTTATCTTGTCTAGAATACAAAATTTCGTAAACGTAGCTCTAACAGTTATTCATAAATTAACGTTTTAAAACCGGCATTTTTGTGCCTGACTGACTAATAGATCAAAAACCTAACCCACTTCGAGCTGACCTAGAAACTTGAAATTTGGCACTAAGGAATGCAAATCGGTTATTTTTTGTATGGAAATAACCGCGGTTTCGGTTAATAACCGATTATTTCCATACAAAAAATAACCGATTTGCATTCCCTATTTGGCACCAAGGTAGACTATTAGGAGTTTATAGAGGGAACAATCTAAAAAATGAAAATTATTGATAATTTGATGAAGAAAAACATATATACTTATCGATAATAGATGACTAATTTTCATTTATGGTATCAATCGATCAGGTTTGTCTTTAGGATCAAAAGTCTATATGGGATCCATTGCATTAAAGGAATACAAAAGTCAGAAATGATAGTCAAAGTCCGACAGTCGTACTTCACTCGCGAAACGCCCCGAACAAAACGATATGTGACCGTGACGTCAAGGTCACAAAGAGTCCATCTTGAAGTATGAACAAAACAAGAAAATTGCGATTTTGTCGGTGAAATATTGCGTTTATGTATATAGTTTCCATACAATCTTTTATTGGATAAAATGCGAGGAATCGAATCGAATGGTAACTAACTGCGACAATTCTTCGACCGACGGTTTTGTCAGGAAGCTCTTCTTCCACATTGAACGATATTTGTAACTGAAAATAAAATATATTGTATGTGTTAGCATTTACAATTTGTCACATCATGTACAGTCGACGTCAAAGATATGTACCTATTGCAGCATACTCCTTTGTAATAAGGTGAAAAATGTATACATATATTTGACGTCGACTGTACATATAAAGCACCGGTGGTAAAGAACCAACGAGAGAAATAAAAGTAAGACCCTGTATAATGACTACGAATCGTGTGATAAATCAATTTACGATGGAATTCTGGCACACGAAGTTGAAACAATGTTATTCTAGCTAGGTAGTTAGTACAAAAGGTAAAATTGTTCTCTGCTCTACAATCATTAAGCATAATTAGCATGAATCACCTACCTCATGGGTATCTTCTTCCTCTAATATACTAGGAACCCGATAAGTGTCATCCACCTGTGCAATGCGTGGGTTCAAAATGTTTGAGCCGGTCGCCTCACTGTCAAAACCAAAATTAAATAAATGTATGTTGTTTTACAGCACATATGGACTTTACCGCACTAGTACGATAATGCACACACACATTACGTAACTATGTCAAATATTTAAAGGGCTAGTAGTAGTAGTAAACTCTTTATTGTACAAAAAGACATATTAAAAATAACATACAATTAGCAAGAAGTACAAAGGCGAACTTATCCCTTTGAGGGATCTCTTCCAGTTAACCTATAGGGCTATATGTACTGTAAAACGTTGTACGATACATGTGAGAATAGGTAATACGCAACTCATGTCAACTATTTTTCGCACTATTTTTTATCATCAAGTGATGATGAACAATAACAGCCACATTTTGCCTCTCATTAAGCATCCGGACAAATCTGTCGGTCGAAGAATTGTAGCAGCCAGTCATTTCTTTACAACATCACTCAATTTATAAATTAGTCCATTACTATTTCATAAATTGATCATGGACCCGCGAAACGCAGCATTCCAGAAATGCAGTTATTTCGAAAAGTGAGACAGACTAATTTCAAAATTTTTATGTAGGTACCTATATTATAACAAGTGATGACAATGGAGAAAACTACTTGAAAGTAAATAAACCATTGTGCTGGTTACAGGTACAGTCGGCGTCAAATACTTTGTAGCAACAAAGTAGCCAAATAGTAACATCTAGCAAGTAACATAATAAAATTGCGGTTTATGACGTAAGTGTTAAAAAAACTGCTTACTAGATCTCGTTCAAACCAATTTTCGGTGGAAGTTTGCATGGTAATGTACATCATATATATATATATTTTTTTATCATTCTCTTATTTTAGAAGTTAAAGGACACACATTTTACCACTTTGGAGGTGGTCTCTCCCGCAAACTATTGAGTTTAGAAAAAAATGATATCAAAAACCTCAATATATTTTTTGAAGACCTATCCATAAATACCCCACACGTATGGGATCGATGCAAAAAAAAATTTTGAGTTTCAGTTCTAAGTATGGGGAACCCCCAAAATGTATTGTTTTTTTCTATTTTTGTTGAAAAATCCAAGTTTCAACAGTACCTATAGTTCTTATAGTTTCAGAAAAAAGTGGCTGTATATACGGACGGACAGACAGACAGACATGACGAATCCTTAAGGGTTCCGTTTTTTGCCATTTGGCTACAGAACCCTAAAAATGCTCTATCACAGGTAAATGAGAAATTGAAAATGGAAATAATTGCCCAAGATTATTAGTTTTATTAAAATAAAAAATCGGTCAACACGCTCAAGAAAAGGAAATCATTTACTATTGTGTAGGGTAGGTATAATATAAAATAACTACCAGTTCATTAAAAAATACGTAAAAGAATAACGAAAGTACGGACAATCGGTAAATCCCGGGATTTTAATTTCCGGGACTTACTCAGGCAACCCTATTACATTCTATCAGTGTACATTTTTAGGGTTCCGTACCCAAAGGGTAAAAACGGGACCCTATTACTAAGACTTCGCTGTCCGTCCGTCCGTCTGTCCGTCTGTCATCAGGCTGTATCTCATGAACCGTGGTAGCTAGACAGTTTAAAATTTCACAGATGATTGAATTTCTATCGCCGCTATAACAACAAATACTAAAAACAGAATAAAATGCAACAAACGTGATTTTTGCCGTTTTTTGCATAATGGTACGGAACCCTGCGTGTGCAAAACCAACTTGCACTTGGCCGGTTTTTTTAAATTAAGTACCTCTTGGAGAATATCAAATAACTGATGAGGGCAATGTATCTCGTACGATATTATTGATTGGCGACATTTTATTTAGTTTTCGGCGAACATTTGCTAAGTAGGTAGTACTAATACTACTAATAGCCATCTAGGAAAATAAGTACAAAATATGTCCAAATAATTGAGAATATCAATTCAATTCATAAAAAGATATAAGCATCTGCACTGATAGGAAAACAGTAGGTATCTAAATCTAACTAAGGTCTATTCGTACGCCGCCGCTGTGAGTACTTGAGTAGGTAGGTATTTGTGACGTTATCTATGAAAAGGGACCTTATTGTCGATGGCGCTTCCGCCATTATTAACGATGCTCTGATATAAATACCACGCCGTGCGACGCAGTGCGTCGTAAGCGCCATAGACAATAAGGTCCCTTTTCATAGATAATGCCACAATTAGAATTAGAACTTACTCGTTACTTTGAATGTCAGTGGTTGATGAAATCGGAGATTCCATTTCCATATTTTGCAGTCTGTAAATAAAGATAAATTGTATTAGTGTATTGTGTTACGTAGGTAGGGCTAAAAAGCACAAGTCAAATAATTATACTCACTCGATGTAGTCTAAATATATAGTATCATGTTCGGCTGTGAAATTATCCAATTTTCTTCTTTTCCTAGAAAGACAAAAAAGTAAAAAGTTTAGACGCATGACAAATCACGAGCTGAGGTTCGAACCCTCGATAGGTGGATGGATTGCTAAAAGAACGCTTTATGCGTCTAATTGTGTGCGTTACATGTATCACTGTGTGCTCGTATTTATAGGAAGGCCCACTACACCGCAACCGCGTAACTACGACTCACGACGCACACATAGACGGCAATGTTTTCTGTCTTTGCCGTGCAAGGCGCTAGTGCCGCGTGGTGTAAACGTCGCGAATCGCAATATCCTTTTAAGCTATTTAGATGATGAATTGATGACAATGTTTACCGGTAGATGGAGCGATTATTAAATTCTAGAATGTTTTAAGTTATATGGATTACTAATTAGTACGATCAAGTATATATTAAATTAAGTAATAATTACGTATTTCACTGTGTAATAAATATACATTTTTACTTACGTTAGTTCCATTGTTTGTTGGAATCTTCCGAGTTGTCTTTTTCGAGATGTCTTCTTTTTATTCAATTGCTTGTTACCCATTATAACTTAAAGGTTTTGGTGCACACGGTATATCACTAGGACACACAACACAGCATAGTTTTTATAAGTAAATCTTATATTTGTTTTGGGGACACCTAGTACAGGTCCGTCTGGCACGAGCGCTCAGCCATCACTGTCTCATTTCGAAAGACGGACGGAGATAGAGCATGCAGGCCGGAGTCGATATTTTGTTACGATAGAATTAGTTGATGTTTATTTATTTTAAAAATATTGCCTCTAATTATCGTTTTTCTAAAGCTGTCAAATTACTGTTATACTTATGATTGATTTTTCTCCTTTTTTTGTTTCATAGTGTCACATAGTAAAGAAACGAGTAAAGTTGGAGTAAAAATTCGAATTGGAGGTTACTTTGGGAATAAATTGTATCGAGCGAAGTGTTATGAATCGTGTATCGAAAGCTGTGTTATTAAAGATAATATAATCAAGAATTATATTTATTTTTCCCACGTCTACAAATATCACCGTTTCTTAGAAAAATAGGATAATTATTGGGGTATTTTTACATTTCTGGCTCAGGGAACGGCCTTAAGTATTATTTTATTTGTTCATATCGGAACTAATTTTATCTAGTTTCTATTTCAATTCTTCGTGACTCGAGTGACGATTTCATCCTGTATAGTTACTAAGTCCACTTCACCGATTACTATACCGGTCTGTGTGTAGCAAGCATTAAGAAATGCGAAAGGCATTAAACCTTAATAGGGATCAGGGTCTCGGAGCGACTAATACTATTACCACGAACAACGCCGAGCCACTGATCCATCTGCAGTTTCTATTTGTAGTTTCACCGATTATTGTGGCGTAGAACTTTTCCCCCTGTATAATTAAATGACTTCCGTGTATCTTTAATTGCTCAGATCCTATTAATTAAGGCCAATTAATGTAAATGTAATGGCCGTTAAACACATCTTGACCGCTTATCGATGTTTCGTTTTCATAAACATGAGGATGGGATGATTTGAAGATAAAAAGTTTGTCGTTTAGTTAAATTAAATTTATATACCTTACCTATACATTTACATGAGTTTGTTTACTATTTATCACGTATAAATCTCGCTTTGTGTTGCATCAAATTTTTGAAATCAAAGATAAACATTTAAGTCCAAGCATCATAATCGTGACAATGCAATCGATGATCGGCTTTATTTTAAAGGACAGATCAGATAGACTACGTTTATTAGCCTACTTCTGGCTTGTTTACCTAACACAGATTAGAAGCATAGGTCATTAAATTAAAATAGCAACTTTGCCTTCAGGAGCAGCGGTCAACTACGCAACACCCTCAGCCGGGCCCGCGAACTATGCGAGCGCTGGCGCAGCGGCGGCACCACGCCCGCGCCCCCCGCGCCGCCGCCCGAGGACGAGGGCGGGGGGCGCCTGGCACGCTGGTTCAGCGTCAGGAGAGGCTCGACACACCAGTATGACATGCACTCACATGAGAGCGACAAAATGCCGAAGCTGCCGGAGGTAACTAAATAAACACAACCTATATTGTATACCTTCAGTTGTTGGGGGCGTATAACGCGCTGTTGTAACATTGTCAGGGCTCGTTTATACTGGGCCTGCGGTATTTTCCGTCGTACATAGACGACGACATATTACTCGTAAGTACTCGCAAACTAAAGAAATTACAATTTATGATTGCCGGCTACGATACTATTGTGGAAACATTAAGTAAGTAAGAAATTTAGCACTCAATTGCTCAAAAAGATCTGGTCTTTAACTGTAAAATAAGCTAACACAAGAAGTTGAAAAAATATAGAGTGTATTAGACTGATATTTAAGATTGCCACACTGCAAACTTATCAACGCGTTTCTCATATTGTGACATCCATTAGATTGGTTGGAGGCCATGATTGCCAAAATATTAACTTTTTGCGCGTTTTGTTAGCGAGTCAAGAAATCTCTAGTAATAGAACTGGTGTTTTTGTTTTCCTAAATCTGCGAATTCAGTCAAAAATAGACTCTTAAAAGCAAATTAATCTCCCGAGGTATAATAGCAGTGAAAATAAACAGATATATTTCCAGTTTGCCTTAGCGAAGTTCAAAGGAATGGGCAATACGATTTGGTGCGGTGATTCAGTATTCAACGGAATTGTAGAAACGGTGCGGTCAGGTGTTCGAACTTTTGAGAGAAACTCATTTATGTATTAGTCATGGCTTGGGCTAACAAATATGGGCCTTAAATTATTTTTTATTCCGTTGTTTATCAGACTTAATAATTTTGTCTATCGATCGACTTACCTTAGACAATATGTATTAATAAATATCAGTTTTTACGAGCAGGTGATCCAAAAACAATTGTTGGCTTCTGTTCCGCGCAGTGCCCATAAATTTAACAAACTCAACCAAATAATCCAGTAACTTTGTCGAATTTTGTAACCTGGCTCTTTTGCGTCAAATCCGGTAGTTCTGATTTTTTGCAGACTTGTTTATGATGTTGGCCCAATGAATAATCCAAGTTTGTGACTTCGAGCGCCGAACGCAACTTTGTCAAAAATCGAATAAACCGCAATTTTTTTTAGATTTGGGCGATTATAACCCTAAAGTACTAGTTTTTGGTAGTAATCCTATGGCGTTTTTAAAGTAGACTAAATTTGCTACAATAAGACACTAGAATTGTCTCTGTCGTCTGTACATCTAATATATTCCGAGATTTAGCCTTTAAAAATTTTATAATTTTACATCAGTTCTTAGGTATAATATAAGGGTTAGGCAGGTAATTTATATGGAATTCATCACCGCCACGTTCTACAAAATATTTATTTTCCTTAAAAAAAAAATTTTTTTCAAAATAGGCACTAATACATTTTTTTATGGAAAATAAATATTTTGTAGAACATGCTGGTGATGAATTCCGTACAAATAACCAACCTAACCCTTATATTATAGCTAAGAACTGACGTAAAATTATAAAATTTTGAAAGGCTTCATCTTGGAAAATATTAGATGTACAGAGACAATTTTAGTGTCTTATTGTAGCAAATTTAGTCTACTATAAAAACGCCCTAGGAAGTTACTATCAAAAACTAGTACTTCAGGGTTATAATCGCCCAAATCTAAAAAAAAATGCGGTTTATTAGATTTTTGACAAAGTTGCGTTCGGCGCTCGAGGTCACAAACTTGGATTATTCATTGGGCCAACATCATAAACAAGCCTGCAAAAAATCAGAACTACCGGATTTGACGCAAACGCAAAATGTATAATTTTACAGTATTACAAAACACTTATCGCACTAAACTTTCAATCGCAAAGTCTCAAATGCTTCATTATTTGCTTTCACCGCGACCTTAATACAGATTACCGAGTCACCAGCGTGCAATGTTGTTATTGTTATCATTGTTATCAAGATTGTTTGTTTACGTCCAGGCACGGACTGACACATGACACGTAACATGACGGAAGGAATTACGAGAATCTTCATCAATTTACCTACATATTTTGTTCCACAACCTTTCTAATGACTCGTAGGACTTTTGTTGTAATCGCAATATGAATAACCATTGACGCACTTGCTGTTCATTTCATTAATAAAAAAGTGTTTAATTTTAATTATTATTTATTTTATTATAATTCATGCAATTAAAGTTTAAACATGATGACATCCATTTAAAGTAAAACACCACTACCGCATGTTAGTCACCAAAAACCACAATACTTACATATTTTTATTTTTCTTAACGGAACTTCCGACCTGTTATTCCGTTGGTTTGAAGTGATGCCCAATATGCCCATTGCGGTATGATGTTGGTCATTTTAGGTAGCAAATCGCGGATTTTTTTTACGTTGTTAAAGTTGCTGTTTGTTGTAAAGTGACCAGCTGTTGTTTCTTAATATAGGTCACACGCAATGAGAAGTTTTCATTTCTTTATCACGCAATCATATTTTTTCCAATATGGATAACATTTTAATCTTATTGTTATTTAGTGTCAGCGTTGTATGTTTTATAGGATGGGTCAATTCAATACTTCGTTTTAGAAACAAGTATTTTCGCAGGTGACTCTACGACAGTACGAATTAAATAGGCACCTAATAGTGGAGGGAAAACCCCTATGCAATATTTTATTAAGTTAACTACAAGTAAGTAGGTATATCATAGTTTAAAGGTAACTAACTCATAAGTCATCAATATAATAATACTTACCTAAACTAAATAAATAGTAGGCTACTCCATCACTCGCAGGACTTACGTCATACAACACTGTCATGATGAATAAAATAAACCCATTCACAAACGAACCCTGTTAGCCTAACGTCCTCATTCATAATTCTAGGCTAGGGTTACTAATGAACTAGGTCTCCCTCCAATTATACACATTAAAGCAAACAACACAACGAACCAACACACCGCAAACAGGCCATTGACTCGCACCGACAATTTCTGGAATTAAAGGACTCCGCTCATTGGTCACAGACCATAACATTACTACATGTATATCAAATTAATATGAGGAAGGATATATGTACATGATTCACATTTATATTATAGAATGATTCACGCGGTCATTGGGCATTCTTTCAACGAGCGCAGTAACGAACCAGTCGTACGGCCGGTCATGTCGATCCTAGTTTGCTATGAACAAATAATAAGAAAAACACGGTGATACAATCATGTGCGGGTGTACAGTGCCTCAACGGAGATCCATGTATACGATTGTAATATCTCAGTTTGCTCTAAGTGTCATTACGTGAATAACGTGCTATTCGTAAATGTCAAAAGTAAATTTTAAATCGTGCGCCCTGCTCGGTTTTTCGCCGATCTAACCATGTTCTGTGTGAAGCTTCGTAGTGATAAGGCCGAGTATTGCATGGCCGAGTATGACGTGAGTGTGGTGGAGGATATTACTTTTGACGTTTACGTGCAAATGTGTTTTCCTGTCGGTTCTCTGTCTGCGGGCTTAGCAAGGTTGTACGACAAGGTAGTTATCACGCAATATGGTGATGATAGAACGGCCGTTATCGTCGATTTATCATCCATACTATGGTTGCAGACGATATATGGAGTTATCCACATTTGACAGCGGTAGATGATAGAAGACAATTTGCATAACATGGTAGTTGGATAAGATGTGGATAATTTGACAGATTGTCCCATTTTGACAGTTCAACTTAGTTAATTTTAACTACGTGCTTCTTAGATGACGATAAGCCTTGTCGTGAAAGCAAAAGTAGTGAATAATCATATTTTAAGGTATAAATTACAGGTAAATATCAGTTTTTCTATGTTTATATTGAGAGTTATTAGTTACAATGTTCCGCTGTATATAATATTGTCAATATTTTCTTCGCAGGGAAGTCAAATTTTATTATTCCTACTCGCGCCTGCTGTTGAAGAAAAATCTCGTAAACAGCTTTAAGAAACGCTTGCAGCCTATTTGATATGCCGGACGAAGAGTTTCGGCATATTTACAAAGTGCGTAGCGTTGCGTGCGGAGTGTGCAGTGCATTTACTTATGTGCCGAACTTAACGCCGAGCCTCAAAACGGTGATGGGTTACCTACCAAAACACCTCAAAGGTAAAGCAATAAAATTACAGTGTTTCTTATAAAGTTAATATGTATTCTATGCATAGACCCTATTATATTTGAAATCATTGATTCTATGTAAAACAGACGTCTTAATGACAATGCTACTAAACTCTTCAATACTAGGTACCGGCCTCATTATTATATGTAAAAGTTAGTATGTTAAGATATCTGTTGTACAATCTCTTACTTATGCTACTAACCTACTAACAGAGGTTACTTAAACTACTATTTACTTCAACATTCATATCCTAACCTCCGAACCTAAAGGGGAAAATCTACTTGACAAAATTAGATTTACAGTACCGGTCAATAACCGGTTTGTGTGTTTTTGTATGAACTTGTAGTAGGTTAGTTTGTAGATTTCATATTTTACTAGTCATTTTATATGAATAATATCTGAGAGACCGAGCTTTGCTCGGAAAACATATATAAACTCAAAAATGCGTGTTTTTCCAGAGATGAGACCTAGCTAGATTGATTTTTCGCCCCCGAAAACCCCCATATAGCAAATTTCATGGAAATCGTTAGAGCAGTTTCCGATATCCCCGAAATACCTATATATACATGTAATAAATAAATATACAAGAATTGCTCGTTTAAAGGTATAAGATATTATGAATACTGAAATACTGTGAACTACAATAAGAGACTCAGCATACTACTAAAAAAGCTCTTTAAAAATAATGTAGTTGACCATACATTAAAACAAAAAACCTCTATGAAAAAAAAACATTACATGAGATCAATTTTTCTCATCGCTGGACAAGGAATAGTACTAAACTACCTAAAGCTGTAGAAGTCACTCAGAAATATAAAAAAAAAGTTATACCGTAAAAGCATGGAGGTGATATATTATTGACCGGTACTGTAATTAAGTACTTATTTGTTTTAGGTTCTAACAGTATACACAACACCAGCAGCACACCTACACCACCAGCAGCAGCAGCAGCTGCTGCTGCTGGTGTGTAACAGTTACACCTGCTAGCTGATGGCAACTACCAACGCGGGACTAGTCAAGATCATGGCTTGTCCATTGGAGCACTACTGACTGGATTGGCCACACTACTGTAAGCCTGAACCTATCTCGAGCAGTTTGTAGATGCTGTAAACAGAAGGTAAGTTCTTTTGAGCACTGAATTAAGTATTAGACATAAAAAACTGTGACTTTCCACAAGGACTGTCTTAGTAACTTTTACTTTTTTGAATAAGTATGATTGCGGCTGTATTGTGCATTGAGTTATGTACCTACCTATTGTTTGATAGTTGTGTATGATAAGTAGTTATCTCTGGGATATATAATCTGGGAATGCAATACTTATTAGGTTTAACTAAGGCACCTAGTTCTAATGTGCTGCCTTGTTTAATGGATATTATTCCTGGCGATTGTTTAGTATATATCTTGGGTGCACTAGACTGCACTCATGTGAAAATATTTACTCCATCGCTGCCACATGAACCTACTTTTACTTATTTCCTTCTTTTTCTTCCAGAAAACTTCTCGTGGATCAAGGGAAAAATTAGAGAAGGCGCTCCTAAAAGACTTCCTAAGCATGCAAGCATGCACAAAATTTAACCGGCTCTGAATAAATACATATTTCGCATATTACTATGTTTTACTATCACACAAATACCTACCTAATTTACCTATATTTCAAGTAGAGACAAGTAGAGACTAGTAAACATTGAAGACGGATAAGCTTCACACAGAACAGCATTCCCGGGCATGCTTCAATGTAGGTGTCACTTATTCTTATTTTTCATTTTAGCCTTATGCGTACAAAATTTGTGACTCTTATAGCTTCTAAATGTAAAATCCGACTCATATGCAGTATAGTACAATGAAAGCATAGGTAATAAAAACATTTTAGGCACGTTCTTATTTAAGAGGAAAGGGAGATGGCCGCTTCCGCTGCTCCATACAAACGTAGTCCTCATTTTCCTCTCTGGATATTGACATTATGGAAAGTATTTTTACATAATTTAATGTATATTAACCATATAGCTATGCCTCTACGTTCGAATTTTTGAATATTGTAAAAATTAGGAGCGGAAGACAGATTTCATACAAATTTTTAAATGCTCCTAACTCTTATAATAATTAATAAATTGAAAAAAAAAGAACAAACGTAGGGGCATGGGTGTAGTTGATGTTGATATACAACAAATTGTATCAAAATATTTAATGTTATTATCCAGAGAGAAAAATGTGGACTACGTTTGTATGAAAAGGCGCGTCTAGTGAGTCTGGCGGTCAAAAGGTCAAATAAGAATATTCCTAAATGCTCTATTATGCTAATAAGTCTACTCTAGTGACTATAACTGCGGTCAGACTCAATACGCCAATAACTAATGTTGAATATTAAAAACTATGTTAAATTCTATTTGGTAGATACAACATTTGACAATTCTCGTCACTCGTGGTGTTGTCAAGTCTTTTTTGTTTACTAAACTCTATAGATAAGTTAACAATGTCGGCTGCTAGCTAGAATATTATAAATGGGTAAATAAAACAACTATTGCCAAAAAATTAAACAAAGTTTATTTACACATTAAATGTAGGTGTACAAACAAATCATTCGCTACCGTACCCGCTGTGAAAGTGCCCATCATGCCAGCAGCTTTATTGCTGGATTACTATGAACAGCTTTTGTACCAGGAACGTCTCGGAGCGGGGGCCCTTACCATTCTGTCTGATTCGACGGCCTAACTTACGTGTAAAGCGCTTAATGATAATACTAATGAACTGAAAAGGTTGTTTGTTGTTTTATTTGTGGATAGGTATGACACCTATATATATGGAATGGTCTTCTCACTAGCTTTTAATTGATATCCATATTATTATATTATTGCAATTTCATAACTGCTCATCTATAAGTTTCGTTTCAAATATAAATAGAATGCTTAACGGCGCAGAAAAGATCAACATTCCTCTCAGACCTCCAACAAAAAGGGGCCAAACTGAAAACCAGCACTGGACGCCAGTCTAGCACATGTTGAGCTTGGTACCCACGGCCAACATGTCTTGCTAAATGTAATTACCTATGTATAGAGTAGACAATAAGTTAGTACTTAACCAAGAATAAGTTAGTACATACTTAACATAGAATTTATATGTATATGGTTTGTATTCCTAATATTTTTTCTACCATCAACCTATCATGTTTTGGCAATGGAGCATTCCATGAAATTGTCTACCGTTTGTCCCGTAGAAATGCGGATTTTCTGGAGATTTGCAGGTATAAGAGTTTCCTTTTCTATGACAAATGGTCAAACATATGCACGGAAAATTAATCGCTTGCTTTAAATGACGAAAAAAATCGCAACACAGGAAATAAAATGCGTTTGTATGGGACAGCTCGTGGAATGCTCCAATAAAGTGATTTCATTTCATTTCATATCATAAACTGATGAGGGCATTCAGCGGCCATGTCCGGTTCTCAGGCGGCACCAGATTTTCCGAGGAAGGTCAAACCCTTTTGGCTTTGGGTCAGATATACAGCTACTCCGAGCTGCCGAAGCAGACCATTCCGCTATCCACCTATCCGAAATATTAAAGCTGCTCAGGCTCCCAGCTGTAGCACAGGGTCGGCGGGCAGTCGAGCGGCAGAATTCCTCGTGGACAGGCATTGTGGGGTTATTCGTGATATTCTCAGCCTCCCTCTTCAACGCCTTGAGTCGTCGGATGTGAGAAGGGGCAATGTGATTCAATGCCGGCAGCTAGTGGCGGTTGTAGATCGGATAGTGCCTGAGATGCATCGCATGGTCTCTCAAGCCTCCAATATGTTATGACTGAAACAGAAACAAATTAGATTAGATGAGGTCAGGCGCAGGCTAGTACTTACAGCGGTTCATTGGCAAATTATGTGAAATTAATGTCACTTTTAGAAAGCTCTCGTTTTTAAGCCAGGGGGATTTTTTTGTTACAGTTGTCCAAATTATCGATTGAAAATAAATTGAATTTTGTTCTAGTAATTATTTATACGTTATTAAAGTAGTATTATGTATTAAGTGTAGTTCTGTACCACCTGCGTCTTAAAAACAAACCAACGAACACCTTATTTATCAAAATTTGTCTCAGATATTCTATGGTAGGGTAATATACGACACAAACATACCCACACACATACATAGGCTGCTAAAATCATTCCCATAGTCAGGTATAGGTACAATAAACCACTTTACCAAACACAAAAAAATAATCGATATTAAACTTTCGTGAGACATGTTTTTAAATTGTTTATACGACAACGGTTTCACTCACTTGAATTGAACAAAAAAAATATTCCAGCTCCCAGCAGTAAAGAAACCAGCTTCTACTCCCAAGCCCTAACAATATAAGTTTTTGGCAAAAATATCATTTTTGGTACAAGCTTTTATCGCTGACTGTACTTTTCTTTCAACACGCAACTAATACTCCATGAGTCCATTCTAACAACACCAAGCACAATTAGTTTGCGTTGTTTTATCACAGTGTTCCCATGGCCACCTCATGTCTCCATCATCAGATCAGCTCCATGTCATCATAATATTGCAATAGTCATCCGATTTACATATTGTTATGTATGCAAAATTTCAGCTCAATCGGAAATCGGGAAGTGGGTCAAACTTAGCTGTCAAATGTATATGGCCAGCTTTAGTGCTAACATAACTGTTCCTAGTATTCCTATATTACATGTTATAAGTAAGAATATTGTACGAGTCGGTATTATATTATTTTATAATCTTAGTAGAATAGGTACTAATACAATTTATTCGTATTGAATAACTCTTGCAGAGAATTTGTAAGTTACTTGTGGGTATGGCTACTTTATTTATTTTATAAACTTTATTGCACAAACATATAGAATTACGTAAAAATGGCAAACTAAATGCCAAAAGGCATTATCTACCAGTCAACCATAGAAACAAATACGGTAAAACGGGGTGAAAAGACACGATTTTCAACACGATAATCCAAATGATAAAGTAATAATTTTGATATCATTTTTTGAGTCTTGGTTAGTTCTTCAATTTTGCATTTGTCAAATAAATTTTTATCTACCCAATTCAGAGAAAATCAAAGAAAACTACCTGTTTTCTCCATATCCTTAAAACGGGGTCGATAGACACAAGAAAGGGGTGAATAGAAATATTAAGTTTTAGTTGTCATAGGCATCGAATTTGGTCATTATTATGTGGATACTCTGTTGGCAAATGGTATAATGGTAATGGTACCTGTTAAACAGCTATTTGACACAAAATTATTTTTTGTGTCTTAACCCTCAAGGCGTATCTTTACACCCCTTTGTTGTATCTAATCACCCCCTATGACGTAACTGTTCACCCCATATGCGTGTCCATTGACCCCTTTATCACGTAAATTTGCTTGTTATTGTTTTTTTGCAAAAAATGCTTTATTATAGAGAAAATTAGTGATATTATATATTATTTAGGTACTACAGATACTATATTTTTTTTTTTTTTAATAAAATACATTTATTTCACATTACCAGGTTAGCTAACTTTTACTTAGTTAATGTCAAAACATTTACCGCTAGAACAAAGTTCAGACAGGTTTCATTTCTTACCTCGGCGAGACCTTACTTTAGAGTCAAAAAAATCTAACTATTAGGCAGTTTGATTAAGTTCTTTTGGTACCAATGTAGAGAATAAATAGTCTACTATATACGCATTCCAAAAATCTTATTTTAGAGATGTACGTTTTTAAATATAACAACTTGAAAGAAAAAGTTCAAAATTTCTCTATTCACCCCGCGATTTCTGTTGACCCCGTTTTACGGTATGTGACGTTCCACGGCAAAAGGTACCTTATGGCGGCTGGCGCTTACGTCGCATAGCGCCGCAATAATATTGGAGCGGCGTTAATAATAGCGTAAGCGCCAACCGCCATAAGGTGCCTTTACCCGTGGGACGTCACATATAAACACTAAAGGTTGGTGCAAAAAGCAAATGCAGTAGGTATATCTTAGATATACATACTAACATAAACATATATATATGTTATAAAAATAAATGTACTAATATGTATATGGGATGATAGACACTAGATGAGTTCTTCATTTAGCAGATGACTACCGAGCATGACTACTCAAAAAACAAATTTTCTTGGGGCTTGTCTTATAGGTAGAGGGAGTGCATTCCATAGATAGGTTGCCTGAACGGCAAAACAATCAGACATAAAACGGTTATGAAGAGGAAGGACTTAAAATTTAAGTGAGCGGGAGTTCACATCCGGAACGGGCATAAAAACTAAATACTTATTAATAATATTTTATCTTTATGTCTTATATTTATGGCATAAAGTGTGTCTTTTTCTTTTTCAATAAACTTTTATTCTTGCTACAAAACCAGCTTCTAGAATATACAAACAGAGTAAAAAAATATATAAGTTTTTAAAGTGAGGTCTACGGGTTTCAAAGATTTTAATATTTGTTAGAACCCTTAAGTATGCACTTTTTATGCAGTGTGAATAAATGTATGCATAGGTAGTGTTGTAGTGTAACTTTTACACATAATTGTTGCCAAATCAACTTCCTGCAATTATAGTAGTGATAGAACAGGTTTTTAACAAACTTTTGTCACTTAGTAGAACATAATAGATAGAATGAGAAGAAATAGATATTAAGTGTCAATAATATTAAAAGGCACCAGAAACTTTTCATGATTTTAGTTTAAGAAAGGTGTACTTACATCTTCAATCCTTTCTTCTAGATCTTAGAACTTGTGTGCACTGTGCAGCATTGCATTTTGTATCTCTGGGTTCCGAGAGGCTCATGGATCTCCCTCTAGGTGTAGGCGAACAGGGGATGCTGAGTTATATATTTGGCTAGCATTTTCTTGTGCGCCGAAGCATCGACTGAAATTAAACATATTCATGACAAAACCAGTTAATGATCAAACGAACTATAACTTTTTCTATAAATAAATTAGAGAAACTTACATTTTGGGTGGCATTTCTTTTAGTTTACACAGCAAATCAGTATTTTTCTTCGACTTGGTTTGTATTTTCACTAAATTCACTGAATCATGCGCGTACGCGACGCTTGTCAATGTCAAGTGAATTGTCAGTTGAGAAAACACGATTATCCGTTCATGTTATAATGTAAGTCAATTTGTATAAAGCTGTCACTCATTTAAACATTTTTCAATTTGGAAGTGTAGTAATAAAACTAACTATTCGTTTTCAAACTTCGTCCGACACACGTCCGACATATTAATAAAGCCAGGCATTAAATGGATTTTTCATAAACTCTAGGCATAGACAATCGTGGTCACTTACGAATGATAGTGGATAACTTTATACGATATCGACGTGGTATTCTTATCGTAGCCCGTAACCATGTTCAGCAAAACGATAAAAATACGACTATCGTTAAAAGACGACAGTAGATTCCACGCGCAATATGATATAACCTTGCTAAGCCCGCTGGTATAGTTCATGTGGCGGATATGATATTGTCTGGTGTGATTTCTACGCAACTGGCTAATCCTTATTTCCACGAGAGATATGTTGGGCTACGTAACTGTCCACCAAATGATGTAATTTTTACATATATCTTGGCGTAGCATTACTCGAAACTGATACAACTAAACTATGTTTATTTAAATTGAGAAGTACGATATAATTCTAAGTCTCTACACAATATAGAGGCGAGCACAAGGAGCAAGTTAATATTAACCATGTTGAATAAAAAATGCATGTAAAACCTTGTTCGACATTTTTGTCCGTTTCCTGCATGTTTGTACCATCTTTACGGCACTTTTGACTAATTATAACCTTTTGTAATACAAACAAATGGTCTGTTCATTGGGCCAGTCAGGATTCGAAGGTCTGCATATGATTAAGTCTTTTATTGCTCAAGTTTTTTATTGATAGATTTGATGTAAACTTGCCCACCGAGGCCACCGAGCATGTCACTTGGGGTTGCCAGATGGTCGGGATTTGGCGGGATTCTCCCGATTTTTAGCATGTGTTCCCGATTCCCGACAAAGTGAAAATTGTCCCGAAAAAGAGCTTCACGTTATAAAACAATAATTTTAAGTTCCGAACTGTCGTCGAGCGTAGTGCCAATAATGTAAAATATCGTTGTTTTTAGGGTTCCGTACCCAAAGGGTAAAACGGGACCCTATTACTAAGACTTCACTGTCCGTCCGTCCGTCCGTCCGTCCGTCCGTCTGTCACCAGGCTGTATCTCACGAACCGTGATAGCTAGACAGTTGAAATTTTCACAGATGATGTATTTCTGTTGCCGCTATAACAACAAATACTAAAAACAGAATAAAATAAAGATTTAAATGGGGCTCCCATACAACAAACGTGATTTTTGACCAAAGTTAAGCAACGTCGGGAGTGGTCAGTACTTGGATGGGTGACCGTTTTTTGTTTGCTTTTTTTTTCTTTTTTTTTTTGCATTATGGTACGGAACCCTTCGTGCGCGAGTCCGACTCGCACTTGCCCGGTTTTTTTAATACAATTAGGTACCTACTTTAATTTAAATGTTTTTTTCCCGACTTAAGTCCCAAAATCCCGAAAAAAATATATTTTTTCCCGATAATAGCGCCTTTCGATCTTGCAACCCTAATGTCACTACACAGGGAGCTCACTCGCAGTACTATGCCACTTAGCTTTATTGAAACGGTTTCATAGCTTATCCTTTATCTCGTATCCTTATCGTATAGCTACCTCCGCACATCTCTGGTGGAAAAACATCCTACCACGTTTGTTTAGCAAACACGGTGCACATGCATCGCGGATGGTATCTCAGTTGCATGTTGCATAGCGCAGTAATTGATGCAATTATGCAGCTATTGTGTGTGCAGCGGTGACCTAAGCCTTAGTCGCATGACTTAAGCGCTGATACCGTAATATTCACTTAACCGACACTTCATTAAGTTGCATGAGTTGTCTCTTTATGGTCATGGAAGTTCGCTGTTTATGTTTATTAGCTTGCGTGCTTGCTTATTTAATAATCATTTGAAATACTTATACCGTAAACCCACGCTTATAATTATATTCTTGATAATAGTGAGTTAAAATGGCTATTAAAAAGGAACCAAAACGCATTTACTAAGAATAGCCCAGGGCGCGACACGCCGCTGTCGGTATCCCACGTCAGGCTCTACATCTCAGATGGTGATGAGTAACGAAGAGAAATGGTTTATTAATTCTCATTAGTGGTCATGAATTCTCTATCTTCCAGTAAGAAAACATACTTATGCTTTGATATAGATAATGAAACCCTTATATGTGCTAACTTAACGCGTGATTCCCATGTCCACTTAATATGTATTATGTAAGTAAGTATACAGGATGGCTAAAAAATAACTGCATTCCCGTTGCCAGGGAGGTTTTGGGATTATACTGAGCAACTTTTAGTATGGGACCAACCCCGAAATAGCGAAAAACCCCTTCAGGTGGCTTTAGTGTTGTTGATACATGATTTTAGTGTTGTTGGAATAGGAGTTTGCCGCGCGAAAGAATAGCTTGACTGCAACCACAAGCTGTATCCTCTACATAATTGTAACAACATCGTTTTCATTCCAGCTTGAAGAGGATCTCTTCTCATGCGGCGGCGAGGTGCGCGGCGGGCGTGTGGCGCCCCCCTCGCTCGCGCCGCCGCCGGACGCCCTGACGGCCGTGCAGCTGCGGCGGCGGCACGTCGTCGCCGCCATCATACATAGCGAGAACTCGTACGTCGCGACGCTGCAGCGGCTCGTCAACGTAAGTCAAGCAGAAAGCAAGCGAGATAATGTGATTGTTAAATCTAAACGGCTATGTTGCAAACTCTTGATGTTCGAAAGTACTGTGAAAATGTCCACTGTCTAGCTATCACGTTTCATGAGATACAGCCTGGTGACAGACAGACGGACAGTGGGGTCTTAGTAATAAGGTCCCGTTTTTACCCTTTGTTATATCTAAACGGCAATATCGTGGCAAACTCTTGATGTTCGAAAGAACGATTCGGATTTTTTAGTAACGTAGAAATGTCCATTTAGAGCTTGCTTAGCCACGTTCTATGCTAACTCGCGATTGTTGATAAATAAATGTAGTGAATTGTATGCCTAACCGCAGTTGTCACTTATTTATAGCTTGGTAGAGTAATAGGCAGACATGTCTCGAGTTTTTGTCTCTCAAACTTCGAATTTGTTACTCAGTGAACCTATCAGTAAAGATTAACCAGTGCAATTTGTTTTTATCTTTTCTACACGCATATTTTTTGATAACAAATGGTTTTAGACTTATTGGCTCATTTTCAAAATAAGCTAGCACTTTTCATAGAAGTAGACCATTTAATGACCAGTGACAATTAATTAAAGCCTGTAGGAAAATCATATTATTTATTGACAAGGTATTAAATTTTTCTTACTTGCTTAGGTAATACGTTAAAAAAGCCTTAGTCGATTAAAATAATAACAAACCATAAAAAGTTCACTCGTTCAGCAATAATCTTGAAGTACTACATATATGAAGTTGTCACTGTTGTCAGGGAATATGGACAACGGGAACGCATTTCATCCCCTAAACTCTAAAAGTATTTGTCCTGAGGAATGACCGCTTAATATGCGCTGTGTTGTTAGCAAATCTGATTACACATACCAACCCTTGGCTTGAAGCCAAAAGCGATGTTTAAACTTTAAAGACTTTTACCGCTCTGTGGTTTCATGGGTGGCTTGCAGCAAATTACATTCGGCAGGCCGAGTTTTTAGGTGTAGTACTAGTACCTACCTATTTTGAAGTTGATTTAAACAGTCGTTTTAAAAACATGTCTAACTTGTTAACTTGTTGTTGTTGAAAAAAGGCAAAAAAGGTAAAACAATGAAATATTATCGTGTTAGACCCGTTAGTAACATGTAATAAATACTATGTTTGTTCGTTTGTGATCAACTGTAAGTACCTACTAACTATGTGTAAGTATACCTATGACATTTAAAATTGTGCAATTCGTACTCGTGCAAATTTCAATTAGGTATTTCTTAATAGACAAAGACTTCATTACAGCTAACGCTCCATGGCAAAGTCAATTTCTTAGAACATATTGCGAATATTTATACCTACATGTAACGAATACGGAGGTTAAACAATTAAGTTCGCAATATTTATCTCGCAAATGATCTGTAATTAGCCTTACACGACCGTTTCAAATATTTGTTTTACGCAACACCATCGGACCGTCAACCGGCTAACACAAGCCACTGTTCGCAAACTGGTTTCTAGATACACATCTTCGATGCCAACGTCTGAATAACACACGCTGACATTTCTCATGACTCCGGAGAAATTCGTGATCGGGAAGGAAGTATGCTTAGAATGATAGCAGAATTGTTTGTTCGCATAACTCTTGTAGGTTATTATGCAATCGGACACCTCGCGACTTTTATTTTCGCTCAGTACGGACACAGGTACGGAGGTGTGACATGACATGGCGGTTAATTAAATCGTAAGCTGACAGTTGCAAAACTATGACTTGCAGCTGCTTTAGGTAACGAGATTAGTCGCTCGGGAAGTCGCTTGCTGTCTTTCTTCATCCTATAAAAGTTGATTGAAAACAGCTACTGAATTTCTCTTTGAATTACGCAATATGCCAGTTGTTTAAAAGTTGCGATACTTATGGGGTGAAAGAGAAATATTTTAACTCATTACATTCTCTTTAAGCATTTCTTCTTTTTATTTCATTATGAAACTAATGATTACTTGTTTTCTCTCCTTTTAAACTAAAGATCCTATTGACCGGTCCTAAAATCCTACTTAGGTATTGTGTTTGAGCTAGGTTTTCATGTCAACATAATACATTTTTCAACACTAGTTAAAATAAGTTTCTTAAAGTGTCCTTTCTCCGTTCTAGCAAGATGCATCTTATGAATTTTCATGATCCTTAAGACCAACAGCCGTAGCTTATTGGTTGTCAAAAATCTCAACATATGCAAATTCGGAAACCTGTCTGGCCCACTTTTGTTATTGTTTCGCCCACAATTCACATGTTATAGAGATTTGCATATTAGGAAGTGGGGCAGGTTTGAATAGGCAGTATTTGCAAACGCGAGGTCACTGTTTTAAACGACGCCGCCATTTTAATGTGACATTAACTATTGCAATTGTGAACAAACTTTATTGTTTGCTTCCATAAATACAAACAGCCCACGGCGCCTGCGAGCGTTCAGAAAAAGATTAGCCGCCTTTGTAACACTGTATTCATGCTTCGTCGCTGCATGACTGATTATAAACCGCTTTCTTCAATATATTATCTAATAAATTTATAATGCTTATCTGCTTGTGCTTACGTAACAGTATTAAGTTCATTGGTATTTGCAACTCATGCATTTTAATGTCGCGAAAATTGGATCGTTCTTGTGGAAAATTGTTCGCGAGCTTTTCAGAACCCAAAAATCTAGTTTTAATAAAGACATTCATCACTTAATATGAACGAAAACTAAACAATACCTGGAAGAAAGCAAATCAGGCATTTTGCTTAGCAGTAGGACAGAGGGACACCTTAGAATCTTACATGAAAAAAAAATCGGAAAATGAGCTATATTGGATGAGACCACGAGTCAATAAAAATTCCGTCTAATAGCTTAACAAATTTATATTTGTAGAACTATTACATTGTTGCAATTACTTTTGGCGCGTTGTTCTATCATGCTATCACTGCTGGCTGTACCACACAAATGTCAGAGAAAAGAATACTGCTTTCAAAACAGCGATTTCAATAGGTAGACGGCATACTAAAAGCGAGGTCGCAATCCCATATTTTAAAGATTTACGACTCTTTTATAGTTGTATAAAGCACGTGTATCCTTGGTCGTATGGCATTATAGCTTTACTACATGCATTATGACTCGTTATATTTAATATCGTCACCTGACACTTTTGCATATGGCTAAAAAGGCATTATTACAAGGCCAGGTGTTAATCGTTTGTATGTTATATTATAATCAATTTAGTATTAGCATAAATAAGAAGTTATTAGCATACAGGCGGCGGTATATTCTATTAACTTACGCAAGTTGAACGATTATCTCGGCGGTTGTTAGTATATAATATCGTTCAGAACATATTTAGGTATGTAATCGATTTTAAGTGCAAACTGTAGAACACACTATGTATGCACGCATAGTAATTAATGTCTTTCGTGGTCGATGATATAGCCAATATTTTATGGTTATCTATCTGACAAATATTGTTTTAATGTATGTAATTCCAATCTGTGCCCAATGTAAAAATAAATGTAACCACTTGGTTAATTCCAATCGCGTAAGCTCTTGCAATAATTTCAAATGTAATGTTAGATTGTTAATAAAGTTAGTAGGTAGGTACCTATACATCAACGGATTTAACATTGAAGCAAGCAACCAGCTGACTTTTACATTTAAACACTTTGGCAGCAGAGTGAAATTAGAGTATTGATCCAAGTTCTGAGTTAACGCCAGGCCTTCGAAACTGCAATAAAACTTTTAAATTGCGAGCTAGATACCAGACCACGAAATTTATTGGCAGTTTGATAGTGGCATCGTTCTGAAGCTCTGTGATGTATTGTATACCTAACCACGTATATTTAAAATTCAAGTTTATATCAGCATTTGAAGATGTATTTTTGATTTGCACAAACTCAAGGCGGCGATCAAGTATTTGCACTCGACAGGCGGCAGCCTCACTCATAATGAGGTGTATTTCGAGAAATGACGTTCTGTGATCCGAGACGTTTTTTTATGTGACAATCACGTCACGCGACAAAGTACAAGGTAACACTAACAACTTACGTTTGCATACTATCAGTCTGGTTTTATGTTGTCTTACTAGTTAGACAAGATTTACTAAGCTCTAACTCTAATGATTTTTTGCGACAGCATGACGTAAAACTTTTTAATGATCATGCAAGTCGAAGAGGTGAAAAAAGACAAACGATTATCAATGGCATATTAGGCTTAGAAGATGTTTATAAATACCGCCATTAGTTATTATACCTAACCTAGATTCCAGTGGAGCCTATACTACATATATAAATTATATGACAGGTTCCGCTGAAATCAATGGTGGATCTTACCAAACTCCCTGAATTCTGTTCAATCCACTGGTGGAGCATATTAAGAGATGCAAGTATCACAGGATCCACCGAGCCAAATGGTGGATCACAGTGAACTTCAGCGTGCTATTCAATCCACTGGTGGATCGAGATAGTGGATCCTACTGGATAGAGGGAATTATTAAGATGCTAGAACAACTAAACGAAAGAGCTGAATAAAGACTAACATCTAAACCTCGCGTGGGTTGACTGGCCTGACAAGTACATTTTAATTATACGACCTCAGCCTGACTCTTTTATTTCCGGGTTTTAAAAAATGGCTCCTGTCACTATCCTATCCATGTCCGGCTCTCAAACCATTTCCGATGATTCGCTGTTACGTAGATAAATTACAGTCGTTAAAACACTACAGCATCTGTATGAGGTACTTATATGACACGAAAATGTACACAAACAAGAAAGGCTTACAGTATTTATTTCACTCCTTTTGGAGATATTAACATGTTAATGTTATTTAGATTTCCTATTTTGTTCCCAGGATTACAAGAAGCCATTAGAAGAAAGTAGCCCAGCAATCCTAAACGCGTCGAAGATCCAGACGCTATTCCACCGACTGCCTGACATACTGCAGTGCCACCTGCACTTCCGTTCAGCACTCGCGGACTGCGCGCGGACGTGGGACCGCGATGAAAAAATAGGTATGTCTTACATACTATCTTTAGGAAAGCGTAACACCACTGACCAAAGGGTCACATGATCTGTACGTCCAAAATTTTACCAGTAAGGTACGTCGTCCTCATAGACTTAACCTCTCGTGTGCCGTGATTATTTTTTTCTAATATTTTCCTCGTACGCGGATCCGCGCTCCGGCATACAACGGCTTAAGACTCACAGTGGTTACTTACTAATCCAATATCCATATACCAAACTAAACTATTGGCACTACTACACCTGTAAATATTCTTCTCATTGCGAGAAATGTGAAAACGGTAGCTAATGTATATGCGAGAGAGAAACACTATAGTCTGTATCTTTAGGTATTTAAAAAAGAGTAAACAAAATCTACCCTCAAATGGCTTATTAAGCCAATTGAGGGTAGATGAAAACATTACATGATCAAATAAAGTAGGTTAAAGTCAGTTCAGTGACAGATCCAAGTGATTTTGTATTTAGTTGGTTAACCAATAAACGTTATAACTACCCGAAAATGTACAAATTATTTGTTTACTTTTATTTAAGTACCTAAAGATACAGATTATATGCTTAGTTGCAACCGACGTCGTATTAATAATAATACTATCGCCGCTCAAAGTGCAACTCGATTCAGCAGTAAGTGTAATACACCTTCCGGTCGGACCACCTGTAGTTTTTTTGCTGAGACGGGTTAGTTCGAAATATCTTATGTAATTTACAGTAAGCAGTTACGTTTCTTAAGCTAAAAGGACATGGTTTATTTTGGAGCCGATTACTTTTTTAGTTCGGCTGTCGTCAACGAAAACGTCGTACTTACGAAGCATTTGAATCCTAAGTATTTTATATGTACATACGTATTACTTAATACGATAGGCGTTTCGCTACTTAAGGAACTGCTTTTGCTAGTTTTTAGGGTTCCGTATCCATACCGTTTAAAGGGTAAAAACGGCACCCTATTACTAAAACTCCTCTGTCCGAAACTCTGGCTGTAACTAGAAAACCGTGATAGCTAGTTGTTCACTTGAAATTTTCACACATGATCTATTTCTGTTGCCGTTCAAAATAAAATAAATATTTAAGAGGGGCTCCCATACAACAAACATGATTTTTTTGTCGTTTTATGCGTAATGGTACGGAACGGGGTCCCTTTGTTTCCCATAAAGTTTTAGGTCATGTCATAATGTATTGTTTGTCATATTATCGTTAGTCATAATACTGAAACCGTTAACTTTTCAGGATTTTCGTAAGGTTATCCTATAGATAGGTTAGGTTAGGTTCGTTTTATAGCAATCCTGAAAAGTGACGCGTTTCTGAACCAAATAAATTATGACTAACGAAAATGCGGGCAAACATTACATGACTTAAAACTTATTGGGCAACAATAGAGACCCGTACGGAACCCTTCGTGCGCGAGTCCTACTCGCACTTGGCCGGTTTTCTTTAATATTTTGTTTACTATAAATCATTTACTTCCTTGTTAATGTTATTACTAATTTTAATTTTGTTTATATGTCCCTTAGATGATATAACACTCGTCTTTGAAAATGTCAAGTGTATTTTATCCTACCAACGAAGCTTACAAAAATAATATTTATATTTCGCTTAACACAATATTGCGAGAGTTTATGTAAAGATTAGTGGCTGATTGTACAAGGTCGAGCTCAAGACCTTGGATTACCGTCACTCGGCTCAAGTGTCAAAAACCTTGCTGACATTAAACGTAAGATTAAAACTGGTGACCACCCATTTAGCAATCAGTTTAGCACCTGTGTACCGAATAATTGCGGATTAATATCTACCGTAAGGAGCTTACTGACATGATTAAAAAATACTTAAGCCTTGTATAGACAACATACGCACCGACAATACTCGAATGGTCGGAATGATTGTTAAACTACATTATTATGCAGGTGTGGGTGCTTTGTTTATTGTCTCAATCAATAAAAGCAATAACAAAACAGGTCACGTCACTTTGTATATTTTTAGTCTCTAACAAGCTTGCCCACAATACTTAAATTTTTCGTTAAAAAAGGTGGGTCCTGAATTTTGTTGAAGCACGCAAATGAGGCGGTACATCATAAAACAAATCGAGTCGAAAAGCTAAACACAAAATGTTCCCTTATCTTAACACCTATTTGAGGATAGAAGCCGAACGGATTTGTTTCAATTAAATATTAATATAATTCTACATGGATCGGATAGGACCAAATGGCGGGAAAGAGGGGAGGCCTTTGCCCAGCAGTGGGACACTCCTATAGGCTAATAAAAAAAAATAAAAAAAAATCTACCTACTGCTAAGTTTTTCATGTAACGTGTGACGTTGTTTGAGCAATGTTAAACTGCACATGATTTTAAATTAATTAATTTAATTTTATATTAAATTATTGTTCCAGGCGAGGTCTTCCTAAACGCGTTTTCCAAGGCCGTGGTGCTGGACGTGTACTCCGACTTCATAAACAACTTCTCCGTGGCCATGGAGCTGGCCAAGATGGAGTCGAAGCGCAAGAGCGCGCTGGCGGACTTCTTCAAGGTCAAGCAGATCAGCGCGCACGACCGGCTCTCGTTCTTCGGGCTCATGGTTAAGCCGGTGCAGCGGTTCCCGCAGTTCATCATGTTCCTACAGGTAGCTACCTAGAGGCCACCCTACACTAGCGCCGGCGTCTAGTCAGCGCTATGGAAAATGGCGTCGCTGCGCAGTTGCGCCGACGTTGCGTCGAGCAGCAGCCATTGAGTTGACTAGACGCCGACGCTAGAGAGACGATGGTGTGGGGTGTCTCTTACGCGATTCCTAGGCTCATGCGGATCCGCACGTCGAGCGATTAACTACGAGTACTTAAACCTATGTCCCGCACGCACACAAGAACTGCGTGCGGATCCGTATCCAACGTGAAGACCGCCTAATCTTTAAACATTTACACCATTATTTTATAAAGCAACACAGGTCAAAAGGCTTCTCACCATTGATTAAGCGCAATCATATCGATTATCAAACGAGATCAGAGATTTTATCCAAGAGCTATATTTAAGAATTGTTTTAGCCACATTCCGCCGCTCTGTAATACCATTCCGTTCGGGCGTGCGTAATTCGCAATATCCATCCATACTCGAAGTTTTTATAAAAAAGACCGCGCTTTAACCATAAAATCCTTTCGCACTATTGAGTTTGGTCACGTCCATGCCAAGCTCGAAGATGGAACACGTTTGCCTAACGGCATAGAATAGACTCAACAATCTAAAGTTTCTAAAGTATAAAACTTTATGGCTTGTGATCAAATACAAAAGAACAAATGAGATATCCTATAGCACGTGCTATTTGTGAAGGTTTAAGTGCTTACTATTTACTATTGACACGCGCGAAAAGGTTTAGCACTCCTTTTGTCCTTTAATATTAGAAAAGATAAGCCGTAAACCATAAACCATTTGGCATTTTAGACAAGTTCGTTATGAAAAACGGAAAAAAAATTAAACAATGGGAATTTTAACTGCATTCTGTATCTCAAAAACTGTGATAGCTAGGCAGTTGAAATTTTCACACATGATGTATTTCTGTTGCCGCTATAACAACAAATACTAAAAACAGAATATAATAAATATTTAAGCGGGGCTCCCATACAACAAATCTATAAAAGTCATAATGTAATACAACACTGCTTTATTAAATTGTTATCCGTAATGGCTTGTCAGTAAAAGCACAAAAAAAGAATCTGTGTCATTCCACACCGACGGCATGAAAGGTATGCCCTATAATCACCTCTTTACATTCGTGTCTGTGCGGTAATTACAAATTAAGACGTCAACTCCTTTTAAAGCGCTGATTATTTAAGCAAATTTGCAATTGTAATCGGTTTTATTGGAAGCGATAACATTAACAACCTTGTTATTCCCCAATTAATTATTACAAATCACACTTGCAACCCACATTAAATCTGTAAAGTATTTCACTTATTTGCCAATACAGGACTTATCTGAGAAATCTGTCTGCTTTGCGCAAAGTAATCCTCTGCGGCAGGATGTATTGTATGAGTATTTGTTAATTAAATGATTTTGCAAATTGAGCAACTTATTTTTTGCAATAGTTACACAATTTACAATATGTACTTGTACGATTGGAAAATACAGCTATCGTATGACTTTATTACTTACATGCCTTTAAATACAAAAGTATAGAATATTTATTTATTTATTACTATTCGGAGATCCAACAGCTGTTAACATGTTAATAGGTTTTATAAATGTGATACAAGAAGCCAATTACAGGTTCTGTTTACAGGTTATGTTTAAGCATTGTTAAATGATATCGTATGGCAAGTACTGTTGGCCGTAACACAGTTATATAGGAAACTAGTGTTTCATTACGGAGTTTAGTTGATCAATTTCTGGTTTTCATTATCAATTAGTACCTACACTTAATTCGAGAACTAAAATTAAGTTATTACCAAAGGCTTAGTAGCTTTAACAATGAAAACTAATGTCCAAAAGAGAAAATTGTGTCTTTGAACTCTTTGAGGAGTTCCTTATTTTTCTCATCATCATCTTCCTCGCGTTATCCCGACTTTTTGCCACGGCTCATAGGAGCCTGGGATCCGCTAGGCACTAGTTTTTGGAAAGCGACTAACCTAACTATTCTATTTCAGGATTTATTAAAACACACGCCTCCAGGACACGCCGACCGCGTTGCCCTGCAGAGGGCCTTGACGAGACTAGAAGCACTAGCTGACGCTCTTAATGAAAGGAAAAGGGAAGCGGAAAGGACCCAGGTAATTTGACATAAAAAAAAATATGGTTGTCTGTAATAAAGTCGGTTTACGGACGATAATTTTGCGTGATAACGTCATAAGAAAACATTACGTAACGTTACCATGGAGATCTGTCCACAACGTTACCATGGAGATCTATCCACAACGTGACACTTTTTCGTGCATGCTATCGGTGTTCATCAATTTATAAGACGTTATCACGTAAAAAAAATTGCTGTGTTTTTAATCCGACGAAAATTTCAAATCAGAGAAAATACGATGGAAATTGTAGAGAAAAAATACTTTCTAGCGGCAAATATTTAGTATCTGGTAGAGAACCAAAATAAGGGCCAGACTACGACATACACGGTGAGCGGTGGCCAAAGGCCATAGGTGGAAGCTCTAGGACGCCGTCTCCCGCTTTTATCCTTATCTTGCTACTTGCTTGCTCGCCATGCAATGCCGCTAGCCTAATGTAGTTGGGCCAAGGTTGGCTAGGAGCGGTTTTAGAAGAAGTGCCTAGGAGCCAATGACTTGCTTTAGTGCTGAACTAGCGACCCGCCCCGGCTTCGCAGGGGTTAACCAATTATACACCAAAACTTTTCTCAAGAATCACTCTATTGATAGGTGAAAACCGCTTGAAAATCCGTTCAATCGTTTTTGAGTTTTTCGCTAATAAACATAGAAACACACAAACAGACAGCCGCGGTGGGGGACTTTATTTTATAATGTGTAGTGATATTTACATATGTGTAATGAATAAACTTTGTTCAGGCGTTCCGCGCAGCGTTACGGCGGTTAACGCGCGGCGGCGTGACGGGTGCCGGCGGGGCGGGCGGCGCGGCGCGCTTCGGAGCCGCGCGGCTGCTCGCCTCCCGCGCTGACAAGCGACATCTGCTGCGGCAGGACGATTTGACGCAGTTGGTAAGTCGTGATAATCTGAGATATATGACATATACATAAACTAAATAAAATGGACCAAGTCTTCCTGTGTCTGAGATCGTGTTCGAGCGCCATCTCTAGTTGCAGCTAACGCTGTAACCTCTTGCATGCATCTTTGAAAGACTGGGCGCTTTTGATGACACTATAAGAGCAAACAGTACGTGCTTACAACTTTTTCTCCTACTCTGGCTTGTTGCGTAAATCGTACTAAACTAATAAATTAAAGAAGTGTTTAGGCAAGATATAGAATAATATAGATAGATAATAAGGCACTGTGTTATGAATTCTGAAACTAAACCTAAACAAATTTCTATCAGTGACAACAGTAACAGTTTTGAATGATTCACGGTTAGTTTCGTAGACTTATATCGACCGGGATACGAACCGTGATTACCTTTTGTATTGTTTTCGAGCTCCCGATATTTCGACGCAGTTACATGCATCTTGTTCACAGGTAACTGATGATAGCGGGTGGGTGTCAAAGTTGTGTAGACCGCGCTCGGTCTACCCTCATTCGTGCACGTCGGCTGCGTTCGCTTTCAACGTTACCACCGGACGCGTTCACACTCGTTGGTCTGGTCGCGTTCACACTCGTATAAGTCCAGTGACAACAAGTTACATATATCATTTCTTTTACAGGAATTCAACCAATCAGGCGCCCTATCAAAATGCAAGCCGCGCCGCCTCCTCCTGCTCAACGACCTGGTCGTGTGCGTGTCCGTGTGCAACAGCGGCGACGACGCGGAGCGGCTCGGGCTCAAGTGGGCGCACCCCGTGCAGGACGTGGACGTGCTCGACACCGGCACCTCGCCCACGCTCAGCCGGGTGCTGGCTCAAGGTACCAGCTGGCTCATTGTGTACCTGGTGGTAACCTTCTATACAGAGAGTTCACCCTATATTTAAATGGCAGTGCTGCAATTTCTTTATGGAATTTAAGTTCTGTATAATAGAATATTGCTACCTATCAGATAATTATGTATAGTAGCGACCCGCCCCGGCTTCGCACGGGTTAACAAATTATACACCTAAACCTTCCTCAAGAACCACTCTATTGATAAGTGAAAACCGCATGAAAATCCGTTCAGCAGTTTTTGAGTTTATCCCGAACAAACATACAAAGACACAAACAGACGCGGCGGGGGACTTTGTTTTATAAGGTGTAGTGATGATTTAGTATAAAACTGATGCTGATGTCTTACTAGATTCAGAGAAATTGTAACCTTCAAAGCAATAGTTACATTGCCTCGACTGCTCGCAACCATTATTACTCTAACTACCTACTGTATAGAACCAGTTAGATACCAGGCGGCGTAGCACGGTCGCGTTTTTATCCCTTGTCACCATGCCTGTCACGTTCTAACAAGTATGTAAGTGCGAAAGGGACGCGCATAGTGATATTCGATAAAAATGGAACCGTGCTGAGCCCGCTGGTCATACTAGACTAGAGTCAAATTCCTTTGACTCTAGTATGACCTGGTCAGATTCCAGCCAGCCCTTTGATGTGAATCGTATCGTATATTATGGATGCGGTTGAAGCGATACAAACTAAAAGCATCCAGTTCTTCCGTTCAGGTCAGGTGTTTCAGTGACCTGTCTAATTTTACAGTTTTGCAGATAGATGACGTATTTTTTATGGTAAATTATGACTATTGTATCCTACCTTAATAAATTATGTAGATTTTAGTTTTACATATTGGTATGGGTAGTGGGTGGTGGGTAGACATGAGGGCCTGCGACGTTTCAGTAGACGACACGTCCGATCGCGCGAAGTGGAGAGAAAAGACCAGAAAAGCAGACCCCACAATCAGATGGGAATAATAATGCTGAGGAGAGAGATAGAGATATTGGTATGGGTGAAAGTATGTATATACGCGGATATAAATAAAAACGCCTGTGATCTAATCCTTAAGTATTATAGGCACGCTTAAATAACCCCGTAAAACATTGACTTTACTTTGCCTTGTAAATTGCGCTCGTACTTATATTAACCTTCTCAATTAATTTCCTACCATACTTAACCCTCTTTCATTCCAGGGATGAATCGAAGCGGCAGTCTCCGCAGTAACTCAAGCAGTACGTCGCCGGCTACGGGCGACTCTCTCTGCAACGAGATGTCGACGTTGATGCACGACTACGAGACGGTGTCGCGTATGGCCGACCTCGCTGCATTACTAAAGACGCCGTACCACGAGCTCGCGCCGGAAATGTTCAGAGCGCTGTTACAAAATATACAGCAGAGTATACAGGTGAGATTCAACATTTACAGTCAAATATACCACAACACTTGCCATAAGTGATCTTTAATCTACCGGCGACTCTGTGCAACGAGATGTCGACGTTGATGCACGACTACGAGACGGTGTCACGTATGGCCGACCTCGCTGCATCACTAAAGACGCCGTACCACGAGCTCGCGCCGGAAATGTTCAGAGCGCTGTTACAAAATATACAGCAGAGTATACAGGTGAGATTCAACATTTACAGTCAAATATACCACAACACTTGCCATACACTGATCTGCCGTCTACCGGCGACTCTCTCTGCAACGAGATGTCGACGTTGATGCACGACTACGAGACGGTGTCGCGTATGGCCGACCTCGCTGCATCACTAAAGACGCCGTACCACGAGCTCGCGCCGGAAATGTTCAGAGCGCTGTTACAAAATATACAGCAGAGTATACAGGTGAGATTCAACATTTACAGTCAAATATACCACAACACTTGCCATAAGTGATCTTTAATCTACCGGCGACTCTGTGCAACGAGATGTCGACGTTGATGCACGACTACGAGACGGTGTCACGTATGGCCGACCTCGCTGCATCACTAAAGACGCCGTACCACGAGCTCGCGCCGGAAATGTTCAGAGCGCTGTTACAAAATATACAGCAGAGTATACAGGTGAGATTCAACATTTACAGTCAAATATACCACAACACTTGCCATAAGTGATCTTTAATCTACCGGCGACTCTGTGCAACGAGATGTCGACGTTGATGGACGACTACGAGACGGTGTCGCGTATGGCCGACCTCGCCACATCACTCAAGACGCCGTACCACGAGTTCGCGCCGGAAATGTTCAGAGCGTTGCTACAAAACATACAGCAGAGTATACAGGTGAGATTCAACATACACACTCAAATATTCCAAGATTGGCATTCCAACGCAAGATTATGCTTGCTGGTAGCACTCCTCAAAACAGTACTGTCGTCTATGACTTCGGTAGCCCTGAGCCTTGATGCATGTGTTGAAATTGTCAGTTAGATGTAATAAGATAACCCTATATATTTTACTTTGACGGGTCTGAAAGGCATAGGGGTATATTTTGGCAAAAATTTAAAAATAGTGCCTACACTTCGTGGCATTAGCGGCATAAGATAAAAACTGGCACGGAATTTTGCCGTAGAAAAATAAACAAGCGGTTTTTCTATTTATAGATATTATGTATAAGTAAAGGCTTGTACTTAAATAAATAAGGTATCGAAAGTTTATCCTATGGCCTGACGACTAGGGTACAATATCTATCAATCTTGAATCGTTTCTTCCAGAAAAAAGACGACGAAATGGCGTGGGTGGACTCATGCTGCTTACAACTGACGATCCGGGGCCGCGAGGAGCCGGTCACGTTCCGCGCGCAGGAGCCGGGCGCGCGCCTCGCCTGGGCCACGGAGCTGCGCCTCGCACAACTCGCGCAAGCTTCCGCGAACTCTCCCGCGTGGAGGTTACCTGCGCCGCAGCACCCACCTGCTCACAAGATGCCGCTTTTCGTGGCCGCCACACCGGTGCACTCTTCCAAGTATCTCACAGAGGTGAGTGCATCGTTTAATTTAACGACTTGGAAAGCACGCGTGGCGTTCGGTTGTGGAATGACATCCTACACAACCACCGGACAAGCCACACGGGTGCAAGTAATTGATCCCGAATTAAAATACGGTAAAATATACGTGTAGTATTCCTGTACAGTCAGCGGCAGAAGTTGCTAAGCGGGCCAAGTGTTCAAAATGATCTTGACGCGACTTTATTGTAAGAGCCAAAGAGAATTAAATCACTACGTGTAAGAGCATAAGAGCGAGTCAAGGTAATTTTGAACACCTCGCCCGCTTAGCAACTTCTGCTGCTGGCTGTATATCTCTCGAAATCCAAGTGCAATTCATTTACTTAAGTACTCTAGTATAAATACCCCTTCTATCCTCCACCTATTACTATTAATTGCTTCGAATTAAATGGGTTATTTATGCTCTTGTTCTACAATCTACTAATCATCATCATTATCTCAGCCATAAGACGTCCACTGCTGAACATAGGCCTCCCCCTTGGACCTCCATACGTGCCGGAAGGAAGCGACCCGCATCCAGCGTCTTCCGGCAACCTTAACAAGGTCGTCTGTCCATCTTGTGCGTGGACGTCCTACGCTGCGCTTGCTAGTCCGTGGTCTCCACTCGAGCACTTTTCGACCCTCTTACAGTCTACTATTTCAATGCTAATGTGTGATCGTCGTTTGTTTGGTCAGGTCCGCTGTGGCTGCTTCTACACGTCGTCGTCGTCCACCCGCGGCGCATCCATGCGGCGGGCTCGCTCGCTGCTGTGGGTCTGCGCGGCCGGCTCCGCGCCCGACAGCCACGTGGCCGTGCTCACGCACCGCGCCGCCAAGCTCAAGACGCTCGTCACGCTCCAGCTGCTCGACACCAAGGTACCTACGCCATTCTGTACAATCGCCTGCGCTCGCGATGTTCCACCCTTAGGGCGATACTCGTTTGAACGGGTAAGTAATATAAGACATAAGAACTTATACTATAATATTCATATTATATACGCTCATATTGTATAAGTTTGTTTTGTATACCGTTCAAGGTGTATAACGAACGTTATATATAACATCAAAATATCTATTTTTGTTAAGTATAACGTTATTTAAGTATAATATCATTGTATCTAACGATCATTATGTATAACGTTCATAATATCTCTGATTTATAATGTATATTACTCAATACATCTAACACCAAAATGCATAATGCTCGTATTGTATAACCTAACCTACTTTTCTGGCAGCAGTTTGTTTTTTGTAGGGGTCGCAGTTCTAACCTAACCTAACCTACTTTTCTGGCAGCAGTTTGTTTTCTGTAGGGGTCGCAGTTCTAACCTAACCTAACCTACTTTTCTGGCAGCAGTTTATTTTCTGTGGGTGCGTCCCACGAGATATAACTACATAATATATAATTTCATATTAATAACATTCACAAGATATAGTGAACGTTTGCTATAACATCAAAAACAATATTTTTATTAGGAATAACGGTCAATTAACATAATATTCATTTTGTATAATGATTTTTTATATAACACTCAAATACTCTAAATTCTGTTTATATAACATACATAACGTATATCGATCATAGTATATACTATCTTTTAGTATAATGATTATAAAATATAATAGCGTATGATATACTGAATAGGTTATAACTCCTACCCTATACAAAACAAGCTGTTGCCAGAAAAGTAGGTTAGGTTAGGTTAGAACTGCGACCCCTACAGAAAACAAACTGCTGCCAGAAAAGTAGGTTAGGTTAGGTTAGAACTGCGACCCCTACAGAAAACAAACTGCTGCCAGAAAAGTAGGTTAGGTTAGGTTAGAACTGCGACCTCTACAGAAAACAAACTGCTGCCAGAAAAGTAGGTTAGGTTAGGTTAGAACTGCAACCTGTACAGAAAACAAACTGCTGCCAGAAAAGTAGGTTAGGTTAGGTTAGAATTGCGACCCCTACAGAAAACAAACTGCTGCCAGAAAAATAGGTTAGGTTAGGTTAGAACTGCGACCCCCACAGAAAACAAACTGCTGCCAGAAAAGTAGGTTAGGTTAGGTTAGAACTGCGACCCCTACAGAAAATAAACTGCTGCCAGAAAAGTAGGTTAGGTTAGGTTAGAACTGCGACCCCTACAGAAAACAAACTGCTGCCAGAAAAGTAGGTTAGGTTAGGTTAGAACTGCGACCCCTACAAAAAACAAACTGCTGCCAGAAAAGTAGGTTAGGTTATACAATACGAGCATTATGCATTTTGGTGTTAGATGTATTGAGTAATATACATTATAAATCAGAGATATTATGAACGTTATACATAATGATCGTTAGATACAATGATATTATACTTAAATAACGTTATACTTAACAAAAATAGATATTTTGATGTTATATACAGGGTGGAAAGGCACGACGATCCTTTCCGGAAATGGGAGATAGTTTAGCCTAAGCTCTATATTTTCTCCATAGAAACTATGTTAATATGGGCAACCGTTTCTAAATTATGACCTTTTAAACATCCACGCAAAAAACTACTTTGTTCTAACCCTAACAGGTGACAGGGTCAATGAACTTACTTGTAAACAATCAGTATTCGACAGGAAATTATGCTAATTTGTTGCCATCTAACCATTTTTAGGTCTGCTTACAGCACGGTAAGAATCATTGCAGGATTTTCGCTTTCTTAGTGGTTCCACTTGTTCAATACTTGAATGAAATAGTTATGTTATTCCTTAATATTAATAATACTAACCACAACATTGTTTACAACGACAGTTCAAATGGTGACATTGACAACCACTCAAAAGTACGCAATCGTCTTATAAATATCTCTGGTTTCCTTGACTGATAAAAAGGTTTTAGTTTCTTAACACGTTTCACAAAATTATTTTCGAATAATTGGAAACTATTTAAAATAATAAAAAATTACATGTAGGTTGTGTTAGTTGCACCAAATGAACTTGCAAAAATGAAATACTAAGAATAAATCAAGAATAAATACTTCTTCAATACCAAACTAACAAACCTTCTTGCGTGGTAGGAAATAGACAAGACGTCTGATGTTTGAAATTAAATTTTCATTGAACTATACTTATTGAATGTCATATTCTTCAAATAAAAATGTTAGATGCTCGTGGCTATTTAAATTTGTGGGGCTGTGTAAAAGATATGGTGTACCAAACCAAACGGAATGTGAAACTGCGGACGAAATGAGACAAAGGCTAATTGGTGCTTTCTGCGGAGGATAAATGACGAAGAGCATACACTATATCGCATGTGCATCGACATACTCGGGTACGGGCTGCGGCGGCGTTGTAATACACGGAGGTACATTTGAACACCGTATGTGAAAAGAAGATAGTATTAAATATTGGAAAAAAGTAATTATCTAAGAAAGTAATAAAATTGTTTGTAATATTTTTGCATGCATTTGATTTAAGTATTTGACATTTATGCGTCATTCATACATCATTGCGATACTGTCAACGATCGGAAAAAAGTGTAAAGTCCCGAGCTTTCCCGACGGAGATCCTTAATCTAGACGTCATGTGCACATGCTATAGGGTTATCACCACAGTTAAAAAGTAGTATTTTTGCAATTTTTATTTTTTACTCAATTAACGATTCTTACCATTACCAATAGTCTCTGTATCACTTAAACGACCTAATACTTCCGGGAAGGATCGTCGTGCCTTTCCACCCTGTATAACGTTCGTTATACACCTTGAACGGTATACAAAACAAACTTATACAATATGAGCGTATATAATATGAATATTATAGTATAAGTTCTTATGTCTTATATTACTTACCCATTTTCTGTAGGGGTCGCAGTTCTAACCTAACCTAACCTACTTTTCTGGCAGCAGTTTGTTTTCTGTGGGGGTCGCAGTTCTAACCTAACCTAACCTATTTTTCTGGCAGCAGTTTGTTTTCTGTAGGGGTCGCAATTCTAACCTAACCTAACCTACTTTTCTGGCAGCAGTTTGTTTTCTGTACAGGTTGCAGTTCTAACCTAACCTAACCTACTTTTCTGGCAGCAGTTTGTTTTCTGTAGAGGTCGCAGTTCTAACCTAAGGGGTCGCAGTTCTAACCTAACCTAACCTACTTTTCTGGCAGCAGTTTGTTTTCTGTACAGGTTGCAGTTCTAACCTAACCTAACCTACTTTTCTGGCAGCAGTTTGTTTTCTGTAGAGGTCGCAGTTCTAACCTAAGGGGTCGCAGTTCTAACCTAACCTAACCTACTTTTCTGGCAGTAGTTTGTTTTCTGTGGGGGTCGCAGTTCTAACCTAACCTAACCTATTTTTCTGGCAGCAGTTTGTTTTCTGTAGGGGTCGCAATTCTAACCTAACCTAACCTACTTTTCTGGCAGCAGTTTGTTTTCTGTACAGGTTGCAGTTCTAACCTAACCTAACCTACTTTTCTGGCAGCAGTTTGTTTTCTGTAGAGGTCGCAGTTCTAACCTAACCTAACCTACTTTTCTGGCAGCAGTTTGTTTTCTGTAGGGGTCGCAGTTCTAACCTAACCTAACCTACTTTTCGGGCAGCAGTTTGTTTTCTGTAGGGGTCGCAGTTCTAACCTAACCTAACCTACTTTTCTGGCAACAGCTTGTTTTGTATAGGGTAGGAGTTATAACCTATTCAGTATATCATACGCTATTATATTTTATAATCATTATACTAAAAGATAGTATATACTATGATCGATATACGTTATGTATGTTATATAAACTGAATTTAGAGTATTTGAGTGTTATATAAAAAATCATTATACTAAATGAATATTATGTTAATTGACCGTTATTCCTAATAAAAATATTGTTTTTGATGTTATAGCAAACGTTCACTATATCTTGTGAATGTTATTAATATGAAATTATATATTATGTAGTTATATCTCGTGGGACGCACCCCGTTTGAACGCCTTACAGGTAGCCAGGTAGCCGCTCGGTTGCAAGGATTAAGGCATTTTTTTCTTAACTGGAACACCGCGAGCGCATGCGATTGTACGTTACATGTTAAAACAACAAAGTGTCCCATTTTATCGCTGCTTCGCTAGTAATGTACAGTGGAGCTGCGAAATTGCATGAAGAAATTATGTTATCAATGAATTCATTGATAAAGTCGACATGCACTTTTACGGCTGATGGTACCTAACCGATTATTTTCTCTTGTTCAGGTGACCTCAATGGAATATGCCAAAGGGATCCGTCAAGTGACCACGCTGTGCGGCGACACAGTGTGGCTCGGCACTGACGACAAGAAAATCATCGTCTTCTCCGGAGTCGAGCCCGAGAAACAGGAGAAGCTGGCCGAAGTCAACACCATCGCGCCGGTCACGCAGATCAAGTACCACTGCGACGCGATGTTCGTGGGACTCGCGAACGGGCGAGTGTCAGTCTACCGAAGGAACCATGACGACTCGTGGGCCCTTCAGGAACCGCTAGCTATAGAGCTAGGCGACCAGCCTGTGCACTGCGTACTGCCGGTAGATGGAATAATTTACGCTTCTTGTGGAAGAAGAGTCTTCGCTATAAACGCGCTGACAGCTGAAATATTACGCATATTAGAACTTAAAGGTGACAGCGACCGATCTGTAAGGTACTTAGCGCATTCTGGCGTCGGACTTTGGGCCGCATGCACGGATTCCACGTACGTGAGTCTTTACCACGCTGAAACGTTCGAGCATCTGCAGAATATTGATATTGCTGCTGATGTGGCGAAGACGATCGGAGCCAGGGAGGGAAGCAAACCCGCCTACGTCTCCGCTTTGCTCGCAGTGCAAGGGCTTCTTTGGGTCGGTACGACCGCCGGCGTTAGCGTCACTGTGCCCCTGCCCAAGCTCGAAGGGTTGCCACTTATCGGCGGACACATCGGGGTCTCATACCACGCACACGCCGGTCCCGTCAGTTTCCTGCTTCCGTTGCTACCGGAGACGAAGGAAGTCGACGTCAACGTCGTCCGACGGAATCTATCCAACGCCCGCGCCTACCAAGCCACCCTTTCAGAAAACAGCGTCCTTCACGAATACAAAGAGGAGATGTCTAAAGAGGACGGCGAAAAACCCAAGCTGGAGAGGCGGATATCGGAGGAGCTGAGTCCGTACCGCCCTCAACGCGTGCAATCGGCCGTCGTGCGCCGCAAGAAGCCCGGGGACGTCCGCCTCAGCAAAACTCTTCCCAAATGTGCCAACCTGAACGCCTGCGACGTGTACGGGCTGTACGGTGATCTCATGTTCGTGAAAGACTGCGCCGGGGAGAGCGACGTCAGCGGGTCCGGGGGCGAGGCGCTCCGGCGGAGCGACCCCGAGCTGGCGGCCATCCCGTTCCGCGTCAGCACCCTCGACCGGCGGCTCCGCATGCGAGCCGGCCGGCCGAGGAGCCTCGACCTGTCGAGCTGGTCGGTCGACTCCCGGGCGTCCAGCCTCTGCACCTCGTCGGGCAGCGAGGAGTCCATGGCGCTGCGCGGCGTGTCGCGGACGAGCTCGGGCGCGTCGGGGGCGGCCGGGCTGGCGCCCGTGGCGGTGTCCACGCCCGACTCGAGCGCCTCCTCGGGGTCCCCGGGCCCGGCGCTGCCCTCGTGCGCCGCCAGCAAGCCGGCGGCGCGCAGCCTGCGCGGCGCCGACTACGTGGTGGGCGAGGGCGCGGCGCGGCGCTCGGTGGTGACGGTGGTGGGCGGGCGCGGCTACGTGGACTGGCGGCAGACGGCCGACGCCGCCGAGCGCCCCTCGCCCGCCGCCGAACCCAACCCCAAAGACGCCCACCTCATCCTGTGGGAGATGCGCTTGTGACGAGACCGCCCGTCCGTCCGTCTCGTTCTATTGACCCGCGTCGATTTCGAACCGATATGCCCGCACCGAATAAAAATTAGAGTAGCGGTCGCTGGATGACGCTTCTCTGGACGAGTTCGCATCTCGGTTTGACATCGCGTATCAAATATTTTGTGTCATATTTGAGATAATCGTGCTATTGTAAATACGTGAATGCTTATAGATTTACGGCTACTCCTGTAGCGTATACGATAAAATAAATTTTAATGACTTTGTATACAAATACAAAACCTATGTAAAGTTCGATCCCGCTAAGTATGCAAGAATACGTTCGAATCTACGTTTAGCTCGACCGAGAAGCTGTACTTCATATGATAGTTATATTAGTTAATGTTTGACTGCATGCTTTGAGTGTTATTAGCGCTAAACTAAGATTTAACGTAAAGTAGAATATAGTAAAGGGGAGGGATACGATATACTGAGTGAATGATTGTGATAAGCTTTAAATTATTTTTCTATACTCGGACAGCTAGAAGCCGGTTGGCCCGAAGTTTACATTGGTTTATCGTATCATATTTATGCGCTGGTGCATTATTTTTGTGATGTTTTATATTCAAATGTTATATGAAATTGTGGATGATAATATATTGAAGTAATGCGTTACACAGAGAATAATACGCACACGAGAACATTTAAAATCCTCTAACAACCCATTGAATACTTGTAATTTACACAAATATGTATTCTCATTTAACTTACTAAAACTGATTTTTAATTTTTCAAATTGATACAATTACTGGTATACAAATCTATGGAATGTCCACATTTATTGATTTTGAAAAATCTATTCAGCCATTTTAATGAAACTAACCTCGAATCCGAATCGATTATATACTGGATAAAACGACATTGTGATTTAATTTCACGTAATTATAACGATCCGCCATATTAACATAGGTTACATTTCGTTGTAAAATTGTAATTATAATTTCCGGGTTACGAATATGTAAGTTAAAAAAAATCTGATGAATTGTTTGTAATTGTAAACTATTGAACCTAGTGGCCTTATGAATTTCCAGTGTGGTGATTGTAGCATTCGTTCTAACTTTATTGTTGGACATATGTTTAATGTCGCTTTAAGAATTAGACTGATTTAGCTTAAGCGTTAAAGTATACTTTAGTTAAATTTTAGTGATTAAGGCGAATGTACGACAATCGAACGAATCTTTCACTGTTATGTGACCATTTTAGTGCCGTTATATTGTTTATTTCACGTCCTCTCAAAATTTGTTTGTTACAAATCTAAAAGTTAGCAAAATGTTACAAATCTGGAAACAATAAAGTTACACCTTTATTTGTTAAACATAATGTTTGGAGCAAATTCCGAGCCAGTACATTTTACTAGGTCACTTCTCTTAAATGTGCCTGACTTTAGTAATAACTTTTGACCCGTTTTGGGCTTGTCCAATTAAGCTTAAAGCGGAGCTTAATAACGTTTTGTACGTAAGTTGATTTAACATGTTGGTTATTGTTAGTCGCTAGGTAGTTGTTAGCGGTCAGTACCTACACCTAACCTGAGCTCTGCTGTTACTCCCTGCTACTGTGAGTACCTCAAGCAAACCAGTACTAGTTCGATTTCCGTATCGTGATCTGTTATATTGGTTCGTTTTGAGTACTCAGTAGTGAGTAAAGGGTCTGCGCAAACGGCTCTCGCGAGCTAAGGGCACAGAGGACGGGAAAAAGGGTCGGTTGTAACCATGCTGACAGCTGCAGCGTTAGCTTGTCAAGGCCCATCAGGGGCCTATAAAGTACAGTCGCTATTACTTAAATATAATATCGGACAAGGTGCTCAACATATATTAACATGCCATCTAGATGACTTGACAGTAGAGGCGTGTTCAGATAGATATATGTGAGCGATCTGGCTGTTCATATATATATGATAGCGATGTTACTCTAGTTAGTGGGCACCGTTGATCAGTTCAGTCCTCTGTGCTAAGGGTACAGTCAAATCCAAAGAATTAATCAGGCATTATATTAGACGCCGATCGACTTCCTCCACACCCATACCCCTCTCCGAAGTATTCAATGTGCCAAATTGTAAAATATCTGATTTACTTATTACAAAACTTGTACAGAAATAAATTTAATTACAATAATGTAAATAAAATAGTTTCTCAGCTCACGTAATCCTTGTTTTATATATTTTTGATAGAAAACTTGCAGACTTTTACGTGAGGTTTGAATCGAATAATTAAGTTTATATTTATATAAACAGGATCCCGAAACCGATATATCTCGAAAAGTTTATTGTTATCCCATAAAGAAACCTATTAAGTTTATTTTGAATTGAAGCGAAAATATTATTATTTATGCAACAAAATGTCACAACATATATGTACTTCGTGTAAATAAATATTAAGTTTTATATACACACTGTAACATTTTGTTTTATTCCTATCCACGCGTCTCTAGCTTGAACCACATGTTGTATCTGGTCTTTAAAATGAAAGATTTAAGATTTGGTGAGTGGCTTTATTTGGGATAAGTCATTAAAACTGACGTGGTGTAAGATAGGTGATGGTTAACTGCAGTAGTAGGTATGTCACTTGGATTCAGAGACCTGCAAAAAAAAGTAGTACATATACATATATTCATCACCGCCACCGAGAAGTTTTCCACTATTGCTAATTATTTCCCTATAGCTATTTGTAAACAAATAATTGTTTTTTAAAAGAAGAAGTTATCGATTATAAAGTGAAAATATCGTGCCCCCAGGAATAAATTAGATACAAGATTCGTGCTAACCATTTCGCTTCTTGCACTGCTTAAGCGCTTCTTGGAAAGCAGCGCATTCAGTCAGGTCCTCACGTTCCGCCGCGCAGTTGAGAAACGTGGCTATCTCGTAGGCGCAGGGGCCGGACGGCGGCTGATCCATGGAATAGTTGCGGGGAAGCACCTCAACCACCTCCTGGCGCCGGCGACCGGTGAACAGGCTGCTGATAGCCTCACCCGCTAGGTGACCCTGCAATACAATAGGTACCAGTTTCACGAAAAGAATAGGTAATTTACATTTCTATTCTATTACACGAAGCGGGGCGTTTCATTTGTATTCACCAAGCATTTAGCATAAGGTTATTTGTATTTTGCCTTATGACCTTTATTACAGGAAATCCTAGACAAGACCAAACAATGGTACCTTCGTACATACACGAAATGGTAAGGTAAACACTTACTTGTAAGTACTTATACCTAGTCTAAAGTAGGGCTCCCGATATACGTGCTACACGCCACCCCGTACATCCGTGTTCTTAGCCCCGGCGGTGCTAAGCCTCCGAATTACACGAACCCGTCAAAATCCGTGCCCGTGTAGTGCGTTCGGATCCGGATTTGCGTTCGGCTCCGGATCTGTTTTTTTTTTGTTTTGCTTGTTATTGGTAATGTATTATTGTTCGTTATAAACTTTTCATTCTTCGCTCTTATAAAGAACGCGTCCGATCGCCACTATACGTCGAGAACGGGCCGGACCCTTGTATCCGTGGATCCGGATACACGGGTGACACGGGTACACGGATCTTAATTACACGGATCCTAATTACCCGTTTCGAACGGGCCACAAATCCGGTTTCGTGTAGCACGAGAACGGGGCCCCGGCAACGGGTACCCGAAACCCGGACCCGACCGCGAGCCCTAGTCTAAAGTAGGGTTATTACGATATTTCTCACTTGCAAACTCCTAAAATGCGATTCACTACGAATGGTAACGTGGTTCCGATAGCGATGTCACACGCAACGGCATCAGCATTGAGTGGGCCACGAATTGGATGGTGGTGATGGCAATTACCTCTTTATCTAGGAGTCAATACTGTGCCCAGTGCCCATGGGGTGAATGGTCCGCATTGCATGGATTGGTCCCGACAATAACGCCGTCACGTCACGGCGACGTACCTCGTTGAATGGCGATTGAAGGCGCTTACTAGTTCTGTTCTGGTCCAGGAGTGCCTTTCGCTATTTGACATGTATTACATACCATTGTGGTCCCGACAGTAACGCCGCCCGCCACAGCAGCAGCATCGCGGAACACCGAGCGTTGCGGCTGGACGATCATTGGCGGAGGCCGTGACGGCGCTTGCCTTTCGGCCCTGGAGTACGGTGTCCTCCTCGGGCTAATGTATTGAAACGGGAAGTTTAAGTAGGTATTTGTTTCGTTGTTTGCGAACTTGTAAAACTATTACCCCCTTATTCATAAACGTTTATTAAAGTTGACAAGCCGTTATTGGCACTACCGCTGCGACCAAAGTAAGGGGCATGGCACACTGCGTCCGATTTTATGCGCGTATTATTGCGACATCTCGCTCGCATGTCGGAGCGACGTGCGAATCGAAGGCAGTGTGCCAATGCCAAGCCCCTAAGGTTGTTGGATTGATGGCATGAAAAAGGTTCATGGGAAGCTGAAATTAAAACATTGCTTTCGGTTGTTCCAAAATGTTAAAATCGCCTAGTATTTTAATCATAGCAATGTCTGGTATAGTGATAATCAACTAGCTTATTGCCTGCGCATCACTTAGTTACCAAAGGTCAATTTTATATCACTTCTATAATCTAATCGCGTGCCGGCCTTCAATAATACAGACAAGTTGCAATTGCGTCAGATGTCAATAACTTTGCTGCGCAAAAATAATTGAAGTTTCAGACAATAGTCATTACTGAATCTTCAATCATGTGACCATTTGAGAAACTACCTAGAACTGGTTGATCCAGTTGATCCACCACATCGGGAGCACATCTTGTGTTCTTAGATCCACTCCATTCAGTTGATTGACCCTCTGATCTGATCACATTTTCCAAATGTAGGATCACCTTGAAAACAGATGTTACTTGGGTGATGAGGCAAACAGTACAATATTCCAGAAATAAAACAAGTTTTCGGTTTTTTTATTTATTGTATGTTATAGAATTTGTCTAAATTACGTAAATCAGATTTACAATTAAATTGTAAATAATAAAATCTACATCACAGGTCTTAAAATATAACAACAGAACAATAATTTGCTAACTAGAATGTTTGATTACATTTAACTGCTAAACAGAAATCAATTGATATTGAAAGTACTTGGCAGGTGCTTTATTTTACTATTAAAATTAAAAGTTCTTAGATAGAGGTAGCCTTTTAAATAGAAAACTGAATGTGTACATTTTCTATATAGTTCTGTAAGGGATCTTCTAAAAAGGCAATATAGCATGATTTTGAACAAAAAATCCTAAAAAAGAAATGGCACCTGTCAGTTTAAGTGTTTACAAATGGTTGTTAACTTTGCACTGGCGGAGAGCCTCGTTGAAGCCCTCGCACAGTGTGAGATCGTGCTGCTGTTGGGCACACTCGATGAACTGTTTGATCTCCCAGGCGCACGGTCCGGTTGGCTGTTGTCCCTGGTTGTAGGCAGGGGCTGCTGCCGCCGGAGCAGCTTGTTGCGGTGCAGGCTCGCTGCTGCCACCTCCACTGAACATGCCAGTTAAAGCACTACCAGCCACGTGACCCTGGAACAAAATTGTTATGGTTGACAATACCTATTTTTATTACAGAAAGGGCTTATAGAACAATGGGTTCTATTTAGAAACCTACAGATTTATCCATTACCGGCCTATTCGACACTATTGCACATATTGATTATATTTTAATATTGTTGCATACAATTAATCTTTATTTACATTTGTTTGTAAGCAACCAATAGAACTAGTCTGTGCGGTAAGAGAAGTGTCATGGAATATAAGGGAAACCAATACATTCTACCACTCTTCTCATTCTGCACAGACTATCAAATCGTCGTTGCGCTTTTCAAACCTGATATGTGTTCGATTTTTGATTGACAAATAGTTACCTAGCAACAAAATACATAAGGTGTTAATTCATTTGATTAAGATCTCGCACATATAAGATTTGGTAAGCGCAACGACGAAATATAACAACTAAACTAAGCACAATAATTAAAATGAAGACTTCAACATCCATTTACATTATTTATTATAGGAATAATCAAAAATACTTAATTTCAGTAAAGTAGATTTCAATTCTAATATTACGGTGAAAACAAAAACATTGTGCAAAACATGTTTACTTTTATCTAGAGACAATGAGTGGTGTCATCACGTCACAACATGTGATCACTGATCAGCTTCAATTATTTGGCTTCCTGCCATACCAGAATTTCTAGAGCAACTTCCTTTTGTAATCATTCATATCATTATGAAATTCATAAATTCAATAAGTGCATCTTAAATTGGATTTAATTTCAAGGTTGACATTGTTTACGTAACATACGTACCACAGCCGAGCCAACGGCGACTCCTCCAGCCGTGGCAGCCATTTGTCCGAACAGGGACGGCTGTTGGGGCGCAGCGGCCATCGGTGCAGGTGTCGAAACAGGCGCGGCAGCCGGAACTCGGCTCGGCGCAGGTGCTGGTGCTGGCGCAGCCCTAAAATAAACCACATTTAGAGGTTATACTGCCATCGTTACAATGACCAGTCATATAAGAAGCACATATTAAACATTTCTTACCTTCGCTGAGGGGCTGGTGGTGGGCTTGCAGATCGTCCGCGTCTAGGCATTGTTTTATATTTTTTTCAAATTAAATTTAACACAATCTCTTTCGATTTCAGAAAATCACTTGCGATTGCTTCGACGTATTCTGAATGAATGGTTCAATTGTTCAATTTGGCAATTGGCATGTAAAATGTCATCTCTGACAGACGTCAACCGTTCGATAGATTCTAGAAAATTTGAGAATGGAACGGGTAGCATCGTCTCTTTTTAACTTAAGAAAAAAGAGAGAAATAAAAAACCAAACAAAGTTGCCAACAATGCCAACATAATAATCTTAACTGACGGGCGGGCGTACCGGACCACGACCGTGGTGCGATCAAAGCATCTCTTTTTCGCTCTCACTTATAACTGCGTCCTTGACGGACTAGTGGTAACACACTATCGTACCGCACCGCGACCTTGGTGCGTCGCACCCATAAGTGAGAGCGAGGAAGAGATATCTGTTTCTCGCTCTCACTTATGGGTGCGACGCACCAAGGTCGCGGTACGATGCGATAGTGTGTTACCAACTTACCACTATAAGCCCCCATTCGCACGGGAGCTTTTTCAACGCGCGTTAATAAAGCGTTTGAATCTGTCTGCACTCTAAATTTGATTTAACGACCAAGGCTTAAAGTCGAATATCTAACAAAGTTTGATAAAAAGCGCCACCGCTGTCGTGTGAATACATACATGGTTATCCATTTGTGTCATTCAAACGCTTTTTTAAGGCTTCGTCACACAGGCGCGTTTTCCGGGCGGGGCGTGAGCGGGGCGCGCCGCTTTTACATACAAAACGCTCACGCCGCGCTCACGCCCCGCCCGGTAAACGCGCCTATGGGACGGAACCTTTAACGCGCTTTGAAAAAGCTGCCGTGCGAACGGGGCTGAAGGCCGAGCACCTTCTTAAGCCCCCTACAGACTATGCGCGTGAGGCACGGGCGAAGCCGCGAACACGAGTGTGGAGTTGATTTCGCTGTCTGCGAAAATCGACTCCACACTCGCGTTCGCGGCTTCGCGCCGCGATTCGCGCATGAGCGTGGAGCGGGCTTTACATACGATCGATTAATATTGTTGCGCTTAATAGCCATAACACACTACCGCACCACACCGTGACCTTGGTGCGGTGTAGTAGTGTTATGGTTTTAATTTCGTGGTATAAAATATACCCCTGTTACTCGACTTACTCGGTTATAGATCGGTTATAATTATAAACATTAATCTAACACTAAGATAATTGATTTCATCAATTTTATCGTACACAAGTATTTTCGCGAGTTGATCTACGTTACTAATAATTAAAGGAAATCTAAATACATTAAAAATTAAAGGAAATCTTCACCTGCCGCCACTGCGACTGCGACCAAATGGCATATTTTCCAGGGGTGGATTAGTGAAATGTTATTGAAGGCCCATTTTATAAATTATTAACAGTATTTAACACATTATTATTTATTTTCTGCAGTTTGACGTCAATTTTTTTTCCTTATAGCTTTATTGATTTTTTACTTTATTTCCGGCCAGTTTTTTTATGATAGTTATAACCAAAGCCCCAACGTTGTCTGTTCTCTTTGACGGCGCAGCAACTAGTATTATTTCTCACTCCTCGCTCTTTTAAAAATGCCGTTTGTCAAAAAAGGACAACCATACTGTTGACAAGATGGACTTCAAATCAAGGTGTTACCGTTTTAGGTGGTGCCAAGTTGTGTGGGCGTGCGTAAAAACCATAGATATAAGAATATACAGATACCTTCCAAGCGAGCTGTCAGTGGGACCACTTTTTGTTTAGTGTACGATTAACAAAGCGGCCCACTTTGCTGTAGCCATGTCGATAAAGTCATATCGATAAACTATCGACATTTCTTGCAATTTTAATTTTACTTCAAAGGTTTAACGATACCTAAAATGAACAAAAACGCTTTTATTCTTTATTGTGGTTATCAGATTACAATTTTATAGTCACGCCCCAGGAGAGAACCAAGGGAAAGTTCAGATATTTAATAAAAATACATAAATACCTACTAAAATAGGTGTTCCGCAATAATTGAATTATTTTATTACATTATAATATATTCATTATCCATTAGCATTTCAATTATGTTTATGTTTAACGAAGATATTGAAGCTTCAATTAATCGCTATTTCGTTCCGCTGTGTAGCGTTTATCGATATATAACATGATTAAAATCGACTTTTCACATCCCTAAAAGAGCACACATATACGTTTTTACGCACACATGCACAACCTGGGTCACCTAAAAAGGGGACACTTGGATTTGAAGTCCATCTTGTCAACAGTATGGTTGTCCTTTTTTGACAAACGGCATTTTTAAAAGAGCGAGAAGAGAGAAATGATACTAGTTGCTGCGCCGTGAAAGAGAACAGAAAACATTGGGCCCTTGGTAAAAACGTATATGTTTGCTCTTTTATGGATGTGAAAAGTCGATTTTAATCATGTTATATGTCGATAAACGCTACACAGCGGAACGAAATAGCGATTAATGGAAGCTTCAATATCTTCGTTAAACATAAACATAATTGAAATGCTAATGGATAATGAATATATTATTATATAATAAAATAATTCAATTATTGCGGAACACATATTTTAATAGGTATTTATGTATTTTAATTAAATATCTGAACTTTCCCTTCGTTCCCTGCTGGGGTGTGACGATAAAATTGGCTACAGCAAGGTGGAGTCACATTGTTAATCATTCATTCATTCTTTTAAAATTATGGCTTCAGCCCATTGGACCTATTTCGCCAGTGTCAAGGTCGTAGTAGCAGGGTAAAACGATTGAAATTGTACGGTTAGTACAAGACAGTGTACGGTGATTTAGCTCTTGTAAAGCGATAGCGGGCTTTTCAAGAAACACGTGGACAACCGGCCGTTGACTCCAAAATGATGGTTAAACGTGCTTCAAGATGAATTCTCCATTCACTGCACACTAACACATTAGTTTACTGTATAATAGGCTATCGATATTACACTTTAAACAATATTAATGAGCAAAAAACAAAGCAATTGATTCCGACGCGTGCCATCAAGATGGCGCTCGAACCGGAAGTCCCACATTGTTAATCGTACACTAAACAAAAGTGGTAACAGTGACAGCTCGCTTAGCCTTCGTCTTTAAGTATATTATATCTATGCTTATAACAAGCTTCATAATCGGATTAAACGTCAATGTCACGAGTCGTTGACATATTGACATAAGAACCATGCTACTACGCCCGCATGCCGGCCGGTGTTCTATCTATCTCTGTCTTCACCGTAGTAAAAAGAATCGTTCGCGCGCTTTTAGCTCCGGTGCTCGTTCGCCTCACTTCAGTTCATTCAAGTACATAGAACAGTAAAGTAATTTATTTTGTTGCCGCGTGACTGTGGCGGTCGTGTTTTCAAGACGTTTTGTGTAGTTAATTATCTGTTGGAGATTTTTGAGTGAAAATGGTCGATATTCAAGCCGGTCAGAACTCTAATGTATTCCTCCTTGCGGGGATTACAGTCCTAGTTTGTGCGATAGCACACTTTATTTACAAGCTTCTTGGAAGGAAGAACGAGGAGGCAGTTGAACATGAATCGGAGAAAGATACAGGTTAGTTTTTCAATTGGAGGTAGATATTTTAGTAGGGAAATGTTTGGTAGGAATGAAACCTCGTGACTAGAGTTAAATTTGGCGTGGAATGGTCGTTGCATCGCACACGTGATGGAGCGCCGCGTGCTTGCAGCTCTTCGCGGGTTTGTATCGTTGACCCGGCGAGCGGGCTCGGCGAGTCCGTGCCTAACTGTTAAATCTGCTTCAGAGACGGGTGCATTCTACAACCACGTTGCGTTGGTTGGGCGCCCTCATTCACATTTTCGCGATTATGTTTTACCGCACAATTAGGGTCACATTGATCTTACAGTTAACTTTGTCTGGTGAGTGGTGACTCACGGTTTTCTTTTTTCAAATGATTCGATCGCTGGTGGCCTGAGATATATTTAGATATTTTTTTATTAATCTATATTTATCTCATTTGAATAACATTAATTTGCGAAGACTGATTTCAAAAGAAAGATTAAAGTCCGATTTTTTGTTGCAACTAAAAGTTTGTACACCTAATTTTCACTTGATATAAAAAAGTATATGCAAATATACCACAAATATTAAATTATCCTTGTAATAGACCATAAATGGGTTGTGGGGTATTCACCATAGTAATATAGGAAACAGGAAAATTATATTTAAACTGAACTTGTGTTACCTGCTGTTATCCTTATATATCTTAGATATTATAGATGAAACATACCTACACAATTAATTTAAATTAAATTAAGTATATTTTAACCTTTTTAAAAACTCCCGCAGTCGAAATAGGCCCCCTGAACCTTACATCATTTTGCACCCTCTTTATGTATTTTTTTAATAACATTATTTTTCTCCATCAGGCGCAAGCGAGGTTTGAACTTACTTTTATTTGCGAAGAAAACCATAAAAACAAAAACATAACTGATCTGATTTTGTGACACAAGCACTCAATTTACATAAATTCAAATTAATGTTGTTATTGTTTGTTTTATTAATATAATTCCATTTATCTTAATAAATATTTTTTAAATAGACTGGTATTATCTCAGACAATCAATTAGAATTAATTGGAGACTAACCCCCTTATTCATAAAACTTTACGGGCCTAATTTAGTTAAATTATGTTTTATCCCTTTCAAACAAATTCATAAGCCAAAATGACAGATAAGGACAAACGATTATTAACTAATTGAGGTTTGTAGCGCGTTTATGAATAAGGGGGTAAGATCTTAGATTGAAATAGGTACACAGTTAATTAGTTTGAACTTAAACATCAGTGGCCCTCAAGTCCATACAAAGAAAAAAAAAAGAAAATAAAAAAACATCAGTGTAGCTGGTTCAGTAAATCATGTTCAGTTACTTAAAGATGTATGGTTGTTTATTTATTTATTTATTATTTTCTGATAATATTTCACACTGAGTACCTAATATATTTCACAAATTATGTATCAATTTAACTTATGCATGCTACTATACAAAATTAGTTTTCACTAAGGCATTTTGAGAAAATTTGTATCCAATTTGAGAAAGTTGAGTTCATATGACATTTGGAATTTCATATGTTAAATCCACCTATTAGTACCTATCTATTGGTTCTTGACTTAGAGTCCCATAAGTAATCCCCCCCGCCCCTTTTTGTGCCCTTTTTACAGTTTTGAACTCACTGTTTCATACTCTATACATCCACACTTCCACACATACTCATACACTTTTCTTTTGCTTTGTTCTCTTTCTTAATATTATAACTAGATACCTACTCATAATAACCAGTAAATAATAAAGTGGCACATGATTGGAAATTATTACAATCTCTGCTTTAGGAGGCCAACATTCTCTTTAGGTCACACTACTAGTTAGTGATGTATTATGCCAATTGGTAATAATTTAATAAAATATTAAAAAAATAAAAAACAATATTTTAATACATGGCAAAATGAAATGCAATTACAAATATAAAACTATTCTAAAGTACAACAATAATATGACATTCATGCTCGAATTGTATGTCATTAAATTAATTCATCACAGAAACCTGTTCACCTGTGTAAGTTTGATATGTTTAGAGCCAAACAGCTTAAACGACATTGGGAAGTATGGTGGTTACGCCATTTGACTCCGAGGTAGTTATATGGTATGTGGGCATTGTGTCTTGAAACCTGGTTAAAGAGGTAAACATGTTACAAACACACACCGTGAAACTTATGATTCATCTATATGGCAGCACGCGTTATTTTATAGGTAGGTAACCTAAAGAATTTTTAATCTGCGTATGTACCTAAACCTAAAACGAGTACCTAAACATTGCTGACAACAATTACGATATTGGCATAGGTCATGTCGATAGCAGTTATCCACAGAAAGATTATTTTCATTCATAAATGTAGCCATTGTAGCCTGTGAAAATAGTTTTTGCTCCTTTAGTACATTGTGTATTAAGGGCGGGAAATAAGAAATTACGAACGAGTGTCAATTTTAAGCCCGACGCGAAGCGAGGGCTTAAAATGTTCACGAGTTCGGAATTTCTTTACCGCCCGTGGCACACACAATGTTTTTCATCACACTTGTAAGGAAAAAAAGGAGAATTAATAAAAACAAACTTCTGTATAAAACACTTTTCCGCCCTAGGGCGAAAATTTCAATTTCCCGCCCGCAAGCCCTACGTGTAAATAAGTGTTTTTCATCACACTTGCTCGGAAAAGATTTTTTCCGCCCTAGGGCGAAAAATTCAATTTCCCGCCCGCAAGCCCTACGTGTAAATACATCTTTTCCGAGCAAGTGTGATGAAAAATATTTTTCATGGAATATAAACTCATGAATTGTTTTTTATTAGTACATTGTGTATTAAGGGCGGGAAATAAGAAATTACGAACGAGTGTCAATTTTAAGCCCGACGCGAAGCGAGGGCTTAAAATGTTCACGAGTTCGGAATTTCTTTACCGCCCGTGGCACACACAATGTTTTTCATCACACTTGTAAGGAAAAAAAGGAGAATTAATAAAAACAAACTTCTGTATAAAACACTTTTCCGCCCTAGGGCGAAAATTTCAATTTCCCGCCCGTAAGCCCTACGTGTAAATAAGTGTTTTTCATCACACTTGCTCGGAAAAGATTTTTTCCGCCCTAGGGCGAAAAGTTCAATTTCCCGCCCGCAAGCCCTACGTGTAAATACATCTTTTCCGAGCAAGTGTGATGAAAAATAATATGCTGCTCTCTGGCTTCGTCAATCGGTCCTATGCCACCTATGGGGATTTTAAAAACCAAATATAACAAAAAAATTGGCGTAGCTTATGCGTAGTGACCTGGTGACCCGTTTTGTGCGTTGGGATGATTTTCTGCGTAAACGTTGCGTTAGCGTCAGTATGGGGTATCGATATAATAGAATCTTAACGATTGAAAAGTCTTAGGCCCTTCATAAAACTTTACGGGCCTGATTTAGTTAAATTATGTTTTATCCCTTTCTTACAAATACATAAGTCAAAATGACAGATCCTGGACAAACGATTATTAGCTAATTAGGGTTTGTAGCGCGTTTATGAATAAGGGGGTTACACTCGTAAGCCCAGAACAACCGGCTGCGTATGCCTGTGCTCTAAAATGTATGAGCCGCACACGCACAGTCGCACACGTCACGCAAGTGGTGTGCCGTCTCTCATATGGATCTGTATATGTGACGTTCCACGGGAAAAGGTACCTTATGAGGGTTTCTAGTTTCGGAGATATTAAATGTTTTGTAAAGAGGTGAAAAAATGCTCAATTTTTTTTTATTGTGTGATCTGAAACCTTAATGCCTAACGTTTGTTTACCTGTTTTTATTTTTGTTATAAGTTAGTTATAAGCCTAGTAATGTCGTCTCAGAGTTTAGTAGAAAAGGTACCTTATGGAAAAAAGATTGAAAATTCCCAAAAAAACTAGTCAATACGGGAAAAGAAGTTTGGTAGAGAACTGTATTAGCATTCTGCAAAACTAATTTGATAATTTCAGTTCTGGTTGGGGCGCCTCGCAAATATTATAACCGTACATAGACCGACATCACAAATCCAAGTAGACTGCTATTATACCAAAGTTACTCTCGTCAAGTCTTTCTTAACTAGAATAATCTTCATTTGGTTTGGTCGCATGCAGTAAATCAGCCATTGGTTTGCTGAAAAATGCCAATACCCGACGCATTACCTTAAGGAATATCTGAGGTCATTGAACCTCAATGCCGCTTATCTTCAATAGCAACCGAAATATATTATTGATAAGAAATAGACGATTTATACCATCTTAACCCCAAAATATTATTAGTTTATCCTAACTGTTCCATCATCATCATGCCTCATCATGTAACTTGACCACAAGGTACCTTTTCATTACATACAAATTATTGGTCTTTTTTAAGATTATTATGACGAAGAACTAATTAAATTGGGGGCAGTTTAATGTAAATTAATATTTTCTATTCATAAAAGATAAACTATAATATGATTGATATTTTGTAGTGATGTATTATTAGATTTATTTCCATAAGGTACCTTTTCGTAAATGTATGGAGCAAATACTGTTATTGTTATGTAAGTTTAAAGTGGCATAAGGGGTTAAATATAGTATTTAGTTGGGGTTTTAGGATTTATTTCATTTGAATGACAGAATTTCTTTCATATGTGCTCAGAAAAATTGATTGTGTGTCACATTAAAAGTAAAAATATTCAATTTTGTGATTTTATATGAAAAAGTCAGAAAATACATTTTCACCTCTAAATCGGTATTGTTTTTTGCTTAAACTGTCTGTCAGTGTCGTTTTCTAATAGATAAAATTTAAATCTTGAGAGCTCATTGCAATCAATCGTGAAAATGAAATAAAACTTTATTTTCAAGAGATTGGTTAGTATACACATAAATCAGTCGATATCAAAAGTTTCTATTTGCATTACAGAACAAGTCGCAATATTTTTTTAATCTCAGATATATAAGGCATTATTATTTGTAGTCAACTATGTAACTTACTTCAGGAACATAGTTTTTTAGGCGGCTAAACTTAAAACTTCTTTATCGTAAAGTTGCTCATTTCACAACATTATTTTCAAAAAATCATATCTCTGTAACTACGCAACCTAGAAGGTTGATCTTTTGTGTTATCGATAGCTTATTTATTGTAGATTACTGGGGTATGCATAACTCCATACCCGCCATAAGGTACCTTTGACCGTGGGACGTCACATATTACAACGTGCACGTCTACACACACGCACCCGGTGTGCTCAGGCCTGTAATGTGATATCATTGACCAAAATAACCTACAGACGGGATACACGATTATTACACTGTTAAGATTTACACGTCGCTCTGGAATTTGAGCAGGACCGCGCTATTCGCGTATATAGTGATGTCCCGCTCGCAGACCGGGGCAGCGTGCGAATCCGCATCCAATGTGAAGACCGCCTTATGAACGCTCATCTCAGGTGCCGCCAACTCACGTCATCTTAAGATTATAAATACAAGAGTGCAAAACTCTACTTGTTTACTTAATAGTTCCAAGGCTCCTATAGAATTCCAATAATGTATTTGTCTTACTCATGCTTCGTGATTTTTTACCGTTATGGTATACCTACAAGTATAAGTAGGTATGTGGAAAGATGCGACGTGAGTAAGGGTGATGATTCATTAATTCATTTGATCATTATTTTTTGTACCTACTCTAGATCTATATTCTTACTAGATGCCACTTGATTTAGGTGTGTAGTGTCATATCATAGCATTCGGGATGATCGGGGTATTCTACTGTATACCTACATACATCGTTGCTAGAGCGGTGGTACAAGAAATAACAAGTTATGCTGGTTGCAACTCTTCTTTTACTGAAAAACAAAAGAGGGCAAGCGAGTTATTGGCGTAGGAATGAGTTTATCAGCCAATAAATCCAGATAGAAGGGTCAACAATCTGCCAGAGATCGAAGGAGACCATTGTATCAGTTGTTTGAGAGCTAATGAGTTACGAGTTACGTTATGAGTTAGTGAGTCTCACGACCAGTCGTTGGGGAGAACCTTGATGAGGCCTATGTCCAATACGGACGTATTTTGGGTGATATAATGAAACTTCTGTACGTCAACTGCACGATACGAGTATAGGTATATACATACAGTACATACATATATTGATGTATACTAAATATTACTAAAGATGACCGGCATATGACTAGCCTTAGTCACCCACGGCCCGAGTGAAAGGTCTGATCACGCGGTTCGCGCTCACCCAAAAACGATCGTTGCTTTTCCAGCTGTTTCTAGATTCAGATCTATTTATACACACGTACTACCTACCTAATTAGCATCCATGTCAAAATTTGCATTATGATCGTCTAATATGTAGGTATTATACGTATTATTATTATAGGTATTATTTTGTTGTCAACACAGAGAATACATAATGTACGTATTCTGCTTTGTACAACCTATTAGTAGGATGAGAGGCTTTTATAAAAAAAATCGACATTTTGATGCAACAATTCGTTGCACCCTTTTCCAAAACAAACTATAACAATGCACTTCTAGTAAGTAACCAGGCGGTAATATCCATATTCAATCAAACTTTTAGGTTTAAGTAAAATAGAGAATTTTCTAGAATAATACTTTACAATTTCATCCATCCTTCACTCCTTGGCTTGCTGGCGCCGCTTTTATGGCTACAAATTATAAGTTTAGAGCATATTTAAATGCAAAATATTTTGCGTAGTTGTCGTGTTTACAAAAGCGAAGTCATTTCTGTTTGATATTTCTAACAGTCCTGTGTAAACTGCCCTAGCCTGTTTTGCGGTAAAGGATTTAGAAATTCAAACAACTCAAAGTCATTATTGTTAGAATCCCATTCTTGCGGCAGTTTTATCATCAGTCAGATGAAAATAAAAAACCAAACTTACGTTCATTATTGCAATTCGAATCGGCGACGATGAATCTTTTTCATCGCACGATAAAATTGGTGCTGCTGCAGCTGCTGGTTTACGTAAAACAACACACTTAGGTCTGGTGTAAAGAAGACGTCATAAATATTAAACAAGACAAATGCCAGGAGGTTTTTCGTTTCAATATTTGCCTTTGTAATGATACCTTCCTTTATACACATACAGTTTAGATGTGGGCGAAACAATTACTGTACACAAATGAGCAGAAAATTATTCACCCATCCAGGAACTAGACAAGGAAAAGATAAAACACGTAACGAAAACAAAGGAAAACGGGCTTATCTTCGTTTTTTTATTGATGGCGTATTGCTTATGACTACCTGTGTTGATAGTGATACGCGTTGCATAATAAATTAATAATATGTAGAGGCTTTTGACGCGTCTTCATTGCACGCAGCTCCTCACAGGAAATTATGGGGGCGAGATACTATCGTATTTCGTGTAACTGCTGCTGAGAAACTTGCTTGTATAAAGAAAGTTTGAGTGGCGATCACGCAACATTCTAAGGCTAACAAAGTATCCCGATATCGGGTTTAGTAGTCCGTTGGCAGAAATTAGTAGATGTCGTTATGGAGATCTTCGGAGAATGCCTTTTGCCTAAGTAGGAGTAGGTGTGTTTCGATTGACATGCTAATGACAATATTTGCAACAACTGCCTATTAGCTGAGTAACTAGGATGCGTAAGTATCTCTTCTTCTTCTTCTTCTTTATATTTAAGAGCTGTGCTCTTGTCGTTGGAGCAATCTCCAACTCGTCCGGTTCTCTGCCAACTCCTTAACCTTCTGGTATGACACGACCTGACCCTTTTCTTTTATTTGGTTGAAATAATTTATTCTCGGTCTTCCTCTTCCTCTCTTTCCCTCTATTTTTCCTTCTATGATGTTCTTTAGGAACATGTCGTGTCGTAGCAGATGTCCAATTAGTACTCCTCTTCTATTTTCTATTGTCTAATTATATATCTTTTCTCGTTAATCCTATCTAGAACCCTATCATTTGATATTTTTTCCGTCCAACTAATCCCTTCCATTCTCCGCCAACACCACATTTCGAACATGCATTTCATGCGTAAGTATGGTATCCATCAATTTATCAGGTTTGTCATCCCTTACAGTTTTGCCATACGCTTTTGAAGGAAGCTTTATTGAAATTATAGACAGCTACTAGCCTAAAGACACTCACAGACAGGACTATCTCACCTGAAACTGTTGGAAACTGTTTACTTCGGTCTGTGCCGGTTCTTACGTATAAACTGGTGAGGTTTGGTTAGAAGTATGATTAGATGTATCGTGATTCGTACAATTTTACCTGACTGAAACCTATGGTAAGCAACGCACGTATGCTATAGCCACGTGGGTGGACCCTCGAAAGTCGCATCAAACGTGCTTAGCGTTTACATGTGCCGCTGTGGGTGGCTCGATTTGATCTTCATTTATTATTATAGGTAAAAAAAACTTGCATAGCATGGCTGCTGCTTTGTCTTCTTAGTAATACCCACAGACCAACCCCTATAGACCGAGCTTATAGGACGACTCGCGGTCACCGCCCGTATGGTGTATAGGTCAAATATAAGATTGTTCGCGCGCCGCTCCGATCAGTTGCGCCCAAGGTTACGACCTGTTAGCAGTGTGCACGAGTCTAAGAAAATAAATCGAAAACTATTGAATTCATTGGGAAATCATGGGATATTGTAGCGTAAAATGGTGTGGCAAGTCATCTAAGACTTCTACTTACAAAACAGATGGAATAACATCCCACAGGAAAGCGAAATTCATTCTTTCATTGAATAATGTTTCTTGTCCGCGGGGTTCATTTTATACTGGTCAGTAAGCAGAGGCGAAGTATGTCCGTCCCTTTTCGTCAACTTGAAAATGCAATGCGCTATCCCTTTCCCTTTCGACTAGTGATGTGACGATGATGGTTTTTCAGTTGCGGAAACTTCGTGCTTCGTCATACCGTATTGTACCATTTTAGACATAATATATAGGTAACATTTTGTGTAAGTTTTTTTAGAATCCTCTAGGCCAGCGGAGCAGTTAGGCCGCATGTCACGAGATGGACCTGATGATGAACTTCAAAGAAGTTCGAGGGAACTCGGTGTTGGTTTGTGATAGACATATGTTGTATCGGTTTTTTAGAATCCTCTAGGTGAGCAGTTAGGTCTCATGTCACGAGATGGACCTGATGATGAACTTCAAAGAAGGTCGAGGGAACTGGGTGTTGGTTTGTGATAGACATATGTTGTATGGGTTTTTTAGAATCCTCTAAGTGAGCAGTTAGGTCTCATGTCACGAGATGGACCTGATGATGAACTTCAAAGAAGTGCGAGGGAACTCGGTGTTGGTTTGTGATAGACATATGGTGTATGGGTTATTTAGAATCCTCTAGGTGAGCAGTTAGGTCTCATGTCACGAGATGGACCTGATGATGAACTTCAAAGAAGTTCGAGGGAACTCGGTGTTGGTTTGTGATAGACATATGTTGTATGGGTTTTTTAGAATCCTCTAGGTGAGCAGTTAGGTCTCATGTCACGAGATGGACCTGATGATGAACTTCAAAGAAGTTCGAGGGAACTCGGTGTTGGTTTGTGATAGACATATGTTGTATGTGTTTTTTAGAATCCTCTAGGTGAGCAGTTAGGTCTCATGTCACGAGTCACGAGATGGACCTGATGATGAACTTCAAAGAAGTGCGAGAGAACTCGGAGTTGATTTGTAATAGGCATATGTTATTGGTCCATTTGAATATGTTTTCAATACAACCTTCTATGACCTTAATAAAACGGACAAAAGAAAATAATTGTATGAGATTTTGGCGACACTTTTTTCTCGTATCGAAAGAGATTGCGATTCTGAGTGGAAATAATATAAAAATTCTAAACTTTAAAATTCAAGTTCTGGGTACTTTAAACAGAAATGCCCTAATATGTTAAGTAAAAATTTCAGGTACATTGTTAAATTACTTAATGAAATATTCAATTAATCAATAAGTATAATTATTAAGTAAGTTTACTCTAAGTATACTAAATTGGTAACAATTTTACCACAATAAATTTCGATGTCACTGGTAGCAGTAGCAGTACCCACTACCTGTAATGAACATGTCCCATCCCTACATTTACACGTGTCAGCGCGCCATGTTTAAAACGACCAATCGCAACGCCGTGAGCACCCCTCCCGCACCTCACAGTTTGGTGATTTGCGTCGGGAACAAAATGGCCAATATTAGGTTTCTAGAGGCGGTGTTCTGTGGTAATACCTAATAAGCTCGGTGTAAGTTATTTTTGAGTTGTGTTCGAGTAAGTTCAAAACATTTAATTTGCACACCTTTTCTCCCTGTTTACATATATGATCAATTTGACCACTTGACAGTTATTTACATAATACCTATATAAATTACTATACATATGTACCTATATTGTGTTAATGTAATCTTATTTCCGACGTACGCGTAGATCTATTTTTGCACCTAATGTTTCTGTAGATCATCATCTGTTAACGCAGGTCAGGAAGGCGTAGGTAAATAAGCTATTTTTTTTTAAATATATGATACTTTTTAATTTTTTTGTAACCTATGCGAGGCAGAATTGAGAACGAAACTGAGTAAATTTTCAGTTAATTTAAGCCTACAGGATAGTTTTAATTTAGGACTCGCGGTTGGTGTTAATGTAATGCAAAATCATAGGAATCTTACGTAAGTACCTCTTTTCATCTTTACAAATTATAAGAATTACGCTACACCGGTACTTAATCGGGTCCGAGTTTTTATTTACGAAGTAGTTTTTTAATGTTAGATATTAAGAATAAAGACTCAAGTGATGAATAGAGCCTTAAAACTATGGATCAAACCTGCTGACTTGACATGACACCTACAACAGTTCGGTTTAACATCTTGCTAATCTAATTGTTAAACAATGTCCCACGCCGACATTATTTCATTATGCTTGGCCACGAGCGTGACTTCCTGGATTCTCAGCCGCTTCTGTTGCCTTAGTGACACAAGAGACAAATAAATTGTCTAGACCATCTATCGCCACACAAAAACGCGTTCCACGTTATAGTTGTAGATGGAGTCATCACTCGCCGAGGAAAGTTTCGAACCGATTTTGTAAGATGCTCTGTCGACTGCTTCAGACCATAACTCTATCTAGCTAGTAATCTATATGAGATACAGATGGTTAAAATAAATACCGATAGATGCTAAGAAAAAATCAAGCCCTTATTTTATTACCTATTAGCGCTCTAATAGTGTTAGTGTTGCCATCTACAGTCAGCATCAAATAGTTAGGTACTGTGACGGAAATATATCGTATACACGTTTGTTACCATCGAAACTAAAGTAGTGTACCGATACTACCGATATATTCGGCTATTTGACCTATCTAATTGATGCGGACTGTACAACTATGGTAAACGCAAGTTTGCATTGAATCTAAACATAAGGGTGGCCAAGTGCTAGTCTTTATTATTTTCCTTTTCTCTAGTGTCACATGCATAAGCACATTGTGTACTTAAACCGCTGGATTATTCATTTAATCCAACGCGTGACAGTGTTAAATGTGTTTAGTGTATGACGGACTTTAATCTTGAAGGCATCAGCTTAATCGCAAACATGTCCAAGGGTAAGCCGCAGCAAATGTGGCTTACAAATTTTTACTTGGCTGTGCGCAAACCATGTTACTCGTACTAGTCGTACTTATGTTTTTTATGCGTATCTGTATGTGATATTTTATTTCCTTCTGTTTATAAACTGAGTGTTTATTAATGTCTAGGGCCTGTCAGAAACAGGCTAAAATTAGTTTATATGAAATTCTATATGACGACTGTAAAAACGAAAATGGTGGAGTAGAAATTTGTAATGTTCGAAAATATACCGTTTCGACGCAAGCTCCTCATGACAAATAGTCGTACATATCTGGGTCGACATGTAAAGAGTACATTGGTAAGGTACGGTCATTGATTCTTTGACGACGACCTAAAAACGTAAAACTATCAGTTTTGTCTCTACAAAACTGATATCTATACAAAAATGATTTGCCTAGTTCGTCAAATGAAACTGCGAACTTTTTTAACCAACTTTTCAAGGTAATATATTTTTTAAATTACTGACTAAAATTCTAACAATTAATTTCAGGAGCTCCCGAGAAACAAGAAACCAAATCCACAACAGCGGAACGCCCCTCAAACAGGAAGAGCAAGAAACTGGCGTCATGGAGCGGCAAGCACGAGTTCAGCCACCCGTGGTTGCTGAAGAACCTCAAGGGCCACCCGGGCACCGTCCTCCACGTCGACTTCTCAGCCAATGGCAAGTTCATGGCCGCCACCTGCGATGGTAAGTGTCTTGAAACTTCTGAATACCTTGCAGTGGTGGCGCGTCTAGATTGTTCGTAGGCAAGCCGTGGCTGACTTGCCCTTCCTTTACTTCATAAGTTAAAAAAAAATTGCCCAAGAGCCTGAATATCAGACAAGCCGATGGGAATCTATGCGAGTTCTATGGACGCTCCGCCACTGATACCTTGGTCTTCGATACGCGCCATACCCTGCGTAGCTACACAGTATGTTATGCAGTACCTAAGCAGCGTATGACGTCCGGAGACGAAGGGCTTAGTGACTAATGTTAGCGTAAACTGTTGTACAGACAAGTATCTAAGTGGTCCCGAAAGTAATGCGTGTCTTTGAATGATTTTATAATTTCTAATTGCCTCTATTATCTTATTTCTTATTCACTGTAATTGGCTCTGTATTGCTAAAGTTCAATCTATCGATTGAAGTTGCTGGATTTCGTCGTATTCATAAATAAATAATTGTAGTATAAAAATTAATATTGTAGTTATTCCATAGATCGAGATGCAACTGAGATGTAGTGGATATAATGTCACAGTAATCTCATACCTGGGAAACTCGCTTGGTTGTCGCACAAATGACGGGTATTTAGATATTTGTCTGTGTACAGTGCTTTCATACTAATAAAACAAGCTGTAAATAACCCGAGTTTGTTATAATCACCACAGTTTAACTACCGCTTCCCTTTCTATCTCATGAAAGTGCAACACGATCAGGCTATTGGTATTATTTACAGGAAGCACTTTAGATTAGGTATTAGGTACAGTCACTTGCAATAATATCTTGCACTTACATTAATATAAATAATATGAACCGTTTAATTACTTTAGTTATATTTAACTTAAATTTTGAAATACAACTAATGAATGGCGCTGCAATCGTTTGAAAACAAGTCACGTCAAAAATCGGAGGTTTTTGTTAATTTTGATTCCGGGTTGGAACTAGTATATTCTGGGTTTTTGACCTCATTAAATCTTTGTACAAGCAAAATATACTACAACGGTATTGTATGACATAATCTGCCGCCCCGCAAAGGCCTCTGTGGAACGGCCTATTGAATGAATACATAATGCCAAATCATAATGCTGTAAAAAATTGCCGTTCAAATTCTTACTTTAGACAATTGCAGTAAAAGGCAGAAAAATAAATTAACCTGAAGTTCTATTTTTAGATAAACGTTTCAGACAACTTTGTATACCCATAACAAATTAGGTATTGCGATGGCCGTGCGATCATCGGAAGATAATAGTAGTTGATTCAGTCAACGGTGACGTGTATTGATTGCATTTGCTTCCTCATACTGTGGTTATTATAATAATAGCATGTAAGGAACAATCGTAAAAAAAATATTAATATCTAATTACTCATTTAGTAAAGCGTGCTTTGCGGTAACTTATTCAGAACGAAAAAGAAAATGAAGTTTTCTTTCGTAGCGGTATACTATTATTTCTTTATATTTGAATCAATGTTCCATGAATTGACTGCACAATGATTGATTATATTAAGAGCTGTTTTTTTCTGGTATTATCGCAATTTCCTTAAGCACCTTGATGTAACCGAAATTTAATAAACAAGTTATACTATTTTGTATAAATAACGATTTTACGCTGTCCTTACATGCTCATATACTATCTGAACTAACATAGTAAATAATTATCTCGCCACTCTGATCTTGAAGCAATTAATTTATATATAAAATATTATTAGTGAGGTTACCATAAAGATTAAAGTTTCAATTACGTCAATAGACGATTAATATCTTTCAATATCAAAGTTAATTTTATCAGTACGAAGTTGAAAGATCAGCGTGGCTTTATAGTTATTGAAAGTGGTGGAAAGTCATTTGAACAATTACACTTTAAACATATTAATTTATGCATCTTTGTAGTGTATGTGATGCGTCATAAAATGTTTAAATACCTACTACATACTTTAAGAACAGCTGTTGTGTATTTTGACGAGGTCAAATAAAAATTTACGAAAATAACTTATTTCTGCATATAGTCAAAACAAGAGTCGAATAAACTATGTATGTGGACTAACCAACATGTCATCTGGTACTGTCATTTGTTTTCTTCGTTTACCTCTTCAAGTCTTCATATTTCGGGCCAGAAATATAAAGCAAATTGACATTGTAAAATTACAATTACATGCATGTTTCTGGGTCGACTAGTAACAAGGGTCGCTAGGCAACAACATTACCAGTCGACCCAGAATTGGACCGCGAATTATAATTGCCAGATAACAATTGTAAAGTGTAATTGAGGATAATACATCTTGTATATTTGTTCTACAAAGAAATGTTGATTTAATATTTTCCACCACTTTTCAACAACCGCAGAGCTCTGCCTTGTATGACCGTGTTCGGCCGTCATTGTCGTCAAGATTTCGCGAATCCACAATTAAAATGAATCACAATTCGGTTACACAAGGAAGAGCTCCGCCCAAGACCTTGCGAGTTTTTGTCCCACTCAGCCACGCTGTTATGTGTAATTTGGAGGTCCTCGGGTCGTTGCGTCAAGGCTACATCTGTAAACCTAGCCAAAGAAAAACTACTCAATGAACACCCTGAATAACTAGGAAGTGAATTGTTGCTAGGCAAAACTGGTTGTAGATTTATTATCAATAAGACGATACTATGGCTTGTCTATTTAGATTCCCTAAGGCTATTTACGATGTAAAACTTAGATAAGCTTCAAAACTTAAGCATATTCGTTGGATAGCAAAAACTTACATATACTCTGTCAAGCTATTTCCGTCAATAGGAAAGAGCGGCAAATTTAAAAATGTAGGCGCGAATCGTCCCATAGAAAATTTGTATTTTGCGCCTTTTTCTACTGACAAACTTGTTTGACCGGCTATAAAACATTTAATTCAGCGCATTGCAATTGTATAATTAATCATACTTAAACCATATGATTATCATAGACACAAATAGTTCTAGGGTTTCAAAATAAGCCACAAAACGGTACCTATCTTATATCTAGCCGGTATTTGAAATTCCATCCCGATTTAGGACAGAATTAACGAGACGTGAGCCGATGACTTGAATTCGTGACCTACTTCACAAGCCGATACGCGCTTGACCTTTGCGTTGACATTTTAACAATGGGCGAAACAGTCGCGGAAATTTAATAAATTACAGCAATCAGTTAATCACTAGTGTGATCTAACGTTTAGTTACCGTTGTCGTTACATGAGTAAATCGGTGTGAAAAATCAGTTTGACGCTCTAGTTGTGGCGGCAACGGTCGCGTCGCGGTCACGTGGGGCTTAGGGTTCGCACTTGTTAACTATATCATTGTTAATTAATTAATCAAAGAAACTAGAAGAATTTGTAATATTCATTCTATCAGAATTAAGTAATCATTTTGGGCTTATAATTTATTCCATTAGGACATTTAGGACCTTAAAAAGAATGTAAACAAATATACCATGTCGTGCGGTTAATAGCTCAGCCAATAATATAAATCTGCATATAAGGTGCAGCGGGCCAATTTATAGGGATAATTTCAACTAATCGAAATATCTTCTTCCATTATTAACTAGAGTGCCATATATGTCCAGATAGCGAAAAACATGTGTTGTGTGTGACTCAAGTTAATAATGTAAGACATGGAAGATATTTCAATTAGTTGAAATGATCCCGCAGTCGAAATTGTCCTGCTGCACCTTATAAAAAATGTTTTATCTCATTGACGGAATAACTGAGTTACGTGGTTTGGTTTGATTACATTATTTTAATGGGCTAATGTAATAGACTAAATATAGGCAATATTGAGTTAAATTTTAATGAGAATACAATTTTTTTAACTATCTACATACTTGCATGTCGGTTCCTGTTAGGTTGAGGTCGTGACCAGATAGGCTATTAATTAGTAGCATCATGTTAACGTACATTTTTTGTGGTAAACTTGTAGTATGTCTTTAATTTAAGAAACAGTAAAATTAATTCTTTTCCGCTGACCATCACATGCACGAATATCACTGGATCTCCAATCTCCAGCACTGATCAAAATAGAGCAAAAACTTTCCAAGTGACAGCCCTGCACTGCGCGGGCGCTGATAATTCCTAACCGGAATGATCGACATGATACCGGGGTCACTCACCTCGCGAAACGTCTGCGACCCTGTTCCGAGCATTGTTTATACACAACTAACACTAGGCTATGTGGAATGAGCATATTTGTTTAATTATGTATGTTAAACTCGACCCGCCACGCCTCTTGTCAAACATGCTGTTCTAGTTCATATTCCGCGGTTCGATTCACATGCTAAGCGAAGCTAAAAGTAGTATCGATATAATTTAATTGTCGGAAACAGCAGGCGTGTTATGAAAAATGAATGAAAAATGAAATGAAAATGAAATGAAATGACGTAAATGTGTACGACCATCATATCCCTACTCTGGTCCGCTGTCTTCTGCTATGATAGCACCCGTGCTGCGAATCGCAAGTTCGAGTCTTGCCGGAGGTGTTAAGTTTTCCATTTTTCCTTTAATATATAAAATAGTTATCACTCGCAGACGTTTCTGCTTGATAAAAAATTAGTTCAGTTTTTAACGTTTAGATAATCTCGGTTTACGCCTTGATTTTATAACGATAACTGATAACAAGAAAACCCCTCAATATACGAGTAACGTCGTAATAAGATAAAATAGAAGTTGAAGATAACTGTTTCTGAAACCTTAACAGTCATTCTAGAAGTTATCCGATAATGTATAAAATTAAAAAAACACACAAACTTCAGACGCTAGCATTTTTCGCAGGCAACGCGGCGTTCGTTACATACGAAATCTTATTTTGTACTATGATATGATAATTGTAAGTTTTGTTAATAATTTACACTGATGTGTCATATTGTGTAAATCAAATATTCAAAATAGCCCAACGGGCCTTAAAAGCCTCACGAGAAGCTTCTTAAGTAAATGATTATTGAATCATTCTGCCAATTAATTTTTGTTTTGTAACATTTATAGTCACATTAGTTACATACTACAAATCATTGACAACTTCTATGTTGCAAAACAAGTTATTTATATAAATAAAACATTTTCGTCTTATTTATCGGCAGTTATAATTGCATTATACGGCGGAACTGTCAATTACAATGGCGAAGAGTATAAAACAAGTCGAGATTACTGCTTCAGCGAATTCAATTGTAAAATAGCCTTTGCCACAGACATATTGGTAGACTCCGTGTGTCAAAAATAATATATTCATATCATTGTATTGATTTTACGATATTAATAAAAAAATGTTTTATATGTAATAGCTCTTTTGGAATAAATAATAAATAAATATTATAGGACAATCTTACACAAATCGACCTAGTCCTACAGTAAGCTCAATAAGACTTGTGTTATGGGTACTAGACGACTCTTTCTGTGAGTATTTTAATTTACCTAAATTATTTCTAAAGGAGTGGCCAGACACAGCCTTGGAATGAGATCTGTGGAGAAATTGGGGGAGGCCTTTGCCCAGCAGTGGGACACGTAAGGCTCCAAATAATAATAAAATTTGTACTCAGTGTCAGAACTCAAAGAAAAAACTGAATCGATAAAAAAATGCTATAGAAAGCTATACAAAATGCGAAAACGCGCGCAAGCATAATAGTAATAATCGACTACCGCCACGCCACAGTAGGTACAAGAAGAGGAAGCGGTAGATGCGGCATCTATTGAGATATATGTCTGCGGATGTACAACCGACGGAGGCGGAAGAGAATCAAAGGCTCATTGAGATGTGACGTGTATATTAGCGAACTGACGGACTAAATTATTTATAACTTTACTGGTTGTCCGCATGGAATCGCATTACATTTTTAACCTTCATTCTGACCACGTGTCTGTTATCTCTGACGAGTTAGCACATCGTAAATATGTGTTGAAAAAAAATAGAATATATACACGATGATTTTTAATCGGTGATCAGGAGTAGAAAAATATTAATATCTAGCCCAAATTAAACTTATTAGGCTAGGTCTCACGCAATTATCTCATTGGTTAATGAATTAAAAGTTAAAGCATAATTAAAACTAATAACCACTAAATACATGGTTATCCTACATGAAGTAACTACGATGCGTCAAGTGCCATCGATATGGCGGGAAATTTGACGGATCTATGACTTTGTTTATTCATATGACAATGACAAGTTATTACTCATAAATTATCAATTGCCATTAAGTTTGTAAAGGGACTATAACTCATAGATACCGATTAGTAGAGTGACAAGGATATTAGGATAAAATTAATCTCAAAATAAAAATTATGATAAAAAAAACAAGTTTGTTTCCATGTAATTACGACTTCAACGTGATCTACATCAATTACTGAGTTAGAAAAAAATTCTCCTGATCACCGATTAAAAATCATCGTGTATATTAGAAACGGAATTTAAAACTGTAAAGTGAAACAAACTCATTGACTAAGCTTGACAACATTTAAATTCTAAATATCTGGGAGACACATCACATCACATAACATCTGGGGAAAACATATAAAAACTCAAAAATGCGCGTTTTCCCAGAGATAAGACTTAGCTAATAGATCGATAAAATTTATCGCCCCCGAAAACCCCATATAGCAAATTTCATCGAAATCGTTAGAGCCGTTTCCGAGATCCCCGAAATAAATATACATATAAATAATAAACAAAAATTGCTCGTTTAAAGGTAGGTATTAGATAGATAAATCTGATAAATTGGATCCTCCATTCTCAATTCGATTGACATGCTTGTAAAAGATTCCATAGGTACACCAACTTATAATAGAGACGTGTAGGTCAAGTATTGGGTATGTTAGGTTAGTAATTACATTTGCTGTGACAAAAAAAAAATGGATGAAGATGTGGAGAAAATTTATAGGTAAACCAGACGAATATATTTGATTCTAACATTTTTTTATTATAGCGTGAATTCGGGTTCAATTACATTTCGTGCTGACTGAATAACCAAAATACACAAACACACAAATCCAAGTGTAAACGTAACTAATCGTATCAGCAATCGTCATAGTATCACGGCGAGTAGATAAACACAATAGTATCGTTTACAGGCGTGTCATGCCAACCACATCACGAGCAATGCGGCTCAAGAGAACCAGTATAAGTCTGTTCCATAATTTACAAGGAGATACATAGTCTGTGCATTACGTTATGCTGGTCTGCCGGAGTAAGTAATGGGAATAGGCGCGTTCAGTAGTTAGTAGCTACCACAAGGTGCGATGACGCGGAAACTGTAACCTTGCCGCGACCCGCGCCGTCCTCGTCGCCCGACCATAACCATCTCTACGTTATATCGCTACAAATCATCAGCCTATATACGTCCCACTGCTGGGCACAGGCCTCCTGTTCTACAAGAGGGTTTGGGCTCATATGCTAGCCCAATGTGGTTTGAGGACTTTACGAACCTTTGTTTTTTTTTGCTAGGTATGCAACATTCCTCATGATGTTTTCCATCACTGAAAAGCAACCTGGGGAAATTTATTTGTACGAACCGATCTCCGGTTTATAATAGAAACCACACGTCTTAGAGCTGTTTCCGACTGACGTCCAGTTTTTTGCGGGTACGGTTCCCGTTTTAGTAGCATACGTGCTAATATAGTAACGTTTACACGAGCATTCTGTTTGCGGGATACTGCACGCATACTACAGAAAACGGGATCCTGCAGAAAACCCTACAAGCAAAAAACTGTACGTCAGTGGGAAACAGCTTTTTGCTTGTAGTACTGCTCGGACAGCAACCGCTGCGTTCAGTTACGATACGACAGGCATTTATTAAAGACAAATTCAGTTCAGAATGTGTGTTAATATGTCATGTCATTGACACTAAAATTTCATATAAAAAATTGGTACAGTATATATGATGTAACGATCACAGATTTTTACACCATGCAAAATTTAGTACACGCGGAGAAAATAAACATATTATCCATACTAATATTATAATTGGTATGGCGATTATAAAGGCTCTTTAATTGTTAATAATAATGGAATTATCTAATGTAGCATGGTCAATACTTATTTACTTCAAAATTGTACCGCATAAAGTGGCCGATTTTTAACCACATGCTTACTAAACTTCTGCGAAGTTCTTTCTAATGAAAGAAATAATAAGACAAAAGTGGATGGAAAGTGTGAGTAACGTAAGGATAGGAAGAGTAGGAAGAAAGTAAGTCATTTTTGAGACTGATAGTGAGAATAAATACGAGTGTCAGAGAAATAAGTATGGAAGAGAAAGAAGAAGGAAATAAATGGGAAAGGACTAGACAAAGACATAGTATCTCAATAATCTCATAAAGCGGAATCAATCAAAATGTATTAATCGGATTCAGGTTAGAAGAATGGCGATTCGTTCTATATGTGATTCACTTTATAAAACGAGCTAAATTGATTTGTTGTGCATCAGCCAATATACATATAACTTTGCGGTCTTCAACATCCTGTCGAAACGGTGAAAGAAATCTTGGTGAATTATGACTTATGACGTCGATAAATTAACCGGTGGGGGAATCTTGGTTAGATTTCGTTAAAAACACATAAACCGGTTAATAGTAAGTTTATGGTGGTATTTTAGTATCGTTTTCCTTAGATGACGTGGCTTTAACATGAAGGGCCTATGTACATAATATGTGTCCGCACCGTACCTATGAAGAATATTAAAATTACAAGAATGGTTAAAAGCGTTGTATCTGTATATGCAATTATGCAATGGTCGGAATACTTAGCAAAATTTTGCGAAAATATGTATACATGGAGATAACAAAGACGACAGTAAAATAATCTTGCCTAGGATTTATTACCATGTTATTTAGCCAAAATATTTATTTTAGCAGTAAACAGGTTTCGGATATAATGATGCATTTGGACACGAGTTCTCCACGAACTACGAATAAGGAACAATAAACTTGATTAATGTTCCTTACTTATATATCTTATAATAGTCTAAAATAGCATAAGTTTATTTTATACATTCTTATGCATATGATAACACTTTTTCGTTCAATAAAATTAGGATCCCGAGTAAAATAAGAAGTGTCCACCCTAAATTCAGAATTGAATAGTTCAACAAAACCAATTATTTAAGACGAGATAATTAGGTACTAGATATCTGAACGTTCGCCGTGCGTGACAAATGAGGTGCCTACTTGTTGCAAGAATAGTAAAAAAATATACATAATAACACTACAATTTGGTGCTCTATTATAATTGGGTAAAATATAACATCAATTACAGCTTTGTATTATCGCGATTGCATAATAAAGAAGTGTGTGATTCAAGTTTTGGTTTTATAAATTGTTCCTCTTCGACCGCGTTATGTTATGCAGTTTGGTTATACTCGAGTTTCACAATGCGCACTCATATGGTGTTACAGCTGTGCACGCAACGCCGGTAACGCTAACCAAATGTCATAATGTTACCTCTATTTCTACTTGGGGTTATATGTAAGTTATTTGCGTGCAATTTTCAGTAGGTGCGACTTACTATCTGTTAAAGTACGGCGACAGTACATCATACAATGGATCATAAAATTTTATGGTTATGTGTCGTTGGCCAAGCCGTGTAGCGACCTCTGCATGCATATAATTTGTTAACGCTAGGGTACTGCCGACAGTTTTATTCGTATTTAATTAAATAGAGGAAAAACATACGAATGCGTAAATCGAGGTTGAATCGCAGCATCTTAAGCCTTATTAAGCAAATCGAAATCTGGACTTGGTATGCAATAAATCGACGATAAATGCCTCTTTCCATGACGTCCGTCTAAAATAGGCTTTAGCGTGATGCAATGTCACAATACATTATTAAACTTCACTATAAATTATTAAACTTCGAGTGCCTAATGAATGCATAAAACCATTATTTTAATCGCAAATCAACCCATCTTTAACGGCACACCAGAACTGGGCGATTGCCTTGACATCCTTCCGAAGTATCATCTCTAGTTGTCGAAGTACCTACCGAGATGAAACAAGGCTGTATCTGTCAGACTTTTAAGCATGGAATGTTTTCATTTATTTAGCACTCTTGCAATAAAAAACGTGCGAAGTGACACAACACCAAACTCATGTCTAAAAGCGGGTGAGAACATATCAAATATCAGTGTTTACATTAGGTAGCAAACAAATTAAATGTAGCTGCAATTTTATTCAATTAATAGAAATACTTTTTATTGAGGAGTGTCTTCAAAGAGGCGCCTAAGCTAATGTTTATCGTGGAGATATAACACGTATTAATTATACTTCCTAGCTAACAGATAAGATACGGCAGATTACGTATTTACTTTAACGAATAGTTAATTGAAACTTGTTGAATAAGTTATAATTGTGTTCTACAATACAGTTAAAGCGGTAGTTGCAGAGAAAACCATCTATGCTCCCGTTCTTAGCTGGCTCTATGATTCATACGAAATGCCTATTTTAAGATCATTACGAACCACACGCATTCAAGGATAATTTTGCGTCCAGCAGCTAATAGGTACGTGGAATTCTCTGCCGACGTGTATTTTTGATCTTATATCTATAAACCAACGTATTAAAATTGTTCTATCTTATACCTCATCAATGTAGTAATAGTGGTAGACTCAAAGGCATGGCCTAGGTCCACAGCAAGTATTGAGTTTATTATGACCAAGAAAACAGATATATACTTACCTGTATTTCTATAATTAATGTACGTATACTTAATAACTATATGAACACCCAATTAATCTGTCTAGCCCTGTGGTTTTGTTTCGAACTTAGTTGTTAGTATGTAGGTAAAAAAAAGAACTGATTTTAAGAAATATTAGCAGGTGAGTACCTACTAGGGCTTCCAATACCGGGATCCCTTCTGTTTAAACGCATTTTTCAATACCGGGTTTTTTTATGCAATACCGGGATCCCGGTATTTTCAAAAACAAAGAAAATGTGCCTATTATAACGGTTAAAATCCATTAAAATGGTCAAATTCGGCTGTATCAAGAAGATTACTTGCCCATTTAATTAAAGAAGATCATTTAAGTACAGTAGAATCCGCTTATAATGACATCGAAGGGATAATGTCATATAAAACATAGTTGTACAACTTCTTATTTTTGTTATGTTTTCCAATTTAATCTATATACATTCCTTTGTGAGAAATGAGTTTTATTAAACTTGTAACAAATATCAACTTGTCACTGAGAATCAAAACTAAAATAACTTACATGACACGCCACGAACGCACCAAACGTCCTCGCAGGGAAAGACGTGGTGACGGCCACGAAAACCAGCGAATGTGTCAGTATAACCGGACATCATTTCATGGGCATAGGATTTTTAGGTCATAGTAAGCGATTTGTCACTATAAGCGAAGTCATCTTATCCGAATTTGTCGCAAAGAATTTTATATGAAAACCAAACTTCGCACAGTAATTACGTCATAGTAAGCGGTTGGTCAGTATAAGCGGAGTCATAATAAACGGATTCTACTGTAATTGAAACAAGATCTGTGCATATGCGTTAGATAAATATTTGGTGATGAATTCTGATGTTCAGGATATGATATTAAGGGGCTACCCCACTACCCCACGTGAATGACCTTCGATCTGAATCCCTTAGTTTTCTAATGTGTTTTGTAGCTTATTATATTAACAGCAACGGCTTTAAGCAATACGAGTATAGTATCCCATATTTACTTCAAAGTTCATTGTCTTCGAGATATTTGGCATCAAAGTTGAACCATTTTAGGCTAAAAACTGGTTTTCTGGCTATAACTTTTGTGTTAATTAGTTTATATTAAAACCCTGGACACGTTTTTCGAGACGTCAAAGACGAACCCAAATATTTAGATTTCGTACATGTAAGATCCTTAACTGTAAACTAGATACGAAAAAAGTGTTTTTTTTTAGAAAAAAAGGAGATACGATTTAAAACTTGTCAAAAATCGATGATAACCTCGGGTAGCCCCTTAATATAATGAGTTCTTAAAATTGTATCAAAAAGTAGAAACAAATGAATTGTAGTATGGCAAACGAATTTTTGGTGCCAAATTTTTTATATTTATTGGCTGGTTTATTAGGTTGAACTAAAAATGTGACTGGTGAAGTCAACAAGGCGGATAAAATGATTGCCAACCTGGAGGGTGAAATGATCCTAATTATATTTTCCTAATGCCATTGGAGGAATATGAGGTTCTAAATCTTATCACCTCGTTAAATAAAACTAATGCTGAGGGATATGATGGAATTGCAACAAAGGTAATAAAAAAATGTAAACTTCAAATTGTCTCAGTACTAACGTATTTAATAAATTTTTCATTGCTTTCTGGTACATTTCCTGATAATTTAAAGAAGTCAATCGTAAAGCCATTGTATAAAAAAGGTAATAGAAACGACATTAAAAATTACCGACCTATCACACTTGTACCTATCTTTTCAAAGATTTTAGAGAAAGCTATGTACAAAAGACTGATAAACTTTCTTAACAAATTTAATGTTATAACAAACGATCAATATGGCTTCCAAAAACATAAGTCTACCACACTTGCAGCTTTTAATCTGGTTCGTGAGATTGTAACTAATTGTAATGATAAGGTACCAACCACAGCTTTATTCTTTGATATGTCAAAGGCGTTTGACTTTGTATCACATAACTTACTTCTAAAAAAACTGGAACATTACGGCATTAGAGGGCTGGCTTTAAATTGGATAAGATCTTACTTAGAAGATAGAACGCAATGTGTAGAAATAAAAAGAGTAAACAATAGGAACGTAACAGAAGTATTTACTTCTGAATATTCTACTAATAAATATGGAGTGCCCCAGGGAAGCATCCTTGGGCCTCTGCTATTTCTATTATATGTTAACGACCTTCCTGACATCACACATCATAAATGTATTTTATTCGCCGATGACATTTCAATTATAGTATCAAGTAATCAATCAGAAACTCAAGCAAATCACGAATTTGACATAAATAGTGCAATAGAATGTGTAGTAAAGTGGCTTGAAGGAAACAATCTCCAAGTTAATTTGGAAAAAACAACGTATTTACGTTTTAATCAATCTAGTCAATCTATAATTATAAGCTACAATGGACATTTATTACAAGAACGTGACATAGTAAATTTTTTAGGAATACATTTAGATAATAAGCTAAACTGGAATGGACATATTGAGACTGTATGCGCAAGACTGAATAGATTTGTTTTTGTCCTTAATAGATTGCGTAGAACATCTGATCACAGAACTGCCATGGCTGCCTATTACGGATATGTCGAATCAATTCTCAGATATGGACTCACGGTCTGGGGTAATGGGATAGATATTATAAGAGTACTGCGATCCCAAAAAAAATGTATTCGTGCAATCTGTGGTATTAGCCCTCTCGAGTCATGTAGGCCGATGTTTCTCAAGCTTAAAGTCCTGCCATTTCCTTGCCTGTATGTTTTTGAAGTAGCCAAATTTGTTAAACAACACCCTGAATTATTTATTACAGCTAGTGACATATACCCTAGAAATACTAGAAATGGTGAACGACTTGTAGTTGGAATGCAAAAAAAAACTGCTATTTTTAACAAAAACTGCCCTGCTATGTGTGTAGAAATATTTAATAAGTTGCCACCTGACATTAAATGCTTGCCAATGAATAAATTTAAGAAAACCCTACATGAGTGGCTGTTAAATAAAATGTTTTATTCACTTCACGATTATTTCAATGATATATTGTAGTACATAATGTATATAATGTAATAAATACTTAGCTTAAGAAATACAACAAATATTTGCATGCTGTTTGTGGACGGTTGAATTAGGAGGAACTTTATGTATATATAACAACTGTAATCTGACCCTATTCACGCAAATAAATAATTTATGATTTATGATAATTATTGCAGATGGCGATTATTATTTAATATCCTAAGCTAAGGACATAGGTACATACCTGGTGTAACAGTGAGCCTTAAAAAAACTCAAATTTTTAAGCGTTTCATAGTCAATACCGAGATCCCGGTATTGATGAAGACAGTTTCGGTATTAATACCGGTATTGAAAGAAGTCCGGTATTTGGAAGCCCTAGTACCTACCTATTTTAACTCGCGAACCAAACCACAGCTGTTTATATGGTAAATTAGTCACAGTACAGAATAATAGTATCAATCGTCTCACCTCGGGGGCCCATTTTTTTGATAACTATTGTTATAATATTTGAACATAAAACTATATTATATATCCTTGTTTGAAGTCCTGCGGGTAGCTAAATTGAAAAAAAAATCTGATCAAAATGCGTCTCTACTGATGCGTCTTTATGCGACCTGAATGCATATATCTAGCCAGAAGTATACAGGGTGATTCAGGAGACGTGAGCAGGACTAATACTGCGCATTTCGTAGATTATAGGCAACACTTTCGTATCAGTATTAATGAGGTTAACGTTAATTTTCTAGTCTAGTTGAAAAAAAAAGTTATTAATTTATTTACGACATGCGTGGTCAGTGGTCACCCTAAAATTAGAATACTAAACTACCGATATTCTGTGTCAAATTGAATGTCACCACTGTCATCGCGGTCTGGTTACTTTTGAAAACTCGTATCTCACTCAAGTTTGACAGTTTATTTTCTTCGTAATCAAAAATTAAAGAGGTTTTACGCTTATTAATTAGGTCTTGTAGGGTGACCATGATTGTAGAGGATTAAATTTGCCCTCACCAAAAAGTTAAAAAATAGGAAAAAGTGTGGTTGTTTCCCCTAAATACGACGGTGATCGATCAATTATCAGTTACTGAGTGTGCAGGATTAGTCCTGCTCTCGTCTCATGAATCACCCTGTATACAATTTGTATTTGATTGGAAGGGCTTGAACTATAAAAAACGAGCTCAAATCCGGATCCACATAAGATCAACATTGTAACCTTTGTGGCTCAGCTTGTGCTTAATTTAATTATCAATTTTATTGGCTTCGGTAATTACTAAAGAGTATTGATTTTAAAAATGTTCGCGCTTGTTACTTAAGTGACTTAAATATTTATTCGTTCATACGTAGGTAAGTAGGTAGGTACTATTTAATTGAAATTTAATATTTAACTCATTTAAGTACTTAATACTTTTGGCACAGTTAGGAAATAAGTATACGCGTCATACTAATACAATTTTTTTTAATCTACGGTAAACTATGATGATCACTGATCAAAATTGACTAGGTATGGATGGTATCACGTTATGATGTAAGACTTCTAGTTAGAATCGGGTGCGATGACTGTATTTCCTGCTTATATTATGATAATTACATTACTCATTCATCGTCTCGTACACAATTCTAAACATGAAATTAAAACTAAAAAATGGAGTAATTTACTATGAAAATGATAAATGATGCGACGGGTGTTTATAACGCTTAATTTAAATAGTAGTAAATCAACTTCTTAATATACGAGTATCAATATGTTAATGCAGCGGTCGGCAACCTTTTAGCAGCCAAGGGCCACATAGTAGTTAACGAAGTTGTTGCGGACCGCACTTTGGTAATATTTAATGACTTTATCAGACATTATCGTTTGTCAATATTATATACAAAATAGCCAGGGAGGCTCGTGGGCCGCAAGTGAGACGTTCGCGGGCCGCCTTTTGCCTACCGCTGTTTAACATATGTATACACGTACTTTGTAAAATAGTTAAATATTTAGGCGTTAATGTAAATTGAATGTCAAGGCGGCCTGATTTTTAGCACGATATGTAATAGTCTAATAGTACATTATGATACAAGTGCGAAAAGTAGGAAATTCTCAACGAGTGGCGATAAATAATTAAATCGACACGAGTTGCGAATTATCTTTTCGCACGTGTATTGTACAACGTTTTACAGTACATATGGCCCTTTACATTTTTGACATAGGCACGTATTGTAATTAATCCCGCCCTAGGGCGGTAAAGTAGCCGCATATGTACTGTAAATTTAATTACAGGATTGTGTTCGTACGCTTAGTCATTATATATGAAAGGAGGACGAAGATAATCTTTATCGTTTATATGGAAAGCTTGATAAGATCCGCAATAGGAACTTTACACAATTACGAGTAGGTACATGGAAAAGTTACGATTATGATACGGAAAATACGATTATACTTTTCCTTGCCTTAACGTTCTAGAATTTTTGTAGGCGTTTCTAATACAGCCTTATTTTCAAATTCTTGTTTAGAACTCGGAAAGTGGTCCCTTTTAATGTTAGTGCTTTATCTACCTAGACACAGGACTGATATCAAAACTTTATTACTAAATTAACTTTAACATGTTTTCAGTTTCTCAAATACTTTCTATAAATACAAACTTCAAGTTCAAAGTTCTGAATCGTATAAAATTATGGGACTCTAAGTGCCCTTACCTATAGTTATTTTACTTTTCTTGTTCTTCAGAAATTAGCTAGGCGTTTTAAATAGGCGTTCTGTAAATATGTACACCCATACAAAGTCAAAATGAGATCAGCGATGACGGCGCCCCGTAAGGTCAGTTGCAGTAAGGTTCTGTACCTACTTGCGTACGCGTCATCGTGATAAAATTCATGAGCATGAATGACTTGTTATCGAAGATAACTTTTTTAACAAGATTTTCAATTTACCTACATTTTGCACATCCTGTTGCGATGTTAATATATTTTATCTTGACTAGACTCTTAGATTACGGTTGCTAATGTAATGCGGTCGATATCTGTTGAATGACGTTATTCATAAACTACTGAATTAGCTATGAATCGTTTGTCTTTATCTGTCATTTTGACTTATGTATTTGTAAGAAAGGGATAAAACATAATTTAACTAAATCAGGCCCGTAAAGTTTTTTGAATAAGGGGGTAATTCTTTGACAGGTTTTACCACACAACGTACCGATCGGCGGGAAACAGTGAAGAAAAAAAATTTTTTTAAAGACACTGATCGCATTTTATCTCATTCACAACTGTGACGAATGTAACGACATCTCACACGTCTGTCAATCTGTTTGAGCTTTAAGCCGTGCCACAGAAATAGCCATGCATACAAACGTACGTAATATGTACTAATATTATTTTCGAAAGACATTACGTTTCAAGCTCTAACAAGAAAAAGTACGAAGTTTATAATAACAATATCTATAACATCTTTGTAACGATCTGCAGCGGTATCATGATCGCGTTTTTATCACCTGTCATGTCATGCATCAGTTTCGCACTTTCATACTTGTAAGAACGTGACAGGCACGGTGACAAAAGATAAAGAGCCGGCCATCTTAGTCCTTCTGCGGTAGCACGGTCGCATTTTTATCGCTTGTCACATGCCTGTATCGTTCTAACAAGTATCTATTAAGTGCGAAACTGACGGACATAGTGACAGGCGATAAAAATGGAATCATGCTGCGCCCGCTGCTCTAAATCCGTAACCGGGCGGTGTATATATAGATGTGCGATTGTCGTATTTAGGCAAAACACTGGCGTGATAAACTCGTTACAACTGCGTCACTCGTCATGTGTGTGACACAAGTGTCGACGGTTGTCTTCCGGACTCGATAAACTCGGAGATTCAAGGAGATGAGCACGCGGCCTAATTTTGCGAGACGGTGATGCGATAGTTGTTTTGATAAAAAATTGTTACTTAGCACTAAAATGATACTGTGTGTTGTGTGTTATTAACACCGGGCAAACATAATATATGTACCTAGTTATAGCTCTTGAAATATGTACATATTTATTTATTTTTACATCAAGTGTCGTGAACTAGGTACCTTTTATGAATACGATAAATGATAAAATCTGGTACGTGTACACTGGAACTTAACATGGAAACCGGAAAATTTAGATTCAAAAACCAACAACAATCTGAATATGGACATTACTTAGTCATTGCAATAAAAATCATTTAGACTCGCCAACATATCAAATGCATTCTTATTATATCGTTCCAGTATTGTAACATATGTTCAATGTATTAAATAAGAAATCCAAATAAAACTTTGCAGGTATGCCCGACACACGGATATAATCAAAAGCTACAATTCCACCAATTTAGGAACAAAATGCTAAAAATGTAAAGTTAAAGAGCGATTTTTGTTCTAACCAATAAATTTTCGGCAATGCCCATCCCGATTAGTTTTCTTCATTAGTATGCGCGTCCATAGCTCGACCTTCCATTGTTTGTTTTTGCAAATAGGCGGCATTTAACACACGGCCGCTAATTCTTCCCGAGCGCCCGTTTCCGCGGATGCTGCCAGTGCCAGCTGAAAGCGAAAGGAGTTACTTAAATAAAAGATTTTCTTGGCGGAGCGGAGGTGGACTTTTAAACAGTTCCGCTTGGCAACAAACGTTACGTTACGAAAGCGTAGCAATTGCAACTTGTTATTTTTAAACAGACACTATGTCGGAAGAGCGATGATGATGTTAGACAGTTTAGACACCTGCCGGCGTATTATGGATGGTTTTATCCACGTGATAAAATAACTATCACCTTTTAACACCGCGGGATAGAAAGTGACGGACACCGTTTTATCACGCCGTCACGTAGACATAGAACGACCATTATATCCGTACTGATTTATATCTGTTTTTACATTGACCACAAAACAAGCATACGGCCCGCCTGATGGTAAGCAGTTACCGAAGCCTATGGACGCCTAGAACTACTGTAGACTGTTTCATACTTGAAAGTATCTCCTTTTAAAAATAACTCAACATAAAATGTAACACCGCATAACATTTTGCAACAAAGCGGGAATAAAACTGACCATAAATGGCCTGACCGTTTCATAAGAGTAAAACGCGGAATCTTTTTCACAGAGTCGGTTGTGATATAATCCAAAGACATTGGATAAAGTGATATAATGTATGCGCCGCGCACGGCCCGGACTACTTTCTCTCGAATTCGGTCGCGAAAGTTGTCTCACGCGCACTTTCTTAGTTCACTGCATTCACAATCTGTAGTGCAAATAAAAATCGCAACTTAGCGGTGAACCACTAAAAGCTAAATTGAATAATCACATACGGATCTTTTGGCGAGGAGAGTTCACATACAAATCTTAAAAAAAGAAATTTAATTATTTATAATAAAATCCAAAATTTGTTATGTAAGTTACATGGCGTGAATAAAAACATTGATAAGGCTTATTTCAGTTATCATTGGAGTGAGATAACTATTTGTAACGATACTTCTTCTGATTTGTCTAAATTTATAATAGGTAATATAATTATCATTCTGACGACAATATTGCTCAATATTATGCAAATAGTTAAGCGTTTTTTTTTCCAACTGATAACTGATTGATTTCCGTTTTCATTTAACGTTACTCAACCTTGTAGTATAATTAATCAGAGCAGTGATTTAGTTATCAAATTGTGACATAATGAAGCTTATCGGTTATCATTATCGAATTATATCGGTGACATAACGCCATACGTGACGTATCTTTTGTTAAGAATTGCATGTTGTTCAAAATGGGCGTGTTTTTTTTAAAATCGATTTTATAGGTACGTACCATCTTCTTAACTTTTCCGCGCTTGGCTCTTTTCAGGTATTTTAATCTAATATTTGGCGTAAACACTATTTTTTACATGTGACCTTACAACCAACACAGGAAAAATTCAGCGTTAGGTACTCATTATCAAATTACCCTAAAAGTTCTAAGAAAACTTGGTATGAGACAGAAATGCCAGAATTAAAACCCACGATATGTGTCAAACGTGGTTTTAATGTCTGTAGAGCGGTAAAAGCGTATTGCATAATTGCCTGTAGAAAATCCCAAGAATACCTTGCGCGTTTTCTAGTTTTAAGCTAGCTCCAGCCGTTTGACGCTTGTTTGTGTAGGAATTTAGCGAGCGACTGTAACCGCGAGCGCGTTGGAAAGCTCGCCGCGGGTGAAATGTGCGCAACGCACTGAACGGGCCAGTCTACTTTCACCGTTAGTGCATCGGAAGCCTGCGGTATAGTCTGTTCCCTAACATAAGTATCCACTTTTCAATACATATATACAATTAGTATGGCGACGTGGGTACTTAAGTTGGGGCACCGACCGTAGACGAGTGTTGTGCCTGTTATATCCTAACAATATACATTTTGCCTGCGAGTAATAACTACGTGTTAAGAGAGGGCCTATGAAGTTTTCGTAATAGTTACAAACTAGTAACTATGTACATCTGTCGCTGGATGGAGAGTTGCTTGGTTTTGAGAACTAGTCACGGAGAGGATTTTGCCCTTATATAGTTATGAAATATGGATTTACAAGCGGTAGCACAGAATTTCCGTGACATGAGTTTAAGTAGTTTAAGTTCCAAGACAGTTTAAATTAATTGATTTGTATAAAGAATCCACGCGGAAGTTAAGCCTATCACTATACACAAAATTTGAAAAATAGGTACCTACCACTATAAAATCTATTTATTGTACCTCCTACACTTGTTTATAAAAATATGTTTTGATTATACAAGCAATTATCACTATTATTTCCTACATACTTAATAAAGGATCTTAAATTTTATTGGCAATCAATAATAATAACATTCAGCCAACCTCGGTGTTTGACTTTGAGACGCAGAGTTCAATAGCATTTAATTTTAAAGACAACGACCTCCGAATTCTGTTTTGTGGGTGTCGCCAAAGAATCTCTAACTTATTAGTTCCTTGACACCTAGTCACAGGTTTTGATCCGAATTATAGCCTTTTTATGTTAATCGGGTAACTGTTTGGACGCCACTGCAGAACGTCTGGTAGATTAATACATCATAATCATTTCCGTGTAGTTTCGTATAAATTACTATTTAAATTACACTAGTTTTTGTCCATGACATTGATGACTCATCCGCTTAAAAACCGTTAAATACAGTCCCGGACAAGTTAATATAATGTATGGGCATGTGATGCAACTGATGCGGAGGGATGAAAGTCATGTGACGAGAAAGGTATTATGAATGAATGTGGAGGGAAGTAACGGGAGAGGAAAACCGAGGAAAAGGTGGATGGACTGTGTGAGAGATGATATGAAACGAACGCAAGTGAATGATGAGATGACGCGGGCGAGAGAGAGGTATTGAAGAAAAAGACATGCTGCGCCGAAAAGGTGAATGGGACAAGGGCAAGAAAATGATGACAAGTTAACATAACACCCTAAAATTCATCCTCTTAGGACATGTTTTCCGGGGTTCAAAAAACCTATTAACCTTTCATATAGGTACTGTGTGATGGTCAACAATCGTGGGTTCAAACCTCGGCTGTGCTGTGTAGAGCAGAAAATATCGTTCTCGACGAAAATGCAAAAAGGTTACTCATAAGGGTCCATGTCATAAGTACACAAACAAGGGGTTAATATGTGTACCAAAGTTTTTATTACTTGGATGGGGCCATTTAAATCTTATTAGCCATTTTAGCATGATTAGACTCCTTTTTAAAAGAATGGCCGAAACTGGGAGGGCTGGAAAAAGCGGGGGGAGGCCATTGCCCAGCAGTGGGACCCAACAGGCTCTCAATAATAATAACAAGGAATAAATATGCAATGTATATCTAAAAAATATAAACATACAATTCCTTCTCATTCACATTCGTAATGTTAGAGTACTTACTATATTACATTACATATTTTACCTATACCTACGTATTATACCTAGGTATGAGTAGTTTTTCTGGTTTGAAAAGTAAGTCGATCATGCTATAGCTTGATGAGGCAAGTCGTTGACCCACAAAAAGACAATTAACCTTTTATTTTTAACCAACCAATATGTGAAATTTCTTACAACTATTACATCATTTAATTCAATATTGTTTTGTTTACCTTGTTTCTTCTCATTTAGGCAGTTTCCACATCGTCAAACCAGTGTATTATCACTTAATGTTGACGTCCAATCATGTTAGGTTAGACCGTTATTACGTTTTATTCTTACGTAGTTACGTTAAGTAAACACGTTTTAAATCAGTTCCGTACGGTACGTTAAGTAGGCATCGTACCAATTGGATATAAATATGGGCTACATAAAGATCATTATAAAAATAAAAATAGGGCCGTGTCCTAAAGTGTCATTTTAGCTATTCTTACTACTAAAACGTCAAAACTGCTACTATAAACTATGAAGTTAGTGAGAGACTCGCGCTTTTGCTACTATAAAGTCAGTGACAGCGCTGTGCTATGAAGCTATGATATACACTATTACTTATTCTGTGGCTGTGGCGTCTCGTCAAATGATGAATCCACGTCCTTTATTGAGATTTTGGTCATTTAAAACCTTTGAAAGTACCAAAAATGACCTGATTTTTTCAAATATTTTCTATATTCTACACATTTTTCTATGTAGAAGGGCGAGGCTCCGTCCTATTGAGGATGGCGCCAGAGGGTGGCTGTTATTATGGCTGTTCAGCCCGTTTAAAAAATCCGCTTCCAGATTCTTGCTAATCATTTTAAGGTGAGACGTTACTCTGGTTAGCGTGAGGTAGCGAATTCCTACTGTCCCTAGGCAAGCGTTTTGAATAGCCCAGTAGGTGCTCTATTTTGATTGCCACCTGTATACTTACTTCCGATTAGCTATGCAAACTTACTCATAAAATAGTCGTAGCAAAATTTGAATTGTTATGTAGGTGTAGTTTCCGATGAAAGTAAGATTGGTATTTGGTACGCAATAACGAAATGAACACTGCTGCTGTGTTACTGCACGCTCCATTTCATTCAATTTGTGTTATTGTTATTCTATTCTAAATCGATATATATGAGCAATAGACGTCAATCGTCATATCGACTCTGCGATAATTTATAGCACCAACGCGCATCGCTGTTAATAAAACCAGTATAATATTGATATCCGGTGACTAAAGTGTTTATAGTTCTCGATCTTAAGTTACAGTGGTCACGCAGCACAGTCGAGTCACATGTATTGTGAGTAATTCATAATTATTGCGCATTCTTTCGCTCCACGTGGTATCCATACATTTGTTTATTTACGCGTCTTGTCTGATTCAAGCGCACTTAGGCGCCAAATGAAACACACGTGGTTGACGTGGTTTTAAACTTTTACGTTGTTAGTTCATATTGAAATAATATTTACTATAGGTATCTTTAATATAATCATAATAAAATTGTAGCGAAAAGTAAATGCCTTTCAGAGTGACGATCCCAGATAAAACACACCAATGTTTACTTTAATAAAAAAAACAGTAAATTTATCAAACGAAAAAAGTGTTAGATATACAGAGAATAGGGTTATTATACTGTATTTAAAATAAATTATTTTACACCATGTATGAAATAAAGCACTAGATAATTATTATAAAAACACAGATAGGAGTTATTTTTAAGCACAAGTTCTATTTAATAAATCGGATAGAAATATAAAAAGTAGGTGAGTTGACCGTGACGACACGATGTAATGTTTCATATAAATTCCATATTAGCAAATGGGTTTTGCTAGTTCTAAAAAAGTAACTGATTTGACTAGTAGGAAAATTCCCTATTCTGCTTACTAAAGATTTTTTTTTGAAAAACAAATTGCAGCACTGTGTGTCTATGTACGAGTATTTGTCACTGGTGTTTTCTAGTGTTTAAGAAATTCAACGCATTACAATATTTCACAGTTTATACATTACTAGAAGTTTGTTTAAACAAATTGAACACACTCCGCGCGCCATCTATGATTCCTCTTGGTTATCTGAACTCGGTACTCGCCGTCACAGACCGAAGTGCATGCTGTTTACAACGTTTTCTTAGAGATGGCGTTGCTTCACTAGATACATTATTGTAAAACACTATTTATTTATTTTATATTAATCTTACCTATTTAATACATAAGTATGCCGTAATATATAAGGTGCAGGGGGCAATTTCGCCTGCGGGAAATTTCAACTAATCGAAATATCTTCCATGTTTTACATTATTAACTAGAGTGCCATATATGTCTAGGCTCCAGATAGCGAAAAACTTTTTTTTTTCGGATAGTTGAAATTTATCCCCGACACCTTACCAATATTTAAAAAAAAGAGAAGGTCCCATTTTGACTGTATTTCTTTGCACACAATACAATTGCAAAAATACAGTTTTGTTACAATGATATAGGATGAGTTAGATTTCTGGAATGGAAATCAATTAAAAAAATCCTAGTAGTACCTACAGTTCAGTTTTACTCGTTTATACAAGACCAAATCTTTGTTTGTCAAACAAGAATCTGAAAAATAAAAACCTATCGAAGGTAATACGTTTTTAGCCGGTACTGTACTTTCAGAGCTGAGTGCTAAGTTATCGCACCAAGGGCATTAGAATTGGAACCAGGAAGAGATAAACGTCATGGTCTCTGTCTCCCTCGTCACCCTCGAAGGTCTGGTGGCGCGGAAGGCACCGAGAGACCTTCGGCTCCGTTTTACATAAAACACGACATTATACAGCTATTGTACTTTTAGAGTTCCTTATACAATATATTATAATACCATATTTTTACCGAAAGAAGTCAGATTTCCAATTAGTGACGTGTGTCTCTTAAAGGTGTGAGATATTGGGGTGCGGAATGCGTATAATGAGTTCAATTGGGTTGTTTTTTTTTGGTTTTTCACGAAAATTATAGTATTATGGGGGCCACGAAAATATAGTCCATTGATTCAAATAAAAACCGGACAAGTGCGAGTCGGACTCGCCCACCGAAGATTCCGTACTTTTTAGTAAGATTTGTTGTTATAGCGGCAACAGAAATACATCATCTGTGAAAATTTCAACTGTCTAGCTATCACGGTTCATGAGATACAGCCTGGTGACAGACAGAGGGACAGTGGAGTCTTAGTAATGTAATAGGGTCCCGTTTTTACCCTTTGGGTACGGAACCCTAAAAAGGTTGAATAACCCTAGTTTGTGACTTTGGCCTCATCAATTCGTATTGTTTTTTTTCCTGTTTGTAAGAAAAGAAAACATTACAAACACAGTTTAATGCAATAATTCACGACTGATGATTTGCATGACTACTTGTTTTTGAGGCTAAATAGGTCTCAACTTTTTTTTCTACGTACTTAACACGCTGAAAACTTATAAGTACTTAACTGTTTTTTAAATATTTTGATGTTTTCTATCATCAATTATTTTTGAATACCACTGCTTTAATTATTAAATTAATTCCATTATTTTATTCATACATGGAAGTGGTTAGGACACTGCCTATGTTTATTGTTTTTTAAATCGCTAATTTTATTGAATTCATATTGGTATAGGTATGCGTAAAATATTAAGAGCGCTATTACATTTCGGCGTTGAGCGAGTTTAGGTATTTTACGCGCTGCGGCAGGCCGTGCGAGCTCAGTATGCCGATCCCTTCTACCACACTCGCACTGCAATGATGGATTAAACATTCTTGATCCTTCGCCAAGCATATTGAAATCAACCATAACAACACTAACTGTACTTAACGTTTAAAGTTCTAAAACTGTTATTTGGTAAGTACGAAAATACTAAATGCAGTGCAAATGTACATAGGGGCTGTTCATAAATTACGTCATCTATTTTTGACGATTTTTGACCCCCCCCCCTCAAATCATCCAAAAATCAAGCTTCGGATGAATCTGTTTCCTCCTACGTCATGTTACCATCATCCGATATCCAGACCCCCCCCCCCCCCACTCCTCCCATTTGAAACGACGTAATTTATGAATAGCCCCATACTCGTACTTATGAAGGTATATTACTCGAAAGAAATTATAGGTACCTACTCGCTTATTTACATGTTTCGTCATTGCATTTGGTACCTATAGGTTGTAAAGTTTGTATCAACGAGGGTTTAAAAACGAACTGGTACTGAGGATCTGATGATGATTAAGGTGGTCACGGATACCAATCAACCATGTAGTAACATGATTAGGCTCGTTTGATTCGTCTCAACAAGATCTTTGGAAGGTGGCCACGGGTACCAGTCTATCATGTAACTAAACAACTTCGTGTTTGGGCTCGTTTGATTCGTCTCAACAAGATCTTTGACACAAGACAGTACTCAGGGTCTGATGATGGAGCTGGAAGGTACCATTACCAATCAACCATGCAACTAAACCACATCGTGTTTAGGATCGTTTGATTCGTCTCAACAAGATCTTTGACACTAGGTGATACTCAGAGTCTGATGATGGAGCTGGAAGGTGGTCACCGGTACCAATCAACCATGCAACTAAACCACTTCGTGTTTAGGCTCGTTTTATTCGTTTCAACAAGATCTTTGACACAAGATAGTACTCAGGGTCTGATGTTGGAGCCGGAAGGTGGTCACCGGTACCAATCAACCATTCAACTAAACCACATCGTGTTTAGGCACGTTTTATTCATCTCAACAAGATCTTTGACACAAGGTAGTACTCAGGGTCTGACAATGGAGCGCGAAGGTGGCGACGGGTACCTGTCTATCATCATCAGCTCCATCATCAGACCCTGAGTAGTATCTTATGTTAAACATCTTATTGCGACGAATCAAACGAGCCCAAACACGAAGTGGTTCAGTTACATGGTAGACTGGTACCCGTGGCCACAGTCCAGCTCCATCATCAGACCCTGAGTACTAACTTGTGTCAAAGATCTTGTTGCGACGAATCGAACGAAGCCAAACACGAAGTGGTTTAGTTGCATGGTTGATTGGTACCGGTCACCACCTTCCGGATCCATCATCAGACCCTCAGTACTACCTTGTGTCAAAGATCTTGTTGCGACAAATCAAACGAGCCCAAACACGAAGTGGTTCAGTTACATGGTAGACTGGTACCCGTGGCCACCTTCCAGCTCCATCATCAGATCCTGAGTACTATCTTGTGTCCAAGGTCTTGTTGAGACGAATCAAACGAGCCTAAACACGAAGTGGTTTAGTTGCATGGTTGATTGGTACCGGTGACCACCTTCCGGCTCCAACATCAGACCCTGAGTACTATCTTGTGTCAAAGATCTTATAGAAACGAATAAAACGAGCCTAAACACGAAGTGGTTTAGTGGCATGGTTGATTGGTACCGGTGACCACCTGCCGGTTCCATCATCAGACCCTGAGTACTATCTTGTGTCAAAGATCTTGTTGAGACGAATCAAACGAGCCTAAACACGAAGTGGTTTAGTTGCATGGTTGATTGGTACCGGTGACCACCTTCCGGCTCCATCATCAGACCCTGAGTATTATCTTGTGCCAAAAATCTTGTTGAGACGAATCAAACGAGCCCAAACACGAAGTGGTTTAGTTGCATGGTTGATTGGTACCGGTGACCACCTTCCGGCTCCATCATCAGACCCTGAGTACTATCTTAAGTCAAAGATCTTGTTGAGACGAATAAAACGAGCCTAAACACGAAGTGGTTTAGTTGCATTGTTGATTGGTACTGGTGACCACCTTCCGGCTCCATCATCAGACCCTGAGTACTATCTTAAGTCAAAGATCTTGTTGAGCCGAATCAAACGAGCCCAAACACGAAGTGGTTTAGTTGCATGGTTGATTGGTACCGGTGACCACCTTCCGGCTCCATCATCAGACCCTGAGTACTATCTTGTGTCAAAGATCTTGTTGAGATGAATCAAACGAGCCTAAACACGAAGTGGTTTAGTTGCATGGTTGATTGGTACCGGTGACCACCTTCCGGCTCCATCATCAGACTCTGAGTATTATCTTGTGCCAAAGATCTTGTTGAGACGAATCAAACGAGCCCAAACACGAAGTGGTTTAGTTGCATGGTTGATTAGTACCGGTGACCACCTTCCGGCTCCATCATCAGACCCTGAGTACTATCTTAAGTCAAAGATCTTGTTGAGACGAATAAAACGAGCCTAAACACGAAGTGGTTTAGTTGCATTGTTGATTGGTACTGGTGACCACCTTCCGGCTCCATCATCAGACCCTGAGTACAATCTTAAGTCAAAGATCTTGTTGAGCCGAATCAAACGAGCCCAAACACGAAGTGGTTTAGTTGCATGGTTGATTGGTACCGGTGACCACCTTCCGGCTCCATCATCAGACCCTGAGTACTATCTTGTGTCAAAGATCTTGTTGAGATGAATAAAACGAGCCTAAACACGAAGTGGTTTAGTTGCATGGTTGATTGGTACCGGTGACCACCTTCCGGCTCCATCATCAGACCCTGAGTACTATCTTGAGTCAAATAAATACATATAGAATGTCAGGTCGTTTCAAATATTTTTAATCCTGTCCGGTAGTTTATTAAACTGTACCATTATAAATTATAATACTATAAAAACAGTGCTAGGATCAAAGTCTCTCGTTGCGGTTTACACGCACACAGTATAGCGTTTTACACGGCGCCCGCCGCACACAATGATAAAAAACCTCGTCGTCGCCGTTGAAAATGTGCGGAGCCGACCGACACACGTCCTGCCTCTACAAGCTCTGCCGCGGCACTGAGCTGGCGCAGCGCGCGTCATCGGTAATATAGAGTAGTTTTCAAAAAATTGCCAAAAAATTATAGTAGAATTTCATAAACACTAATGTATACCAACAGTATAAGCAAACGTTGCAGATTGCTTGAGTATGAAAATGACTTCGATATTAAGTAGATTTTCGTAGGAATTGACACTTGTTTCGGAGAGAAAATCGAGTTCGTTTTACTTTGATTTTCTCTTTCTCAAAGGTATGTAGGAAAAATATAGTTTGATATGCCTAAAGTACAGGGTATTAGTAATACAAAATAGCCAGGTTTAGCAGAGTAAAATTCTCAACATTTTCAAATAAGAGCTCGCCATTCAGTGCTTCACGGGGTTTTTCGGAAACGACCATCAGAAAAAAAATCATTACTAATTTAATAAGTCCTTTTTCTAATATTTACAACGATATTTATAAAGATAAGAAGACGCTTTTACTGGAACAAGCACTCATTGTTTCTAATAATGAGCGCAAAGTCCTGAATTTCGTCGACTAGTATCATCAATTTTGCATTATTTCGACTTTTCTTGTAAGAGCGCTCTTAATAGTTTTATTACTTACCTATGTCGGGGTGTGTTTATATTTTGATTATTAAGTAATTTTTCTACTAATTCTTTATCTGTTGGACCATCGAAAATGCACATGACAGATAATATAACTAACTAATTATTGTCATATTCGTTTAATGTATGAATTGTATGATTAACCCATGCCATGTCTCGCTTAATAACAATGGTGGCGGTATTATTAAGGTTTAATTAAGTTATTTTATTGATATCTGTGATTGTCCCAAAATGAAGCTTGTGTATGCATAGAATTATGAGTGAGTGAGTAGAGTCGAGAATTGTGAAAATATTATATTAAATCGTTTATTTATTTATTCATGAATTGTACTAGGTATAGTAATGGCGCTGTAGTTTTTCGTTTTTCAATGATACGTTTCGTTATTTAGTTATGTTAATTTTGAATAATTTGACCTTCAATTCTTTGTTTATCAACAATTCTCTAAGTATAAAAAAAAAATCGTGAATGATTACAATTATTGCGGGCACTAACTGACAAATTCTAAATACTAAAGGACATCGACTAGAATATAAACGTGAGTGCTATAGTAAAAAAAGAAACTAGATATTTAGAATGTTAGTTCAAATCTGGCTTAAGCTCAAGTTGAAAAAATCGACCGTAATTTCTTCCGCGGACCGTTGGTTACTTTATCAAAAAATACTGGCGTTTAAAAAGTAAATAATTAGTTAGCAACACGGTAGTTCAGTACAATCGAAGGTTCAAATCCGACACAGTGGCGAAATCCTTGAGCGCTCAAGTTCACGTCGTTACAGCTCACAGCTTTCTAACGCGGAAACGTTCAAATTACTTTATCTTTACCCAAATTGAGCGTTCACTTGTGAACAATAGGACGTGTAGGCATTCTCATTGCTTAGCGAGCGCAGGTGAATTGTGGTCACCAGTATAAAACCTAAAATTCTATAACAAATATAGATCGTGTAGTGTCCCTGAAACCAACCATAGCACGGCGAGCGTTAATAAAGCTGTGCTGTGTGGCTAGGCTAATTTGTCTAAAAATCCCACGATATCCTCTAAGCCTGACAGCCTAATAAGTGGATATCCCAGGTCAATTTAGTGGACACCATGACATTCTGTACGTGGTATAACTCGCTTGCGCTCTGTTAGCGTCCGGAATATCCTAGAACGGAGTCTCTGCAGTATTTCGAAACACTATGCCTCCTAAGAACAATGGCGTAGTAGAGAGATGTTGCAGGCCCTATTTTCCCGTGACTTACAGAGCTCTTGCCTCAAACCATACAATATAAATGTGACCTCATGATTCTTCATGACTATACGTTATCGGAGATCATATATACTTGTTAAACTAAGATATGTTCTCTGTTAACTATAGAAACGTAGGCTCAGGATGGCGACAGTTTGCGTTGTTCTGTGAGAAACGACACAAGTATTGCAAATAAGCAAAGATAAGTAGTGCAATGCGCAATCTCCGAATGAACTACCTATGTGTACTGTACTTGCGAAGAATAAAACTGACACATTGTATATAAAGCTAGTCCAACACGATGTGTCCTAAAGTCCTGTCCTGTTTTCAATTTTCAATTTTCAATTCAATTCTTCAATTTTCCAGGGTAAATTAAAACTAAGTAAACATATGCAGGTTTACTTTCGCATTTGAGTGATATATTTGGAGACGTAGTGAATAATTTACTATAATCACAGTTATTTTTTAAAACTGTGAAGCCATTGTAACGTGTTCATGAATTTTTGAAAACAAAAGCCGCGTTAATTCCGTTATTTCCGCCTAACTGCCGCGAAATGTTTTTAAATTCGGTTGTCACTTCCGAATCTGCGGCCTACTTTAAAAATTAATTCGGCCGTTTTGAGATTAAAGTCAGTTAACAATTACTATGGCTATACCGGTATAATACAATGTAAACGGTTATGTAAAATAACGACTCTAAAGAAGTGAAGAAAAATGTGTGAACACAAGTCAGTCATTAGGAACGGAAATACCATCAAGTAAAACGGTAATTATAATTGTTCACTGCTGGAAAAGGCCTTTCCCAGGGATTTTCTTGGTGACCGGTCTTGCGATGAAGGTATCCTACAATCTTAAACACACACAGCTTTCTGCAGTATTATCATAAACCTGATAGCGATGTCCACGCAGACAGAGAGGGGAAAAAAGGACCCTCGCGGTTTCTCCTTGCATCTCTACCTTTTTAATAAAATCGTGTAAAATACCAATTGAACGATGTCAAACCTAAATCATGCGTGAATCATTGTGTTGAATAGCGGCGCCACTGTCGAGTGAAGTTGAAGGATCCCATACACAATTGAATAAAATGTACGTGGCAATTTGAAACGGACATCAGTGTGAAGCAGCTTATAATTGTAATAATTGGCTGATAATTTTGACACCACTTGGTCGTTGCGAAACGTTCCTTTGTGTACCGTCAAATCAACGTTAGACCTTGCTTTTGTTGTTTGTACATTGCACAAAATAAAGAAGCATATGTAAGGTTTACATTTGTTTCTAGGGCAGCATTTCCCAAACTATGAGTCGCGACCCATTGGTGGGTCGTGAGCGAATATTGAGTGGGGCATCTGAGCGTTACCAATAATATATTATGCACCCTTTTTAAGACGGCCAAGAGGTGGGTCCCGAATTTGGCAGTTATTGTTAGGTGGGTCGGATCTAGGGTTGCCAGATCGAAAGGCGCTATTATCGGGAAAATATATTAATTTTTCGGACTACAGTCGGGAAAAAAAACATTCAAATTAAAGTAATTGTATTAAAAACAACGATATTTTACATTATTGGTACTACGTCTGCTGCTCTGCCCATAGACGTATTTATATAAAAAATAGTATGTATAAATTATTTGAGATCTTGAACAAACAAAAAAACCTAATTATCAACGCGGGTCGCTCGCTCGGACGACGACAGTTCGGAACATGAAATTATTGTTTTATTACGTGAAGCTGTTTTTCGGGACAATTTTCACTTCGTCGGGAATCGGGAACACATGCAAAAAATCGGGAAAATCCCGCCAAATCCCGACCACCTGGCAACCCTAGTCGGAGCCCAGTCAACTTTGGGAACCACTGTTCTAGAGTTTTTGGTCTGTTTTGAAGTAATCGTGCCCATGTTGCCACAGTCAGGATGCTAACTTGTTTCAAAGAAACCAATGGCTATGAGGCTTGGCTTGGTATCCCCCCTCGGGTTGGAAGATTTTATTTTTTCTCGTTATAACATAAGGACATAAGGTATCTAATAATCATGTTCTGATTTATACAGTACGGCTACCACCAGTTTTGACATTGACATAACGCTCACGTTTACGTAACTTACTTTCTATGCATCTCGCTCGTACTCGCATATGCGAGCAATAGTGCAAGCGAGATGTACAGAAAGTAAATTACGTAGACGTGAGCGTTATGTCAATGTTAAAACTGATGGTAGAGGCTCAGGTACCTACATTAGGACAATATATCAATAATTATTCAATTTTATACGTTTTTAAATTCGGATATCCTTGCAAATATGTTACAAAAAATTGCGGATTTTCGCATTAATTATAAAATGTTAATGTTTTTCATGCATGTAGCCCATTCCGATACCGATATTAATGATACCGATTACCGTTCGATCGTGCTTTAGGATATACATACTTACATAATAAAAAAATGAAAAATATTTTTTTAAAGTTTACACGATGAACTGTTAAATCATAACGGTTTTTAAACATCGATTATAAGTATTATAATCTCTCGATGTGACATGCGGTTACCGATCTTGCTGATTTTTTCAAGGTTGTAATCATAAGACCTTCAGCCTTTTACATGAATGGCGGATTGGCCAACATTCGTATACAAAACACACTACATTCAAGTGTTTCCTTTTAGAAACTAGCGGTTTAAACAGTGAGGCAATAACAACGCTGGTCTGGGCATGGTATAATAATATACTCCGCCTGGTACTCCATTCCCGTCTTTTCTAGGTCACCTAACTGACACGGGCTTACGTCATCATGCGACAGCGCTATATGATAATATGCGATAGCGCTATATATAGCGGCCATGTTGTTGTGACGTAGCCCCGTGTCACTCTGGGAATGGAAGACCATGTTTTATTAGACTATGGGTCTGGGCACAAAATAATAATTTTCATTATCAACTTATGTTGCACTCACACAATTTGTTCTGGATCTTTGGTCATCCAAGTCATACATACGTAACTGGACAGCGTAACATACTATATCAATGTATCAATTTAGTGCATGCTTTCATGTTCTGATGTGTAATTTATCAGTTATATTACGGGTAACTAGAACACCGCCAGTCCGCCAGTATGACTATAAATACTGATGTTTTATTCAAAAGTATATTTTCGGTAACTATTAACAAATATTTTAAGTATTTTTAACATGTAGATTATTTTGTTAATAAAATAATTGTATAACTCCAGTGATCTATTTGGAACTTAATCGCAATTTGAATGACTAAACCGCTATCTGTCTGCAACAAGTAAATATTTTCAAAATATAAATAGATGACTTTGGAAACGTTCGTACCTAAACAAAGGAATATCAAACAATATGACCGCTACGTAGAACTGTTTGCTTAGGTGGCTAGAAATATTTTCTAAGAACGGAGTTTAAAAGGAAAGTGAATGATAAACGAATATATTTAGAACAACGAGTGTTAAGGTGGAGGACGATCGCGCCATTTGAGTGGGCTAAAGATCGTACGCGGAATCCCCGGTCGGCGGAACGCCAACCCACGTCACTTGTATTTGTGTCGCTTAACTTCAAACTCGGGTAAATCCATCTGTCAGATTATGCTATTTTGGTATTAAGAAAAGGTAATAGGGTAGATATTTGCTAAGAGGGTCGAATGGATTTACCCGAGTTTGAAGTTAAGCGACACATTTATTCCTATTACACTATCATCATCTTCCAATTCGGACTTTGTCATAGCATCGGTTCGCTCTTCTGATGTTTGCAGGCAAACCAATCTGACCTATCATCTGACATCTCGGGGTTAAAGTATCTTAGGACCCCTCAAATAAATACAGCACGTTTTGTGAATCCTAGCAGTGCTGACCTACCCTGGCCTGGGTTTGGCGATCACTTGGCGTCTTTCTTGTGAGGTACTAACTGCTCCTCGATGATACGTTCCGATTACTTATTTTCTGAGTGACTACCGACTTACTATTTGTCGTGTTGGTCATCGTCCTCGAACAAATAGGTGTTCCTGTTCTATGTTAATCATTGTAATGCAAACACGAGTAATTACTTGTTAATAGATCTCAAAGGCAAATTAATTGAGGAGCAGCACACAAGCATAAATGCTACGTGTATAGAGATGTACAGAATTATCAATAGAGTTTATTGACCTCCGAAGATCGCTGCTACGCGTTTCCTGCTATACGTCTAAGTGCAATCTTGTAGTATTTCAGAGGTCAACTACTTAAATGAACTAGTTTCACCAGTTTCAGTAAAGATAACACTATATTAATAACTCTGATGATATTATAACCTTTTATCATTTTACCTACCTGCAGTAATATTAAGCTTATTTAAAGGAATTAAACTTACTTGATTATTTTACAATATTACATTGATTTGGATTGTATTCATATGCCAGCACAAGTTGTAGGTTCATTAAAACAATTGATTCAAGCAGAGTACTATTGCTGCGCAATATCGTGATGATAAGCGGTCAATATAGGAAACAATATATTTAATAGTGTATAATCAGTGAATTACAAATAGGTTGACGTCTGTTGCAACTTACTCGTATGATTAAAACCGATTGTTTTTAATTTATTTTGTTTTCTAAACTAAACCCAGTCGTGAAAAGTGGATTAGAAAATCATAGAAAGTGTCCACTTTCTGAGCACAGTCGTTTAAGCTCCGAAGATTTAGCCCTGTTACATTCGGGATTAACGCTATGATGAACGAGAAAGAGCTGATTATTTTCAACCTAGTATAATATAGCTCTACGTAGATATTGTGCGCAGTTGGCCTATTCTGGCAAATATGTTAACGAAAAATGTTTTCCCTCGAACATCTTCCAGTTAATTCATAAGTTCATAACCGTCACATTCCTTTTAACAGTCTTCAGGGTTACAGAGATTTTAGTAGAGGTTATGCATTATAATAAATCGTACTTAAATATGTCAATTGTACAACACAGCAGGCATCGATTCCATCAACTAGGACGAGATGTTAAATAAGATCGCATGAAATACCACGCTATATTCGTATGCAGAACAAAGAGCGCATAACACAATCGACGGTGGCCTTATTTCCAAAAATATGATTTTGCTTTTGTATTTGGAACATGTTGAGAAGAATCGAAACGGTTTTGGTAATGTTATGAAACAAAGGAAAACTGCAGACTTCATAAATATAACTATCGAATCTGATTTCATTGCTGCGTTATTTGTATTCCTACTTGAGTACACATTTTAATTTCTTGTCTTGTTTTGGCGGGCGCAGCAGACTCCAATCGACGCATCAATTTATTGCGTTTCCTTTATAGACTTGACAAATATTATTGTTAAAGTTATAAAACATTATATTCGTGTCTCGTATCAGGTAGTACTCGTGCGTGTAGATCACGACGTTGTATCACTTGAATCGCAGGCTGAGGACGTGCCCCGAAAACTTTATTTTTCCGGTTTAAGTGTGGACTCGTTCTGTTTGGTTTAGTCGACCGTTACTTCAACAGTTGTCGGGCTGATAGTGACTATTTTCGGACAGTTTGACGAGAGAGTTTCGTAATGCGTGTCAGTTGCGGACCACATTTTAGTATCATTCGTCGCGTTTAGCGCTTAAACGGATTAACTTTTCGGATTATGGTTACTCGTATTTTATCAACTTAAATCATACCTGATCTTATTTCGAATATTCGGTTGTGATCTCACGGCTACGGCTGACGCAATACTGCTTGAGCTGTATTTTCCAAAGTTGACGTTTACGGAATTTACTCAATTTACTTGCCGCTTACCCTTAATCTATTAGTGATTCATGCAAAAAGGTTTAGCTTGGCAACGCGAGCTCCTTGACCCACATAGAGCTTCGCGTCGTGACGGTGGTCACCGCTGCCGTGAGCCGATGATGAACAACTTTCACCAAAACACTACGTCACGAGATATTACGACTCCACGCGGTTTCCCTTTTGTTTTCACAAATCCTTCAATACATTAATTTATAACTGTTGTATTCTGTACATTTCGCGGTTGGGTTGCATTACATGCGCGTAATTCAATCTTATGGAAGCCCTGTCAAACACGATTAGTTTTGATCTTAGTTTTTTTTACAACGAAACTATCTATTAGTATTGAATCGATACTGTACCGATATCTTGTTAGTAATAATTGGGTTCCAAGGCCTTCTGAACTTGAAATTGGTACCTGGTTGAAATTAAAGTTCCGGTGTTCTCCGCTCGCCCTGGCCCAGTGACCGCGATTCTTAGTGGGACACCAGAAGTGGGCGGTTATTTTTATAGACATAATTCTTCTCTTGATGAGTAAATTAAGCATAATGTTGCTCTCACCAAAATCATGGCTTATTTTCGATTAGACTGATAAAACTCTTTAAGATTCATTCAAGGATTTATTCAATTTATTCGTTTCATTACTCTTCGAACTGTAACCGAATCGCATGTTATGGGAGTAGTTTGACATAGTTACAAGTATTAATCATGCATACATTACCCACAGTAATTGGTTTATGGCTGATTCATACCTATATGAGTAAACATGACCAATGAACCAATTTTAATGCCTAATCAGAACTATTGTTTACTACGAATTGTTTATTTGAATCGTTGGAACTGACCTACAATATCAGCGCGTTTTATTGAAATCATACCTATTACCTGATAGCACGTTCATGATCACATCAGAACAATTTTATCACGCGATTTCTTGCTGGTAATATTGTAATGACAGAGAAACCGGTTTCCCGTGTCTTCTTTTCAACGGCCGGTTGTGTATCTGTTTGGTCGGAAGGCAAAAATGTTGAATTTCGAGTTATAGTTAACGTTTTGCATTAACCAGCCGTACGGACTGGGTTGACCGACTTTTGTTATCCTTTTTAGGCCGCCGTAAGTGATTAATGCTCCCAGACATCGGATATTGGGTTAAACGATAACTGTGTACGAATGCGGGCTGAACGTGGCTCTGTAAATAAACTAAATTACATACACTCATGTGGACGAGCGCGTGGAAATTATGAACTAGTCGGTTGCTATATGTTCAAATATGACTAAGAAGTAGGTACCCACCGATCTACTTTACACGGTGCGTTATGCTGGGCACAGACCGTTAGTCATTAGCAAGTTCTTCACAGAATCTACGGTGCTAACTCGTCCAGCGAGCATCGTCTGATTCCCAGTACCGTGTTTTATCGTGTTATCCACGCTTACCGAGCTTACGCAAGCAAACCAGTCTAAGAATACTCTTCGATTCCTCACAGTTTTTACGATATTAGACTCAGGTTGAACTAGGGACGCGCTCACAGAAGTGAAATGCTTCGTGAATTAGAGAAGCGATTCCGTTCGTCGACTCTATCCCGTTTGTCTGACATAGATTCGAAGGTTATCGCCGGTGTCAGCGACCAAGCGCCGCGCCCACACGCTGTGTATACAAACAATCGGCTCACACATGCCCAGCGCACATGACTGCTTGGCCAACATTCTTGGAGGCTCGTTCAATCATGTCTTAACATGTCTAAACCAATTGAGGTTTTTCACGTGGGTAGGTATTAAATGAAAAACGTAAAACGTCTCGGTTTGCGCGCTTATTAAGATAGTTAGTGCGGAACTAAAGTGTGGGAGCCGCACTGTCAGGTTAGGTCGGATATAATTTTGAATGCAACGCTTATTTCATATTTGTATGCAGGGTTGTTAAGTTAATAGTTTTGCTGATGGCACATTATTTAATTAATTTAGGAGTAGACTTTGAAATTTTTGTTTTAGGTATTTTCTATCGAACAAACTTTATGTAATCGTGTAAGCATAATCAATGACTTTAGGTTCCGAATCGGTGGCGTTTTTAGCATGATTAGATTAATTTCGCGTCGCTCGATAGAAAATGAAATTGAACATTTTCCAAATTGACCTCGGCCCACCTAAAATAACCTTAAGCTTTACATAGAGATTTATTAGGCCAACTCAAATCAATACGATATGGCGATATACATATAAATATAGCATTAAATTGTAATAAATCTTAAAAATCAATATTAGTGATAAGATAAAAAATGACGATTGCACAATTGAAATGATATTTACAGACTTAATTGAATGTCACTGTATATCTAAGTAATTGTTTTTCATCGTACGAGGTGTTTATACCGCCTGAAAGTGAATGACATGATATGAAGACAATGTCTTTAGGTATCTGAATTTACCTTGACGTTATTAATACGAGATACGCCGGCCGGGCAGGGCAATGGCCCGCCGTCCTTCCTTCCGCCCGCCCTTCCACCAGACGGCTTAATGTCTTATTTTTATTCCAATTCGTATTTCTCAGTACTACGTTAATTCTCATAAACAAAATAGCTAGCAAAATATCGTTATCTAATGATTCCACGGATAATAAATACATTATGCTAATGCTAATACGAAATTTATAATTACTTAGCTAATTATTATTACTAAATTTTGTACCTATGTAGTAAAATGTTTATGACTTTTATGAGCCCTTGCTAGTTTTTTAATAACTATATTTTCAACGGAATATATCTAATACTTATAACTCTTATAAGTAATATTTAACGGATTTCTCCGCTTGATTGGAAAGCTTTAAAAATGCTGTTTTATTAATTTGGGATGATGAAATATTTTCTTAGTTATTAATTGATCAATATTCGAACAATATTCAGTTCGGCAGTAAAGTTAAAGTTGTAGCGTTCAAAAGTATTACCCGGGTACACATACAACGTGTAAATTTCATCTCAATGCGCGCTATTAGAAAGCATAACCAACGGCGTCTAACAACACTAACAGCTGATAAGCGCGGTACAGATCAACGTAAACAAACAACAGCTGCGACTGAATCTTTCCTAGATGTGCCTATACAATTACAATTTTCTTTTTCTAGTGCAGTAACACAAATCACCCCATTTACACTTTTATTGACACAAAGAAATAATACTTTATTATTGTTTAGAAAAATGAGAATAGGCCGGTCGATTGGCATGTCCCGTTAACAAACGCGCTACCTGCTTGTCGTATATAGCGCGGTCTGCCCCTCCATCGCGCCATTAGTACAGCGCCCGCGCGCGCACTCGCACGTATCGCGTCGACTCCGCGCTCGCTCTCAATAAATAAACACTCGACTCTATGTGTATACAAGCGTACGAAGAAACATGCACTTTTGTATTAATTTGCAAAATTGGTTTTACCAAGAGACCATCGCGACGGTGGATGCTGCCAGCGCTGCAGCACGGCGGCGCAAGCCCCGCGATCGACGGCGCCCCCCGACCTCGCCGCCGTCGCCGTCGACGCCCCAGAGAATCTCTACCGAAGAACTAGTGGAGGCGCTCCGCCCGCACCTCCTCTCGCCGGAGCGCATGTGGGCGCTGGGCTACCCGCTGGAGATCGAGCCCAACTCGTCGAAGGCTGTTGTGTACATCAATCCTCCGCCGCGGTCAAGAACGACCACTTTGCGCTATACGGCGTGGGATGTGAACGCGCCGGAGTTCGTTCCTGGCGGCTCTCAAGGTGACAGTGGACGGGGATCGCTGGGCTCCAGCCCGCGGTCCGACAGTGATGAGGAAGCCGATGCAGTGGAACATTTGTGTGTGCGTTGTGACAAAATGTTTCGAATGACTCGTGAGGGTGAATATTTGTCTGAGGAGTCTTGTTTGTATCATTGGGGCCGCTGCAGTGGTGACTACCGACACACTTGCTGCAACGCCCCGCTGGGTGCTCGAGGATGCAGCTCCGCCCGCTTCCACGTATGGAGTGGCACTCGCCCCGGCATGAATGGCCCTCTCGAAGGATATGTGCGTGCACGCTCACCTCGTGGCGGTGTTTACGCCATCGATGCTGAGATGTGCTACACGACGGCGGGATTCGAGCTGGCCAGCATCGCAGTCATCGCTGCTGATGGTCGCCTGGTATACAGATCATTGGTGAAACCTAGTTCGCCCGTTGTCGACCATAACACACGCTTCTCGGGCATCAGGCCGCGCGACTTGGCGCGCGCGACTAAGACGCTACGGGATGTGCAGAATGATATTCTTGGATTTGTCGGAACAGATACTATTTTGATTGGGCACGCGCTGGACAACGACCTGCGCGCATTGAAGTTGCTTCACGGAGCCGTGGTGGATACGTGCGCACTGTATCCGCACGCGCGAGGCTTCCCGTTGCGGCGGTCGCTGCGTGTCCTGTGTGAGGAGCTGCTCGGGCGCAGCGTACAGCGAGGCAGCGCCGGCCATTCTCCTCTCGAGGATGCGCGGGCGGCTATGGATCTGGTACTGCTCAAAGTACATGAGGAACGTGCAAAACGAACACGCATTACAACACAGTTGTCTATGTTGCAACCGTATGATCCCTTAATCAGTGCCGCCTAAATTCCGAGTGATAAGTGGAGTGATAGACGACTACGCTATGAACATGAATTCTGGTTAGGCTCAATATGAATGAACGGTTTCGTAAAGTGACATAGATACGTTACGTTGACGGAGCGCGCGTACGTTTTAAGCGTATGTGCCTTCGAATTGCATTACCGCAATAAACGTAATATTTTTTTATGTTTCTTGTTTGCTTTCCCACTACCCAAATTTTAGTGTAAGGATAAGGAAAATATTAGTCATGGGAATTGTTTTTCCCTTAAGATTCATAGGAATTGGATGAGCCATTGGCGATGCCGATGACGCAAGCCCGCTAAATTATTTGCAACGTCTGGCATTCATACATGCATGTCGCCAGCACATAGTTTGAACTGACTCGAGGAATTCCCGCGTTATGAAACGATGTCAATTCCGGTTTTATATCTGAGTCATTCATCTTCGGACTCACGAACAGGAAATTGATATGAGACTGCATCGGAACATAAACAGTAAACAATGATGCCTAATATTGCTATCTCCTGATGTCATATCATGCTTTTATCATTAGGTAATCATTTTCTCGGCACGGCTTCATCGGTGAACTATACATATGATAAAGATGACTAAAGCCGTTTTGTTTGTGATTTTTTAACGTCATTGACTCATCCAATCTTCTAAGAACCGCGCACGGATTCAGGGCTAAAACGATGACGTCTAGTTATAAATTGTTATTGAAATGTTATCATCAATTTCTGAAGTTCTTTATGTTATATGATAACGGAGAGAATGCGTAGGGGTTCTTTGAACTGAAGTAGAGATTCCTTTGCCATGATTTACCTGTCAGAAATGAAAGAATGCACTCAGTCAAAAGGGTCTGTAGGCCCTCGCTACCTGCTCTGCTGGGATAAAATACCAGTTTGGAATAGTTTTATTTCTCTTTGTACAAGACAAAGCTGTATGAAGCTGGACTAAATGCTTGTAGTATCTGCGGTGCGGCCGTGCACGTTGAGCTGATTTACGTAAGCTGCTTACATAAAGTGATGACGAAACGCCTAGTAGATGAGCAAACTTAATGACTTCCACCTTGGCTAGGCGGTTCTGTAGATCTGCGAAATAGAGCAAACTTTATTGTAGAAACGTAAATTGTTTTAGTGATTTGCTATAGAATAAACACATAATTAGAAAGCTATATCACTAATACTCTGGAGCGCCTAGTGTTCCGTATTCGGTTAGTGTTTTGTAGAACAATAGGAAATTTTGCATAGCATGATAAATTATGATTGTAAATAGACCACGACACGCCGCCTCGAGTATCAGCAAGGAGCAACGCCCTCGCGCCCGGTCATCTCAACGCGCGTTTTGTTTACCATTCGTGTCTCCAAAATAAGGTTTACATTCAATTTACATATGTACTTGAAATTGCGCTAAGACGCCAACAAAGTTATTATAGAAACGTAGTAGCAATAATATAATGAATTGACCAACGGCTTTTTAAGTCAAAAAAATATTGTCATAAAGGCCAATGAAATTAATTTCAAATTCCTATTTTTATATATTTTTTTAAATATAAGTTCAATCTTTGTCTAAAAATAGATTGCTTTTACGAGGTTAAGAAAGTGCAAATATTCCTACGATTACACGTAAAGTTCGTGGTCGTTGATGAGTAAGAAATATTGGTTGACACAGTTAAAATAGTAGGTACTTTTTAAATAATATTATCTTAATTATCGCTCTAATTTTTATTTCCTTAGATATCGTTGATAACGTAAAACTAATGGTAGGTACATAACATATTATGAGAGCTGTTTCTAAGCAATACCTACTACAGTATCGGTGTTATCTTCATTGCCTGTTATAAAATGGGTTAGGCTAATCATTACGGATTGCTTCACTTATCTATAAGTAGTATGAGTATTTTGAGGCATTGGATGAACACGCTGTCTATAAGTATTTTCGAATTTAGAAAAAGATTATTCGCAAAATTTTCTTGGAATTCGGACTCTACACCGTACCTAAGCGGCAGAATTATAAGTAGTCTTGAAATAAACTCCATTCTCGGACTTGCACTAAAGCTATACTATGTAGATGAATGCAAATTTATATGAGTAGGAAGTTATGGTTTAGTTTATTGAATCGGAGAGCGCACCGCAGCGGCTGCCCAGTACGTCGAATGAAAGCTGAAAATAGAACTTATGAAACGTAAGTATATTTGTCCTACAATCAATATGCACTGGGCGGCTGGAAAGCGAGATAGCTGCTATATATCAGTGTTATCCAGTCAACCGACGTTATTGATCAAGTTATTCACGTCGGCACACCCATCCGACTGGCCCCGATGCAGCCTGGGTTTATTATCAATGCTTACCTAGCTATAGCATTGGGAATTAAACGTCCAGCCAAACGATCCGTAAAACCGTATTACCGAATTTAATTATACTAGTTAACTAAACTGTTCGACTCGCTTGCGCTCGGTAGGCGATTCCAATAACTCCCGCACGGGATGAAAAGGGCAATGAACAGTTGACATAGGTCAAGAAGAAGGCCTCTGAATTTCATACATACATCAACTTAACAAAACTGCTTTAAACGGGGACAGAGCGTGTATAAATAACGAGGTTTACATATGAATCGCCGGTTGAAATCCTTTGTTTCCGATGTGGACAGGACAGTTAACAGGTTTGGTTAAAGCAAACACATCAAAGCGAATCGGCCTCTGGCGATGGCGCCGAGCTCGCCTCCGCCTCAATAAGTCTTTCACAATCCGACTTGCACAAATTTTAGGCGTCATTTCGTCATCGAAGTAGGGAACTTCGACACGCCTATACGCCAGGCCCCCACTTGTTTGATATCTCGTACGCATATAAAAGAGAAACGTACTAAGAACGTATGAGTTCCGAGTACATAACTTCCTTTATGTAGACAATTTAATATATTACGTGTATTTATGTACCTACGTGTGCTTGCTTATATGCCTACGTCAACATCTGCAAAGCATCACGTGCGGCTCTGAAATCTGAGGCTAATAAATAATAGACAGCGGTGCCAGAATTTGATGAAATCATTACGCAAGGAAGGAAGCAATCACCGTATCTTTTAACACCCTTTGGTTTTGGTCATTTTGTAAACTATGCTAACTATGACTAACTGATTTTAATGAGGTCTTCGGAGATCGATTACTACAACTGAAGATAGTTATTAATTCGTGTTAGGTACTATTATGATTCTTGGCGAATTATGTCTACCAATACCTAGATCTCAAAATTCTGCTTTGCTGCACAGCTTCAACCATGTAAAATGCCCTTAGAAAATGTCGCAGTAGGTCACGATCTCAGGATAAAAAGATCACGAAACTTAGGCCTATTGTTGTTCCTAGGCAGTTTTCTTCCGCACCGCGTGACAAGATTTCGTTCTACGTTTTCATTGGTACGGTTCCACTCACTGTGATTGTGCTATGCAATTGCCTGAAACCAGAGACCTTGATACAGTGACTTAGTTTCGATATCTGTGGTCCGTTGACCTTTACCCACCGCGTGTTGCACGTTAATTATTTAAATTTTAAATAATAAAGGAGATTACCAGTTCGCCGGACGATATCAGCCTGTCAGTTAAAAGCAAAAGGTGACAGTTGCGAACAATTGACACACTGACAGGCTGATATCGTCCGGCGAACTGGTAATCACTTGGGTCCCTTATGGAGCGTCATACCGAACAGACAAAAGCAGGCCCTTGAAGTTTGAAGTATCATCATTAAATATATATACATATATACCAAAGTAAGATCAATAGGGTAATACATTAAAATTAAGTATAAACTAAAATAAAACTAAACTAACACTTACAACTTAATGACTTCCATTCATATGGTTATGCACTTTTAGAGCTTATAGTGGGTACCTATATTGTCGAAAAAAAAAAACAACTTTTTCGAGTTACGACTTTGGAAGTTGGAAGCCCAATAATAAGATCTCGGCATTTATTTGAAGTTTAGAAATCTCAGGTCCCACAATAAACATTTCGTAAGAAAAACAAGACTATGTATTTAATTGTTTGTTAAAGAATTTCATAGCATTCAAAGTACTTACATAAGTAGGATTGGTTGCTTTGGTATAATATACTCTCTCTCTATTGAAATGAGGATGGAATTTTAAAGCTGGATATAAGTTGCAGATTTTAAGTAAGACAAAGAGAAACCTTTATTACTCACAGTCATATTTTACAATATACTTCAATGTTTATATTATTATGGGTCCGTATTTCTACATAGGTGACTGCTACCTATAGTAATTGGCCACTCCTTACAAATCAGAAAGAAACAAACCAATTGAAACCTTATTATTAAGAGTGGCTAATTACTATATACTGGCCAATAACTATAGCAGTCACCCTATTATATTATCCTTTGGGTTTAGGCCAGTCTAAACTGGGTTTAAAAAATCGGGCTCCCAAGAGTAGTTACTATAGTAAGTAATTAACTAATTACATACAACCAGAATTAGCGCTATGGTAAAAAAGGGTATTTTATAATTATGACGGCCAGTCAGGTGTTCATTGCAGAATAATTTCTTGGAAAACAAAAGGAATTCCTTTTGGGACTAAATTGGTTTACTATCCCACGGTAAAACTCGCCGCATCACATGTAGCTAAACGTGGATTATTTTTCCAAGAAATGGGCTCTACCTAGTAGGCGGTTACCGTTCTACAGTTCTACACGAAAGGTCAGGACGGGTAGAAAACGCGTGTTTAGTTACGCCGTTGTGACTGGTACGGCCTTACAGATGGATGCTATTGTACGACTTGTTAGTACGTGAGGTGACGTCGATCACGGGCCGGTAGATATTGCGCCAGACAGACATGTTATGACAATGTGACGAACGTAATTAGTAAGTAAGTATACAACTGGGGTCATATAGACGAAAACAACACAATATTTGTGTGATATGAACATCTGACTGGCTGGCATCTAACTCGTCGTTAAAGTATTAGTTGATGCGAATTCCGAGAGAAGTTTTGTTTGCGCATTTAATTTCCAATGCTTTAGTGAGCTCCTGGTCAAAGTATGGCATATATAATCAGTACTGACGTTGAGAATAATTTGACGCAGATGGGTCAGTGATCCTCTGGGATATCCGGGATCTGAGCCACAACCAGCACAAGACGCTGCGTGTCAACATCGAGTTCGACCACGCGCAGTTCGTGGCCTGGAGCCCCGACTCCAAGGCCTTCATCGTACACACCGTCAGGGAAAACAACATCGTCGTCTACAAGATAGAGAAGAAGAAAGATGGCGCTATTGGAGCTGCCACTCAAGTTCTCGCGTTTGAAAAGGTGAGAAACATACAGTTAATATTCGTATTTAGGTATAAAGTTATAAACTAGACCTTGTAAGTAACTGGCGCTACTGGATACCGTGTTGGGAGCAAGGACCGGAAAACCCCTCTTTACGCTTAATCCTATCAATTCGGTAACCCAATCGATTCGGTTACCTTATCATTCGGTAACCCTATCATACTGTTACCTGATTGTAATGGTAACCTTATTGAAACGGTAACCCTAACCTTTAACCGAGTTAATCTCAAAACCCCATCGCGATAGGGTTTTTGTTAAGGGTTTTTAACAGGTTTTCATTCAGTTATGGTAACCTTTATTATCGGTTGCTTACTGGTTTGCTACATTAAAGTAGTTTTAGTGATGTGCCGTCAGAACTAAAAAAAATACTAAAAAAATTGTTTATTTTATTTACTTTATTTATATTTTGTTGATTTTATTGACTTTATTTATTAAATTTATTTAATTTAGTTTATTTATTTAATTTATTGAATTTATTTATTTTTTTGAATTTATTTAATTTAATATATTTAATTAGTTTAATTTGTTATATTTATTTAATTTATTTAATTTATTTAATTTATTTAATTTATTTAATTTATTTAATTTATTTAATTTATTTAATTTATTTAATTTATTTAATTTATTTAATTTATTTAATTTATTTAATTTATTTAATTTATTTAATTTATTTAATTTATTTAATTTATTTAATTTATTTAATTTATTTAATTTATTAAACTTATTTAATTTATTTATTTTAATTATTTTAGTTGTAATATAATAATATTTATAATAAGAACACACCACACAGGTAGGTATAAAGATAAACAAAGGAAAGGCAAAAAAACTTGTTTGTGCTGGAGGCTTCATAGACCGCCCATGCCAACCTCGGTTATTCAATAATAAGTTGAATTTAAGTGTGCGTAAAGATTACAATCGTTTGAACTGGTCAAAAACCTCATAATGAGGTAACTGAATAGACTGGGTTTTTATTTCGGTTACCGGTAACAGAGGTTAACTCGATCTGATACGGTTACCGAATCAAAGTGTTACCTTATTAAGCGGTTACCGTTATGGTAGGGGTTTTTATAAACACCTCTAAAATAACCCTATGAAAAACCCCGGTTAAGGTAACCGGTTCCTGTCCCTGGTTGGGAGTCGCGCGGGACTTTTATTCATCGCGATTCTAGCGTCTACTGCTACTGTTTGAAGTTGACGCTATTGTGGCTTTGAAAGTGAATCTTCCTAAATATTTTCACACTCTCCGACGCCGATGCATGCGCTGCGCACGCAAGCACGAGGTATGTATAACAAAATAAACAAATAGTTATCTAATTTCTTATCTATGTTGTTTGGTTATCGTTAGGTTTATCATGCGAGCAGCTGTAAATAGACGTTTGAACGTATTTGCCCTCCAGTAATTTATATAGTCTTTGAATCAATTCACAGAGCTTCCTTAAACCGTCTCTGAATGATCTCAAAAGTAGGTCGCATAATGATATCTTCCATTAAAATATTTATGCAAAATAGTCGTGCACTCTGCATGTTATACGAGTACATACATATAAAATATAAATAAAAGAGTGTCTGAAAGCTTCAGCTCTGCTTGGTAACTTATACGAATTCGCAGACGGATTCACCTTTCTTTGAAAGTGACTATATAGGCAAGTTGTAAATCATTTGTCTCTTGTTTTATGGCAAGTTAAGGTCTCTTAAAAAGCTATCTTAACAATTTTAACAATATTCTTAAACTAAGCGCCAGCTGATTTTAGTCACGTTTAGTTTTTGTAAGGGCAAGTTGTAAAAAATGGAGTTGGGTCCATCCTGGATATTAGCCAGATGAATATTCTTTTCAGTTCACTGGAACTTGGCTTGCCCTCATTACCATGAGACAGACCATTTGCAAAAAAAAACACCGCACAAAATATTATCTATATACCTAGTATTTATCTGTTTGAAACTTCGTGCTTGTACAAGTGCATTGTTACATTGACGTGGGGCCTATACTTGGTTCGAACTCTGTTGTTTATGTTATGAGGCTATACAGCCTTTTGTTTGTGTGAACAGCCTGATGTTTAACTACCTCGTAATAGCTTAGAAACCTGACGAAAGTCATGCATTACTTTAGCTTAGTACTCAGAACATTTATAATAGATTTTTTTTAAGCTGACCGTTTAGGACTATGAGAGCTCATAGGTCAGCTTAAAAAAATTCAACTGTACTAATGAGGCAGATGACCTGACGTAAAGATAATCGAGATAAATTAGTCGCTAACAAGCACTATGTCACGTCATGTTATTTACGCTAAACTCCGTTTATGACGAGTACAAAAGACTGACCTCTAAGCCCAAGCCGGCTTGTTTTTGTATCTGGCTATCATCAACAATATTTTGATCGCGGTGACGTTTATCCACTAGCGCGTGTTTGGCGGAGTATTGGCCGACCCGACCTTCAAGTCCGTTGAGATTGGTTTGACCAGAAATAGAAAAATAAAGCAAGCCACGCCTCATTTTCGTCATTTCTTGCCAATTGTAGTTCGCTTTCGTGAATGCACAATTCTGTGGGTAATACGGTATGACACATCATCTTTATTTCTTGGATCAGACGACCAACTTTTGCGCCGAGAGGAGCCCCTTGGTGAATAAAATAGTATCTAGGTATGTATTATATTTTGTGTAAAAATGCTTACGGGTTTTTTCGTTAGTTTCACTTTCCGCATCCTACTTGCAGTCTCGCTAATCGTTACTACGACTTACTAGCTAGTGCTAGGAAAACCATTAGGTGATATGATAATGTTTCAGGAAGTACTTATTAAAAATTTGTTCATAATTCTGAATCAAAATTTAAATAAATAATATCAATGAATAAGTTTATATGTTGAGATGTTTGGATATTAGGATGTTTGTTGCTCAACCATCAGACCATCACTCAAAAATGACTTAACGCATTTGTATCAAAGCCACACAGATAGTTGATTATTATTACCTGCAATAGCTGCAATAAGACATAGAAAGTATCCATTTTAGAAGCTGCTTATTCACAACACGATTATTTCATTCAATCATCCATTACAGAAAAACATTCGCTTCAACTCCTCTCGATTTGACGCAATGTAGTGAAATACGCATTAAATATAGCAAAGCCGAAAATAGGTGGGCGTCATAACGTAAACGCATGTTCAGGCAGAGCATTGGCCTCAGATGAAAAGTTGGATTTCATTCGTTAATAGATCAATTAGTACCAGTTAACGCGTGCTGGGGGACGGTGTATTAACAGAATTGTGCCCGTTGTTTTAGTCCCGTTTAACCTTGTAACAATTTCATAATTAGCACAGTTAAAAAAGTTTTTACATACTAAATAATATAATAACATAATTACGACCGAGTTTCAGTTAATATTTATTTAACTACATACTTAACTGCAGGATTTGTACCTACTTAATAATTGAATATTCAACAAAATTACGTGATAGTGCATGCTGATTTATAATTCATTTATAATATCAAATTCAATGTTATGTATGAAACTAAGCGAGTGCATAAGTATGTATACTCGTATTTCCATGTACATTTACAGGGTGCCTCAAAAATACGTTGTATTTATTGCTATTTTTGTTTTAGTTGTTGTAAAAGACGTGTAACTTTTACAAAATGTCATATAAAATAAAACTACAATCATATAACTGAAATAAAACATTATTTTTCAAAATACATATTCTCCTTCGGCTTTGATACTCAAACGCGAAGCTTTGTAAAAATTATCAACAATATACACATAAAAAAAATATCTACGGATTTGTGGACCACCTCGTATTTGTAATTCAGTTCCAATAATAGGGTACAGTACAATCAAACGAAAATTGCCCAAAAACGTGACCTATTTTACGCATTTATTTCTAAATTGTTTAATCAACTGTCTGTATGTAGTATGTAATGCGGATTGCGGTCAAATACTACGCATAACCTTTTATACTATTCTAGTAAATATGCCCTATTTCCTAATTGTTATTTAATAATGGCCAATTAAGATAAATCATTAGTATTGGGTTCATACTAGATTTGTGAATAAATAGAATTATTAATTGAAACAGGAATGCTACTATGCTAATTATAATTTGGAATCGTTTACTGATTACTGCTGATGAATTAATGATGTTCGAGAATAAGAAAGTTTGTATTTATTATTTTTCACCACATTAGCTCGGAAAGGCTTACTTTGCACTTCAAAAACTGATAGCAAAGTTGCATTTTATTCACATGTGAGACAAAGTAATCAAATGCAAATTTTGAGTTGTTTTCTTATGTTTGCTGGTAGAATTGACTTTTAAATGATGATTTTGGATGATAAATATTTAATAAGATTCATTTGGATTTGATTTTGTTTGATATATTACATTTAATATTGGCTTCGGGTTGGTTTGGTGAAAAATTTTGTGTTTCACTCGGGGGCAAATTTTGTTTAACGCTCGTGCTTTGAAACCCTCGCAACGCTCAACATTCCATTTTTCGAACCACTCGCTACGCTCGTGGTTCAATTTTGGAATCTTTCGCTTGCTCGGGTATCAATATTAGCACGAGCGGTTAAACAACAACTTTGCCCCCTTGTAAAAGAAATAACTATTTCCTTGCCTCCTTTACCTACTGAAAACAAATTAGTTAGGTATCTACTTACCAGTTACTTACATCATTTGAATATTTTATACATTATTTATTTTATGTAGATTACTTTATTCGTTGTAATACTACTCAAAAAGAATGCAATCATTTTTGTTTCAATTTATAAACTACAAAACAAAAATGGCGAAATGCCAATGTCAACGGATGTTGTTCTATTATATCCTGTATTAATCACAATCAATGAGATTTAAATTACGTAAATAAAACGTGTATCCATTCACGAAAAGGTATAAACATATGTGGGTGTCTCAATTTCTTTGGCACGCTCTGACTCTTTGGCGCTGAAACGGCTTGAAAAATAATTATCACTTAAGAGGTTGTAGTCATACGCTCATACGGCCCGATTCTAACTTTAATATACGTCAAATATTAGGTCTAGATACGATTTGGATCGGATATGTCAGTGCCAAAAGTGACGTTGAGTTTGAAGAAACGTCACTCTTGACACTGACATATCCGATCCATATCGTATCTAGACCTAAAACATATTTGACGTATATTGAAGTTAGAATCAGGCCGTAGTCATGTGTCAGCTGAAAAAGGTTGCTGGGCAAATCCCTCCCTCTAGGATCTCTACAGCGACTGGCCCTGCTCTACACTCATCCAACTGTATGTTGTTATCTCTTGGTCAGACCGTTGATTTTGCTCTTCAGGTCCTACAACTACCACCATTACGACCACACCACACCACGACTTCCAGAACACAGTTAAAGCGTCATTAAATTGGTCTCATTCGTGATAGTTTACATACATAGGCAAGTCTTTAGGTACTTGGTGACTCATATTAGTGCAGATGTGGTAGGAAAAGTGCGAGCAAGAAACACACGTGGTATGAAAACGATGCCGTGTAACGTGATCCCATTATTACTCATTCATTTCTTTGTCACAGTCTTTTGTCCACTTTATGTTATGTGGCCGTGACTAACATAATTTATAATTATTATTCTAAGTATTAATAATGGAGCGGATCGAAACTCTCGCATTAATTGTATGATTTGTATGCCACGCTACTTAATTCTTGTATGTAAGTACATACTTACTTACTCCATTTACGTTCCTGGCGCTGCAAAAACTATCGCGGGTGTGAGTGGGGGACATGACTGTTTACATTAAGATTGTCTGTCACCACAGATCATTTACTCATACCTAAATTTTCGTTTTCCTTGTGAAACAGGAAAGATATATGGAAGACATATATGAGACGACTTGCGGTCACCAGTCACCGTATTTAGAGCTTTCATTCTAGTTTACTTGGATAATTTGAGATTCTTCCACGGTTATGGCTCGTAGCGTAAAATTTTTCAAATTAAATTCAAATCTATTTATTTTGTACTTGCATACATATTGTATAAGAGCGAGCCTATATGTGGTTAATGTGGTGACTGCGAGTCTTTAGGTGACGTTCGTATGGGAAATGCACTAAATGCAGCTGCATTACTGTTGCTACATTACTGCAGCGGTCTTTACGTGGGCGCTGATTGAAATGAAATGATTTCAAGAAAATTTACAGATACAACGGTGATACCAATGCCACTGCAGTAATGTCGCAACAGTAAGTAGTGGAGCTGCATTTGGCATCCGAATATCATCTGTAGTGTGGTGACACGACTATAATAGGTGCCTCTGAAGAAGAGAAGAAGAATACTGCTGCGAAGTATAGAGCTCGTCAGCAATGAGTATGGTCTTAAAATCAACAGACGGAAGACGAAGTTGATGTTTATTGATCGTCCTGGTAAAACGCAGAGAACAAACGGAGTTGCACTGGTGAAGAGTGCCCACAATCGTCAGCCATGAGGGTACGACGAGGAAGAAGAAGGGTGGTGACCCTTGCATACTTGTAGTCTATAGGTATGTATCTCGCACACACGCTGCTCTTCCCGCTGGCTTTCGTCAGACAATTGCTAATCTGGATAGATAATATAATAATATTGCCTCGATTACCTAATGAGAAGTATCCTAGTGTTATGTCTTACTATGCGAGGTCATTTCCAGTAGTTCCGTAGAATTCATACGTACATGTAATCTCAACGTGTCAATTCTTAACTATAAGATTAATTATAATCTCTATTTCTTAACCATATGATTAATATAATCTATATTTCTTAACCGTTTTCTATAGAACTTTTTTTAATAGGAAGTAGATACTTGCACTGCCTACTTCCCATCTTAGGTACTTGGTTGTTCACTGCGGATGAGCGTAAATATGAAGTAATAGCGAATATTACGTAACGAATGGCGATCATTTAATCTGTACTAGTTATTAATTAGGTACCTACAGCCCTACGTCGTAGACGCAGAGTAGGTAATAAAATGATTGCGCGGCACATTACAAAATGAGCGTAACGTTTCTTAATGTTGGTTTTTTCGACTAATTATATCATTATGTTCATATTTTTTCGTCAGATGCTGTCATAGGTACATTGACCTATATTACGCACATGGATTTAAATATTTTTTCTGAAGTTGTATCACTTCCTCATACATCAGTTTCAACAATGGCGATTTTAGATCATTGTGTTTTTTCTAAACGAGTGTTTTTTTATTGTCGATTAATTAAATAAATCTAAATTAATAGAACTCATATGAGAACGATAATATAATTTCATCCAATTAAATGTAGGTAAAAAGAGGCGAAAATTATATACATACCTACTTGCAGTGTTTATAATGTTTTAGATCATGTCATGTGTCTGTACTCTGTACTATTATTTAATTTTAATGTTTGTTTATTTGGTTTATAGAAATGTAGGTTGTGCGTGATAAGATCAGTCGATTAAGAGCGATAAAAAAGTACACACTCGAGTTTCACCGACGGCCGTCTAGAATAGGTCACCCTCGAAACATAATGTACTAAATCATACCTGATTAATACAATCGGATGGCCACGAACTAACAATCAATAAACACGACTTGTTTACAAACAGTCACATTGTTACTCATACGTGGAAGGTTAAGAATTAATAAGCTTGTTAATGTTGACCTATGTTTTGTTTCGTAAATTATATAATACGGACAATCTCTCAGCTATATTTATAAACTTTAGCACAGTTTTTTAGGTATATACATTTGAACAGACATTGAACGGTAGCGTTGATCCTGAGTTGTTGAAGGCGAGTTGGTGAGTCACGCGGTGATAAGACTCATTGTGTTAGCCTAATCATTTGTATAGCGATACGTTTCGCTAGTCTATTTGCAAGATCGTGAAGTCAGACCAGTAATCCACTAGGCCTTGGTCTGCCTCCATATGAATAGACAAATCAGGCCACGTACATAATCGGCCTCTTAAACGAGCGCTTCAACATTTCTCGGATCGATTACTGTGATTTACTTGTTACTTTTTCCAGCTCTGACAGTATTGCATTGCATGTTACCTGACTTCTCACGGGCTGTCGGTCGTGAGCATTGCGAAAGGCACGAATGTCTAATTTTTGTTTCACAAATTCCGATAACTTTATAAACAATTGCTTATTGGTGGTATTGTTTTTAAAAAACATCACGTTTCGGGAGCCCGTATCTGATAAAATTGTGTATTATAATAAGAAACAGAGATTAGGATGTTCTTTGTTTTGGTATCATTGATGATGCGCTTGTTTGTGTTGTGATGTCAGTTCTTGCCTATGCTGTATTTTACAGGGATAATACGATTATGTATGTGCATACTTCCATGAATTATTTAAATCGAAATAGTTCTTTGTTGGCAACAGGATCTGACGTCGGTAGGTACATATTTAATACTGGATGCACCATATTGTAGGAATAAAACTTAAGCTTCATAATGTATGATGGCAATAGAAAAGGGTAGGTACTTCAGTTAGCACTAAATATTTTACAAAGTCTATTCAGGGTAATTTCTTCTAGTTGCGAGTGCTTTATAATTTTTTGCCTACTCAGAACATTCAGTTCAGCAACAATAAGTAGTTGGCATAACGTTTACGCTATCCAGGCAACTAGCGTTACTTGCTACTTAAAAATGTTACTTTTCTATCATTGTGTCAGTATATCAATGCAGATTTATGTCATTGTTGGCACGATCACAAGATTTCTCTGCTTTACAGCGGTAATCGAGCTCTCGAGCCTCAATGCTGCGTAGTTCCCATCATTATCACTAAGAAAACTGCTCGGTGTACTCAATTTCTGAATGCGATATGAAAAGAATAAGCAAGGTTATATGTTGTCTCGGTTTTTAGGGTTCCGTACCCAAAGGGTAAAACGGGACCCTATTACTAAGACTTCGCTGTCCGTCCGTCCGTCCGTCCGTCCGTCCGTCCGTCCGTCTGTCACCAGGCTGTATCTCACGAACCGTGATAGCTAGACAGTTGAAATTTTCACAGATGATGTATTTCTGTTGCCGCTATAACAACAAATACTAAAAACAGAATAAAATAAAGATTTAAATGGGGCTCCCATACAACAAACGTGATTTTTGACCAAAGTTAAGCAACGTCGGGAGTGGTCAGTATTTGGATGGGTGACCGTTTTTTTTTTTTTGCTTTTTTTTGTTTCCGACTCGCACTTGCCCGGTTTTTTTTTTCATATATTTTTTTACATGAAAATAGTTTGCATCATCGATAGCGATCATAATATTCATATTACCTCGCTTTGTCTGCTGTGACCTCAGTGCCTTCATGTTGCGACTATCATTAAAATTTTATTTTAACGAATGCTTAAACATAAACACTCCTACTTATTTTTTCAATAAAAACGTGGAAAATTAGCTAGTTGGATCGTTATTGAATAGTAATAAATATTTGTTAGCCAATGTCGCATCGCCCCTCACAGTTTCGACCCTTGTACGACCTCAAACTGTTCACTCCTCACCTCAAACTTCATTGTCGTAAGGTTAATATTACCATAAGACATCGTCTGAAAAACAGTTGCATTAAAAATAAAATTTGAGTACATACCTACCTATTTTTTTAGGTATATTTAGAACGAGTAACAGTATCCAAAAACCGCCTACAGTTCTGACGTGAACCAACCTAATTTAAGGGCTCTTAACGTTCGTGAAAAGAATACGCAAATTAGACCTGTGTATGAACCATATCTGACATTTGTTTACTTATACTTGGCATGACCGCCGGGGTCAAGTTGTGCTAGGGACGAGTACGGTCGAGACAGAATGTTTTATGAATGAGCCGGTTTAATGCAACCATTGAACGCGAGGAAAACGGGCGGCAAACCTTCCTGTATCTAAATATATTTTCGAGGCTGCGCGTACGACGATCCTCTGAACTCGGCACATGCACAGCAGCAAGCCATTGTTCGCTGGAGGCTAGAGCACAGATCACTTACCCGTTAGATCGAGCATGTAAGGGCGCTTCGCTAGGTACAGTTACAGTCACCTGCAATAATATGTTATTCTTCAAAGGCCGCAAAAATATGTGACCCGCTCTTATGGCTCTACAAATAAGATCGTGTCAGATATTTTTGCGGCCTTCGTTGTGTAACATATTATTGCAGGTGACTGTACAACCAACGAACTGACCAATAGTGTCGTCAGCTGTCAACTCATAACTATCAAACTTTTCGTACAAATTATAACGAACTACGGTGAGGCTATTAATGCGGTTTGGAGCGAATTGCTCTAAAACTTCGTGATTACGACGCATTGCGCATTGATGAATGCCTCTAGAGAGGCAAATTTAAGTTATGTGTGCGCATATAAAATATTAGCAAATTGGGTTCCAGAGATAAACATGAGCTGTTGTAAGTAGTGTGAAACATTGCCAAATGCAACTGAATGGTGCAGCCCGTAGCGTCACATAAATACAAGATCATCTAGCGCTGCGTCTTACGTAAGCGAACAACTCGCGAACCCAAGGCGTTCGCGTTCGCAACGAGATCGCCCACGTAGGACACTTTTCTATAGGTATCAAGGGGCCCACTAATTAACAGTCCGCCGGACGGTATCGGCCTGTCAGTTAGAACAAAATTTTGACAGTTCCGAACAACTGACAGGCCGATACCGTCCGGCGGACTGTTAATCAGTGGGCCCCTTAAAAGGATTGATTCACCCCGCGCCGCATCGCTTCGCTTCGCGTTCGCGTGTTGTTCGCCTACGTAGTACGCTGCGTAAGAGTGGTGCATGCTTCGTAATACGAGTCTATTGGAGGCAGTCCGTGCATGCATGTAGGCTGTGTTGTATGATTTTGCCACTTTTCACAATAAACGTACTTGGGCTTACAGTCGTGACCCCGATGACGCAAGTCAATTAAAACTACGCCTCGGTTTCCGTGTAGATAACTGGATACGTCTGTCGTCTATCTGTAGGTAAGGCGCGTGTCGTCGCAATCTCGCTTCGTGCTGTAATTCATGCTATTGTTCATGCACACTTGGTGACTAATTATCGACGAAACTTTGAACTCTTTTACACTCTTTTTGCGACGCGTGCTCCTCTATAACAGCCGACTGTTAATTCGGTAACTATGTATATGAAAACTATAGGGTATGTCCCGTAATGTTTTTACACTAATCACATTTATATTGTGGGTAATAAATCTATAAAATATGTTTTCATTTTACTTACAACATGAACTAGACTAGACTACTTACATGACGACAATTCAATCGCCTGTTATATAACTTTACTACATACCTAAATACTTGTTATGGCATTTCTGAAGCTATTGTCTTCTATAAAAAGAGATTAATATTCATTCACAATTAATTTACTCTTCCTAGATGCTAACACATAGATTCAAAAACCAAATCGCTGTGAGATCTTTCATAGTAACAGACAAGTCATCATCAGTTCCGCTAACTGTCGAATGACGGTGAAAACGGAGATCTATTGAATAAAAACTGCCTGCTTTCATGGTACACATACAAGCCCTGTTTTCACTGTCAGTTAAACTGTTAGCTCTAACCGTTGTCTGTGACCCGCATAACAAAGAAGATTGCGTTCAAGCAACTCATTGTTATTAAGATTTACATACTGACACTGAACACAAATAACTACTACAACACATAAAGACTAGGTATATACTGTGTATCTTTAGGTATGTACTTAAATAAAGTAAATAAAAAATTTGTACATTTTCGGATAGTTATTACATTTATTGATTAACCAACCAAATACAAAGCCACCTGGATATGTCAGTGAACGACCTGACTTTAACCTACATTATTTGATCACGTAATGTTTTCATCTACCCTCAACTGGCTTAAGAAGCCATTTGAGGGTAGATATTGTTTACTCTTTTTTAAATACCTAAAGATACAGACTATAGGGGTAGGACTATATTTTTATGTTTCACTGTTTTGTATAATTTTCTATTTTGTGTTTGTGCTCACGAATAAATTATTTCTATTCTATTCTAAAGTAGGTGTTAATTATTTATACAAACTTTGGCATTGAGATGTCCTTTAAAATGGAAGTGTCTGAAAAATACGTAAAATGTCTGGCAGGAACCATTAATCTATTACTTAGAGCTGATAAGATATCTCGGGAAGCCCTATTTACGTGTTGCGTTGTAATGTTGTCAAATATAGTAGATATTAGACCTACTTATGTATTGTGTCTGCCGTCTAAGACAATACATGTTTGTTCATTTTGTGATAATTGTTGTTGCTATCACAAGTACACATTGTGTCTCATTATTGTTAGTACAGTTACCACCCGGGATTGTTATGCCGTGCAGGGTTCTTGCTAAATTGGAAATTCTATAGCGTAAGTATTGAACAACCAATTTAGCTAGGACCCTAAATGGCGCAACAATCGCCGAGCGTGATGGTACCTAAGATATTAATTGGCTAGTCGTTGCACTCGTTGCATATGTACTACGTCCCTTAGCTTAAACAAGCTTGTAATCGGCGTGCAGTGTCAATTGACATGTTTGTCACGCCACTCTTTGTATACTTACAATTTATGTCTTAAATTTTGTCCCACAGGTACACGACTCAAACGTCGTTGGCTTTGGCATATCCAGCAACGGAAAATTCATGATGTCATGTTCCTCGAAAACTGACATGGTAATTTGGGATTTGAAAGGCCAAAAACTAGACACTCTCGACACTTATTTGATGAGTACATACTCTGCCAAAATATCTCCATGTGGCCGTTTCGTGGTCGCCACGGGACAAGTGACGGATATCAAAGTCATGGAAGTCTGCTTCACAAAGAACGGAGAGTACAAACAAGTGACAAAGGCTTACGATCTCACCGGCCACTCGTCGGGTATATACGAAGTTGCCTTCGACGTGGATACTTCGCACGTCGCCACCATATCGAAGGATGGCACGTGGAAACTATATCATACAAAGAGTGAGTATATAACTTGAACTGCGTAGTTACTTATCGTATGCAATTTACGTATACATAATATATAAGTACGTGAGGATAACGGATGACGAAATCATGTGTCAACCCGAAGACGTTGTTCCCCGGCGAATGAATATGAATGTTTAGTGGGAAATACATTAATGATATTGGTCGATTATAGACTTATAGTACGTCGCGGGTCAGCCCCACGCGGATATTCAACCGGTCCGCGACGTACAATTTTACTGCGTGGAAACTAAACGCTTAAGGAAATCTTTATGTTATCTATTATACTCGTAATAATCGCTTGTTACGTGTCTCTGACGTGTACGGCCAATACGCTAAAGCGGTCAAGTATTAGTGGGTGTAGTCACGAAGATTTTAACAATATGTACCATGCAATTTTTATACATACTTTGTAACAATTGTAACAACTTTTTATTATGACTTTGTAGCTGCAGCTCCGTATTCTAAAATTGGCAAACATTGTGCATCATCTAGATTAATTTATTGTTACACTTATTAGTTACTACTTATTTGACACAACGACGTCGTACGAAATAATATTTCACGCACACTCCGCACAGCGGGCGTCGTATAAATATTTGGAATAGTTTCCATTCAAAAAACTTCAAAACACATGTTGTTGCTATTCCGTAAAACCTCCCAACTATAATACTTAGTATTACTGCCCCAACTATTTATTTTACAGTAGAAATAAACTTCAACTCATGTCACGCATGATTGGCGTGAATAATAATATCATTATGATTAAAGCTGTTAAGAAAATTAGTTAAAAGGAATATACAAAGGTAATAACGAGGTGTGTTTTTAGAAGTTTGACTTTCTGTTCTGACTGAAGGAGTTTTAAGATTATTTTGATATGTAGTCCTGTGCCCTGTTTAATAAAAGCTTGTAACTTGTAATACAAGTGGAAGTCCCTTTTTTTGTTAGAAAGGGACTTACAAGTTACAAGCTTTTGATAAACGGGCCACTGGTCACTACATTTAGGAGTAGCTTTGACACGAGTAGGTAATTAAAAAACAAGTATAGATAATTCGTCAAATGCGATTAGTTTACGACTACTGTACTTTGTACATACTGTATATCCGTTAGACTTTGACTCACCGCCGATTAACGAAAGTTATCATACCAAATATCTAAATGACGTGATGTTACTTAAATAGATCATTAACATCACTAATTTCTAAATTAAACACAGATAAGCGATCCGTTTATTTATTTGGATACAAAGTTCAGGCTTGTTAATATGATGGTATTACGCTACGCCACAATACAATTCAAGTTAAAATTGGTACTCCTGACATAGGAAGTGACATAAAATTTGCTTTTTTTAATGAGGTAATTGAGACATCTACATATGGAAATGTGAACGTGATAATTTTCTTATGTAGTTGTTGTTTTATTTATTCGACTTCCTATGATAAAACTGGCCAAAGAACTTTAAAATTGTGACTGGGCTCAGGCATTTTAGGCACTCTCATAGTTACCTCACCGGCAATAATATCTTGCACAACGAAACTTGCAAAGATATCTGACACAATTTGTAAAGTCATAAGAGCACGTTATATTTTTAAGCAGTTTACTGTATAATTTTAGGTGACTGTATTTGAATAGTTGGAGTTTAATATTTAGATAGGTAGACTCTTTGCCTTATTAGTTATTGCAATAGTACAACTTATCTTGAACGTCGACCTTTTAAGTACTTTATTTTTTATAGCCGCATTTAATCAATCTGATGCAATAGTCCAATTGCAAAAGTGACTTGAGTCTGACGAATACAGTCAACAATCAAAAGTAATGATGCTAATTTACATTGGAAAAGCGAGTTCAATAACACCTCGACAGCTATTCAAAATAGCCATTAGCACCTACGTGTCCAACTGTTGGGTGCAGACATCCTCTTCTCTTCTCTCAGAAACAATAATTTGACACTAGTGGTAGAATTGACAGGGTAACCTATGATGGCGCCATCTGCCAACTGACCAACAGTACCTGTATCTATCATATTATCACGCTAAGGAATCGCGTTTACCAATGATATGTATGTCATCGTAATTAGCCTTGTGAACGTAATTCTCTACTGTACATAAAGGTTTTCTACATTGAATTTTCCGGTTTAAGCATAGTAGGGTAAACCAAACTATTGAAGACACAATGTTTGTCCAAGCGATTTCAGATAATCCTAGCTCGCCTTGACCAAGCCCTGAGCTCAGTAAACACATTACTTACATACTTTAGTTCCGTTTAGATTAGAATATTCAATGGAAGTGTACATAGGATTCTAATGTACAGATGTGTTAGAGCAATATGCGTGGGATCTTCATACAAAAAAAATAGATACGTACAAATCATGTTACGTTGAACATGGTCATTCATACTGAACGGTTTTTACTATGGTACACTAAAAATAAACAAAAAGTCAGCTGTTTCACACAAAACTATAACAGGTAGTCGTGCTCGGCCGAAATGTGTGGAACAGCTGATTTTTTTGCGACGTCATGGTCGGATTTATAATAATAGGCGAGGCGTTTCAAATGGCCCTGCATGTGTGTTCCTGACTGATCTGTGCCGAATTTGAAGAGAAGAGAAGTCCTGTCTTACTATGTAGTATCTAAATATAAAGGTATGTGTACGAGCGTGATGGTTCAAATTCTTAGAAAAAATCACAATTTATGTATTATAAAATAATTATTAGTTAGTTTCATCTTATGACTGAAGATAGAGTGAAAGTTCAATAGTTTGATATAAATAAAGATGCCTAGAAGTACCATGAAATAATACATAATTAGGAACTTTTATTAGGATAAGCTTCATAAGCTTTGGATTTTTTTTACTTATTATTTTAGCTAAACTTACAATTTGTGGCATTTTGTCTTTAGCTACTTATGTAATTCAAACAATAAAGGATGTACAATCAAGTGTGAACCTACATATTTATGGCACTTTGGCTGTGTGGATGTATAATACCTTGACTACAAAATTAATCTTCGTGTTACAGTAAACTACGCCATCGGCGAGGGTCCCCACGTGCTAGAAACGGGCCGGTACACGCAGACGGCGAACCCGCCGTGCATCGCGCTGTCGCCCAACGCCGAAGTGCTGGCCGTGTCCGTCGACGGCTCGGTCGAGTTCTACGACACGTACACCGGCCAGCTGTACGACACCGTGGAGAACGTGTACACGGCGGGTATGTTCACTACACACTACACGTATACACAAGCCATTAGAAAACAGTAAACTACTCCATCGGGCGAGGGACCCCACGTGCTAGAAACGGGCCGGTACACGCAGACGGTGAACCCGCCGTGCATCGCGCTGTCGCCCAACGCCGAAGTGCTGGCCGTGTCCGTCGACGGCTCGGTCGAGTTCTACGACACGTAGATCGGCCAGCTGTACGACACCGTGGAGAACGTGTACACGGCGGGTATGTTCACTACACACTACACGTATACACAAGCCATTAGAAAACAGTAAACTACTCCATCGGGCGAGGGACCCCACGTGCTAGAAACGGGCCGGTACACGCAGACGGCGAACCGTCGTGCATTTTCATAATCGTATCTGGGAACATCGCGTGACCACATTGCCAAAACAATCTTTGACAAATGAGTGCGTTGTGCATCACCTTCTTCAGCCAGGCGTGGCTCACTCCGCGATTTCGTCGCTTTGCTACAGGTAGCTAAAAGTACATCCGTTCCACACCAATTTTGGGGAAAGCCATAAGCCGCGCGTGGCGCTGTCGCCATCTAGCGGCCATACCTGTGCTGATCGTAACAGACGCGTTTTATTAGAGAGTGAGTCTTCTGTACCTAGTACTATTATTTATTCTGTGCTTCAGCTAACGATTGCTTTTATAACATAACCATTTGCGCGTCCGGCTCGCGGAACGGTACGGTCTTTCCATATCTAAAACTTCTAAAAATTATACACTTGCCATAAGGTACATTTTATAAAAGCGACTTGTATAATTGGATTTCAGAACGTGCTGATCCAATTATTATACGATTCACATGCACGAAGTATAAATCTAGGTGAACTTGATTATGATGATCATTTCGATTGCCATGCGGAAAAACTACTATCTAATCACTAGTATTAAATCCGGCAAATTGAGGGGTATAATGCATATTATCTTCGACACAGTTTATTGTCTACAGCAGTGGTGGGCAAACTTTCTTCATGGGGGCCAGAATGTTTAGGAAATTTAAGTGGAGGGCCAGAATTGCAGCCAAAATTTATTTTGATTTGTGATAATCGTAGGCCAATGCCATATACTAATTATTTCATAGGACCGGCGGCGGGCCGGATAAAATCCATTCGCGGGCCGGAGATGGCCCGCGGGCCGTACTTTGCCCACCACTGGTCTACAGCTATTTTAACACCTGGTTTTTAGGGTTCCGTAGTCAAATACCCTTTCCTAAGCCTTATCGTTTTGCCATGTCCGTCTGTCTGTCTATCCGTCTGCAGCTTTGATCCGTGATCGATGGTGCTTGAAGGCTACAATTTGACATGGATATATAAATTATTCAAATTGTTGCCGACTACACTTTTTTTCGCTTTAACCCTATGGTATGGGGTGTCGTTCGATAGGTCTTTCAAAACGAATAGGGGTTTTCATAAACTATTTTTTGATATAGTGAATATTGTCGGAAACTGTTCAACCATGGGTCCTAAAAATTTAAAAATATCGTGAATGTAAAGCTTAATAAAGACTTTCAATGAAAACTATAGCGAACATAATCGGTTATGCCATATTTGAATTATCACTAAAACAAGTAGTTTCACTAGAGGTTGTTATGTTATTATACAGTAGGCGCTCGGTAATCCGGCGCTCGCCAATCCGGAACGTCCAGTAATCTGGCAGTTTTCGTCTTGGAACTTTTAAGACCGAGCCGTCCGAGGCCCTGATAAATTTACCGTCTTCTAAATATTGATTGATTTTATTTTACTTTGTCTTCACATTATCAGTCTTTATTATATGCAGCTCACTGTGTGCGGTATAATTTTAGCATGATCTTTCCGGTCTTAAGGCAGCCATGAACAAAGCCTCGTATGTTTTGTACAAACACGTAAATGTGATGGCGTAAACGGCCGTGACCACATGGCCCTCGGTTTGTACCAATATTTACCAGCAAACCGACGGATTACCTTATTAAGGTATATCGACAATCGGAAACTTGACTCGAGAAATCAATTTATTGCATCGAGCATCAAGCCGAAGTGTTGCAATTTTAGCCGGATTTTGAGTCTTATTACAATAAAAAGTTTTTATTAAGTACTAGATAATTCATAATTAAGGGAAAATCTTACACAAATCGAGTCGCTGACTTGACTAGATATGTTAAAATTTAAATACTTTAAAACAGAACTACGTGATAATTAAGCAGAATAGTTCGTTTTGAGCTTGGCGTTAGATTATGACGCACCACTACAGCAAATAAAGGAAGCTTTGGCGTACTGAAATCACACTGTGGCATATAAACACTATAAACAGTTTGCGAGCCAAGGATATTTCCTAAATCACGCGCATGCACACGCCGGCTTTAATATTCGCACTCGTATAATCCGACAAGAAATTGTAGAAAATAAATGAGGGCGCCACTTTTTACGTATCCGTCAAATTTTTGACGTAAAATGCTTAAACATGGCAAAAATTTAGTATGGATTTTTTTTGTTCCATTTTATTTAATTTCTACTATTTTATGTCGCACTATATATCAAATGAGACAGTCATTCGTTTGCGATGTGTGCCTTACACTTAGTACTTTTGTACAAAGGAAACCACTTTGCATTCGCTACTCTTCCCTCTTTCCTTTTTTGACATTATTCAGTAAAATTAACTTTTTTGATCAGTAGGTGAAATCCTCTAGGTTTTGGGGCTATGTAATCACACGAGCGTCACATATACGCACTGCTAATAATTTTTAGGTACGAGAATTCCCAGTGTAACAAAAATCGTCAAAACAAAGCTTGTGATCTCAAATCTTCTATTCTCCCTTCTCTATATATATTATTCTACACTGTTAAAAATTATGTAATTTTACATGCAAAAAAATTACATAATCCTGTAAAATTCCCGAAAAATCTGGGAAATTTACGGAAAAATATGATATTTTACGTAATTCTCGTAAAAATTTACTGCAAAAAAATGTTACAGGATTATGTAATTTTTTGCATGTAAAATTACATAATTTTTAACAGTGTATTGTGCTATTCTACCTTCCTACTGAAATGTACAACTCTATGATATCGACAAGTGCAACCTCCTTCATTGAGTCAATTATTTAATTATCACTCTTGGTATAAAATCGATACCTAGATAGACTAGCTATTGCTATTTCAGTTCATCGAATCTATACAATCATATCGGATAAAATGGTTCGCTTCCTGTAGCATCGGCAAAGTATTTATACTTATATACATAGGTAGTTGGAAGTATGTCTATAATTATACTTTTTTTTAAACAACCGGCCATAAAAGCTAAGTTTTTGTTGATGTATCGTGTTTGGTATCTTGATACCAAAACAGCCGTAATTGTTATTATACTTATGAATAATATAAAAAAGTCGATTGAATAATTCACGATTTATTTTAAGACTGGTATTGAAAAAACTAGGTGACCTAGATTGTACAGTCAACGTCAAACACAAGCCATATATTTTGGTGTATAGTGTGATGAGAAAATTTCTCAAAATATGACATCGGTTATATTTCCATTGTAATAAAGCAATATGTTTTGAAGTAATTTAGCGGATTTAGTACAGGGGGCCGATTTTTTAATTTCGATCGCTCGATTTCGTCACTCGAAAATCGGTGGAAAACGGCGAAATGCTAATTTTTGAAATACGAGCGATGGAAATTTGGAATCTATTTATTGGTATTGACCACTCGATTTCAATCCTATTAGTAGAATTTAAATGCCTAGTAGTGGAGATATTATTTAACGAAATACACGAAATCGAGTGGTCGAAATATAAAAATCAGCCCCCTGCTACCAACCTGCGCCCTAAGGGAGCGATTTGGTAACAACTCTTTACAAAGACTTATAAAAATGAATTAGGTACCTATATCCATACTACCCATACTATACTATATAATATTATATATATGCGAAAGTGTCTGTCTGTTACCTCTTCACGCTTAAACCGCTGTACTGATTTGGACAACATTTGTTATGGATTTAGTTTGAGCCACGAGAAGGGACGTAGGCAGGGCCGGATTAACCCTAAGTCAAAGTAGGCAACTGCCTAGGGGCCCCGCCTCGGCTAGGGGGCCCCGACGGCTCAGCGCGCACCAAAAAAAAAAATTGTTTCATAGGGTCAATTCACGAGTAAATTTTTTATTTTTAATAATAATGAGTACCTATGCTTTGTTATTGTTTTTTTTTGTTCCATTCTTTAATTGAATGAAACTGTAATCAAATTGAAGCAATACTTTCAGTTTACGGGGCGTATATGCGTACCTGGGGCCTGTTTCTCAAAAGCTTGTAACTTGTAATACAAGTGGAAGTCTCTTTCTAACAAAAGCTGTCAAAAAGTGACATCCGCTTGTATTACAAGTTACAAGCTTTTTGACGGAGAGCTACGGAAATAGGTTTGCAATTAATAGAGCAACGAAATCCCTCTAGTTAGTGTGCCATACTATCATTATTAATTAATCCGGGCACCTGTCAGCTGTTCAGCTCTTCGACCATTTTGAGAAACGGGCCCCTGTTGTAAAGATTTTCTGAAAAAATGTTAATATTTACTTTTTTCGAACAACCAACAACATCTGGGTTATTTCGACTTAAAATCACGAGGACTATTGATGAAAACAAAGAAAAAGTGTCCTTAGTTTTTCTTACGAATTTTCGGTGTCAGTTTAGTGGCGGTCCATACAAAATGTATGTATGTAAAAATGCGTCACAAAAGTGACCTTTTTTCGACGATTGGTTCATGTCAGAGCGCTGCTTCCTTACAGCTCGGCCTTCGGCGTCGCTTTTTAAGAAATATTAACATTGATTTCAGTAGCTTGGCCTTTTGCCTCGCATGAAAGCTCACTTCGCTAAAAGACGCTTCGGGCTTGTCGAGCAATGCGGAGATTGCTGAGCTCGACCTTCACTTCAGCCTCACTTTTTACCTCAATTTACCATTGGTTTGTGTTCGTTATCTGCTCTACTTCAGCTTAGCCTTTGGCCTCGCTGCGCCAAGCTCGGCCTGCGGTCTCGCTTTTTAATACAATGGAATATGGTTCGTGTCTGTGCTGAACTATGTACCTATCCTGAAGCACGGATTTGACTTCGCAGCATGAAAGCTCGCCTCACTGGGGTACTTCGGACTTTTAGGCCCAGGTGAAGATCGGTACCCGGCCTGGCCTTTTAACAGGCTTTTCACAATTTGCGATATTGTTAACAAAAAATTTCGCGCTCGCTGCGCTCGCGTTTTTGGTAGGTTTTTTGGTTGACCCTTTATCTATATGTTAACTTAACTGGTGAATTAATACAGTTAGACCAAGAAAAGTCTACAATGATTTTGATAGGATACGCGGTGCAAGTGTTATTTATACGTCATAATTTCATAGAAGTATGACGTTTAAAATAACACTTGCACTGCGTGTGCTATCAAAATCGTTGCAGACTTATCTTAGTCTAACTCTAATAATTTTAACATATGGAAATTCTTTATTACTATGTTGATTCTAATCATGTGGCTCGGCGTTTTGTCTTATGGTCGGACAATCGCTGAATTAATTAGCCTCGCAAAATATTAAATATTGAAAAAATCAACTTTGCGGCATTGAGCGTAGCCTCGCTTAAAATTTGCCATTAGAGGTAGATAGGAAAGTGACGCTCAAGCTCACAGCTTTGGTATTCCACTGGGAATTGGCCTTAAGCCTAAGGGCGATTGTGCACTACAATGAATTTTACTGTCCGGCAGTCCGAGTTTTCATGGTCCGATATGGCATGAAAAAAACGGATGATTGACTTGTGCACTTGTCCGTATTTTTACTCGCAGATGCGGCGCAGTGGCATGAAAAAAACGGATGATTGGCTTGTGCACTTGTCCGTCTTTTAACTCGCAGGTGCGGCGCAGTGGCATGAAACACACACCCCCCCCTAGCCCGCCCCCGCCCGGCCAAGTCATGAATAATACTAATTCCAGACACAGTGCACAAGCATAAACACGTTTTTCATAGCTTTCATCTCGGACCGGAAAAAAACTGTCCGGAATGGGGAAAAATAAAATGTCGGACGGGTAAAATTACGTCTAGTGCACAAGCTACTATATACATTTAATGGCGTGCCATATCGGACCGTAAAAACTCGGACTGCCGGACAGTAAAATTCATTGTAGTGCACAATCGCCCTAAATGGCTCTCCACACACTTGATGCATCGCGGAATCGGCAATAACCGATAGAAAAAAGCTGTATGTCCAAACAATCAGAGCAACTAGACTCGGATCGTCTCGGCTGAAGATTGAAATTAAAAACGCAAACTTATTTCCCTGTACTGAACATGCTGTACCTATGCAGAATTTACTGTAGGGGGCCCCGAGCCTTGCACTGCCTAGGGGCCCCGACATGCTTAATCCGGCCCTGGACGTAGGGGAGTTTTTATCAATCATCGTCATCATCATACCACGCAGACGAAGTCGCGAGCACAAGCTAGTTATAAATAAGCAGGATGGAGATCTTAAAAGGTCGAAACCTGTAATTTAAGCCTATGTCACATAAAACCTATGTAAATGTTTACTAATGGAGAGTCAATTTAATTTAATTAGGCTTTTGTACTCAATCGACACGAAATGGATAAAGTATACAATTAATTTTTACTTCCTTATATTTTATCCTTAAGTAGTGCCCTCCATTTTAACCTCTGATATGATTGCGATAGTTTGCAATGAAATACAGCAAAAGTGCTGTATGTAAAGGAATTGATGCTAAATTATTTTATAAACAAAGCTCCGAATTAGCATACGCAACGTATAAGCACGATTAATTGCGCTGTGTCTATATAAACTAAAATTACATTACAAAGCGTATTTATTTTTTTATTTTTATATTCCTCAAATCTAATGGAGCAAAGCTTGTCATGGTCATGGATCATCTCAAAGAGGCTTGTCTGAGGTCACTACTCGTATCTTTTATCTTGTGACGTAAGTAATACGCAATAAAAAACGCTTGGTCAACACATGAACGTTAATATATTATATTTTATGATATTATCTTGAATTTGGCTTCAAATTTGACGCATAATTAACTATTTATTTGGCTGATTTTGTTTACATTCCGACGGCGAGACGAGTTAGAAAATTAACAATTTTGAAAGGCGTATTATGTTGCCAAAACCTGTTATAGTTTCACATAATAAACGAGTGAAAACGACGTTGTGCAACGTTCGACTTTGTCACTAGTTAACGCTTTAGTCAAAAGTAGGTTAGGTGATTCAGGTCTACAAATTAAAAATTCGTTGTGGTCTGTATTAAAATAATCCGTAATTTAATATGCAAGGCGGCACCTCTAAAGTAAAGTACCTACTACCTGGTGCCGGTTTTTCATTGATATTAAATCCAAATTGTTAACGACCGAAAAGGAGCAGTTTGAAAAAGCCATAGGATGTATATTAGTACATTGTGTATTAAGGGCGGGAAATAAGAAATTACGAACGAGTGTCAATTTTAAGCCCGACGCGAAGCGAGGGCTTAAAATGTTCACGAGTTCGGAATTTCTTTACCGCCCGTGGCACACACAATGTTTTTCATCACACTTGTAAGGAAAAAAAGGAGAATTAATAAAAACAAACTTCTGTATAAAACACTTTTCCGCCCTAGGGCGAAAATTTCAATTTCCCGCCCGCAAGCCCTACGTGTAAATAAGTGTTTTTCATCACACTTGCTCGGAAAAGATTTTTTCCGCCCTAGGGCGAAAAATTCAATTTCCCGCCCGCAAGCCCTACGTGTAAATACATCTTTTCCGAGCAAGTGTGATGAAATAGTACATTGTGTATTAAGGGCGGGAAATAAGAAATTACGAACGAGTGTCAATTTTAAGCCCGACGCGAAGCGAGGGCTTAAAATGTTCACGAGTTCGGAATTTCTTTACCGCCCGTGGCACACACAATGTTTTTCATCACACTTGTAAGGAAAAAAAGGAGAATTAATAAAAACAAACTTCTGTATAAAACACTTTTCCGCCCTAGGGCGAAAATTTCAATTTCCCGCCCGCAAGCCCTACGTGTAAATAAGTGTTTTTCATCACACTTGCTCGGAAAAGATTTTTTCCGCCCTAGGGCGAAAAATTCAATTTCCCGCCCGCAAGCCCTACGTGTAAATACATCTTTTCCGAGCAAGTGTGATGAAAAATATATTTTGAACTAGGCTTGACACGCTGCCGCGTGTCTAGATTTCAAATTCGAAGGGTAGGATGACCTGTCATTTCCATATAATTTGTAACCTAAAAACGCCAAATCTCGCAAATTTGTATTGAAATAACAGGTATCATCTTACCCTTCGAGTTTAAAAACATTATAGTTCCTTAGAAAATTTTGAAAAAAAAAAAGTAAATAAATCATTTATTCAGATGAAATAAACCCTATTATACAGATTTTTATTCTTCTGCCAAACTGCAGGGCAAAAAATATGCTAAACCATATCGAGGGTAAACGCATCCATTGATGGCATATCGCGTTCAAGGTGGTCTGACACATCAAGAAAGTTTCTTCTTTCAAGTAGATGCAGCTCACATAGCCCTTGACCGTGTCATATGTAGCGACATTGCGATTGGTCACGATTTTAAGTCACGGCGCAACGACGTAAAAAGGAGAAATATTGATTCATTTCATTTCAAAACTATAAAAGATCAAGTTGAAGTCTACTTTTTTTTAAATCGAAAGAAAAGGACAAGACATGCCTTTAAAGGCGCTGTTACACTGCACATCCCTTCGGGCCTAGTTTCCAGCCAGAAAGGCCTCTACTTCTATCAGGGTTGACGTCGAATATACATAAAATTTATATGTATTTTTCCAGAGCAATTTATACCCAGATTTTCTTAACATTAATTTAGTTTGTCTCATATTTTTCCACAAATTAATTTGCAGAATATTCACGCAAGGACTATGTTTATGTTTTTTCCTTCTAGGACTCTGACTAGTGATCACAACATTAACAAGGAAAAATTGTAAACCTGTATGGGGGGCCCGTTTTTATGTAAAGTTCGTGTGATCTTGAATCTGCGTCATGTTCTTGTAGCCAATCTGAATAATATATTTGAACGCGTCACCGGTTTAAGTTTTGTTTAGCGTAAGAGTGTATTTTTCTTGCATAAGGTCGTCTCGTTCAGTCACGAAAGAAGTTACCAATTTTGGTTGAAGTGCCTAAGTCTATCGAGTGAGACCCAATTTCGTTCCACAGTTCACTGTGGAAGGGACCCCCATTCGACTAAACATAAATGTCGGAGTAGCTCTTAATAGGGCCTAGTTCCCCTTGGCGTTGGAAGTTCAGATGACAAACTTTTTTTTAAATACCTGCGCCGATAGGTTGCCGAATAGATTTAATTTACCTCCTTTAAGAAGCAATCAGGAAAGCAAGATAAGGCGTAAAATAATTTCTTGATTGTGAAATTTTATTAAAGATATTTATGCCCACTTTTGTCCTTTCGTGTCTAAAGACTACATGTGCAAAGTAATTTACGACTCGACTTACCTACAAGAATAGTTACAAAATCCCCCGTGGACAACGATGTCATTACTTAGCAATTTTATTAAGTGAAGTATTTTCCATCACAATCATTATTATAGGTGGTTTTATCATGATACACGTGTACAGTATACATGTTCTAAGTGGATACATACAATACGTAAGTTTTGTGTAAACATGATAAATAATTCTAGATATCGGATCGACTTCCAAGTTTGCGCGAGATGAACGCAGAATAATGTATATACCTATAAAGTAACCTATTTACGGGCTGACTCAAAAGAGCTGGCGCTGAGTCCGTAGACTTTATGAAGATATCGACAGATTAGGACATACCTCGTACAGTCGCCTGTATACCTAATACTTTGCTCAATGAAACACGCAAAATGTCTGATACAGTTTTATTATTAGAGCTATATGACTGTATCATTTCACTTCACTTTCACTTCTTTGTGCATGTTATTACAGGTGACTGTACTTACAGTCAGCAGCAAAAGTAAGTTACTAAGGAAATGGAGTATTCAAAATCATCTGTACACGCTTTTGCTGTCTTATTAATAAGGTCGTGCGCAAAACTTTCTGATCACTTTGCTCGCTTAGCTAATTCTGCTAATTGTACCAGTCCTTACGAATTTACATACATTGTAACTCCTTCACAATAGGAACGATGTATGTCAAAAAACTTAAATTTATATCTTAAAAGTATCAGAGGTTTTTTTTTTATACCTACTCGTAAGCATCGTAACTACTTATTACGAATAATGTTAACGATGTTTATATTCTACGAAATAGGCAAATGTGAAGTACGAAGCACGTAATAATTTATCTCAATATGTAAACAAAACACTCTCGTAAATCTGCGTATGATATCGAGATCGTTACGTAGTATAGTAAGGATAGAGTAAATGCCGAAGTTCGAGCACCGAGCACTCACGACCTCGCACGGCAAAAATAGACCACTTTAATTATAAGTTTTTCAAAATATTAACGTTACTCGCGTGGCGGTGAATATTATAGGCGCAGTTTTTGCATATATATTAAAGTAACGGTTATAAAAAAATAGTACAATATACTACAGCTGAAAGCCTATTCGACTCTCATCAGAATGTCAAGTCATGAACATGTATGTGGTGGAGGACAGAATTTAGTCAATTGGAAATGTTCAGGTCACGTAAAGTAATAAAACTTTGACGAATCAAATAAGCCCGTTTTTCAGGAAATATCAACAAAATGTAACGTACGGCACGAGAATAATATCGTCACTTGTAATATGAATTAACGTAACCGCCAAATGACGATTTTTCGGCAGAAGCCAAAAACTAATATGCAAATTAGAAAAAGTGGTGTAACTTTTTATGTACAAATGTTATTGAAATCGTGTTTATAGCAATTATTTTGATATTGTAAGATCTTTAAACTAAATGAGGTATTAAAAAGGCTGCTACTACAGTTTAGAAAATAGCATGGCGTTTACGTTATTTTTTTTTTTAATAATAGGAGTTACATTAGGGTTTAGTAAAAAAAATTAAGAACTGTTTATGGTATGTCACGGAAAGATACGAATAATTAACGTACGTGACACAGTTTTCAAAATTTAGAGTTACGTTACAAGAAACTAATTATAGCATTTTCAAACTTATTCTCTAGTAATAAGGTCTAAAGTATAATAGTTTCTTCGGTTTGGTAAGTCATGAAATGAATAAAACTGGTTTTTAAGTACGAAACAGTTTTAATAATTGAAACCTCTGTCTTAAAACAAATTAAACATATTAAATATCTTTAATGTTCTGTAATTTTAAAAGAAAATAGAATTAATCCTTACAAAACAATAAAATTTATGAGATCAGCAAAAACACTTAATTTTACTTTCCTACTTTCTACTTCTCTTTACTCCTTTTCCTTGCTTTGCTTTTCCTTTCCTCTTTTTTACAGCATCTGATGCTTTTGCTGCACCTTCAGCTTCCCCTTTCTTCGCTTTCTTATCCCTTCCCTTTTTTATGTTTCCCTTTGTATTATTTTTTCGTCACATTCATCAATTTCCCCCCTTTGGTCTGTTTTTTCAACATCATTAGTTGGATCTTTATCTTGTATTATGTCGTCCAAATAATCAATTTTGTCGACATAAAGGCAGCTGTAAATAATCTTGAACACATTGTTTCGGTATGACCTCGTCGTCACAGAGTTTTTTTAGGTCCTTGTATTTTCTTGTGGAAATTGGCAATCCCTGTTCATAAAGGTTTTGCAGAGCACCACTCAATGCATTATTCGTTACGACCCGTGCATTGGATTGACCTTTTCCCTTCCTCCTCTTTCCTTTTCCTATTTTTGCTGTCCCTAGATCCAATGTTATTTTGAAAGTATCACCGTCGTCCTTCATTGTGTACTTAATTAGCAAAATTCATTAAAGTTTTTTTTTTTTTTTATTGTTGCGATTCTGATGTCTATGAGTCTAAAATTTGGATTTGAAGTCGTTTTTGAAGTAAATACTTGATCGGCTATAATCTCCCTGTTTATGAAGTCTGCGTGGTCCAAGGTATTTACAACATAAGGCCGTGGTGTCTTGCGTGCTGTAAGCATGAAAGTAGGCCATTGTACTGGGCTCCACACACTGAGTTTTCGAACCTCACGTTCTATAACACTATGCATCGAATCCACCGGCATATATGTGTGCCCCGGTAGGAGATAGTTTAATTGCACTGATTGTACATTTTTTGCGTTCTCTAGAAAGTATTTCAATACGGTCAGCATTACTTTGTTTTTATTTTGACCCCAGCAAGAATCTCAATAAATAATTACATATTTTGTTCCTTTTTTGACAACGTCAAGGAGATATTTATATAAACAGGTCCCAATTTCGCAACAGAATCCATTCTGTGTATTGGATTCATACACAGTTAAATTGTAAACAGCATACTTTCTGCTGTAGTATAGCAGCATACTCTGGCCATGTGGGGTATTCAGAACTTTCTGAAGATCGAAACTAGCCATCACTGTCGAGTTATCGTTATACATATAACATATTACGATGTATTTCAGCTGGTTTGTAGCATGCTTTTTTTTCTTTGAGGTGATTTATGTACTCATTAGTCTCTTAAATTAATAATTAAAGTTAAGATAAACTATAATTTTAGTTTCATTTTTGTTTCAATCATGAAAAAAACTTGCTAGAAGCTACATTGAAATATAAATGTTCTCCGCCGAAGCCTTTTCTCAATAGTCAGGTACACTTGTACACTTGTAGCTTGGGTTTTTTTTACAATAGAAGTATGTAATCTCGTTTTAAAGTTTGAAACTTGTCTGATCTAGGTAAATCAATTTAGCGTAAGAGTCAAAATGAGTAACGTAAGAGTCATATCTATAAACAGATGACTCTTACATTAATTAAATTTTTCAACTTTGGACAGTACCTCATACTAGTCAATGCGAAACTAAAAAAACTTGTCGTTACGTTACCCTATAGTAAGTTGTTTATAAAAAATGTGTCATACATTAATTCAAAGTCGCTAAAATTAAAAAAAAATGGTCTGATTTTGGTTAACGTAATCGACTTTTTTTTCAAGGTATCGAAATTTTAATAGCAGTAATCGACAGATAATCAAATTTGCAGTCGAACTGTATACTTAACTCAATTTCGTAATTTTGGCGGTTACATTAATTCATATTACAAGTGACGATATGCATGTAGTTGTAAGTACTTAGATTTACTATAAATATCGCATAGGTACTTAGATTTTGGATATAAATTAATGTAACAAGTAAAAAAAGGTACTTAGATTTTGGATATAAATTAATGTAATAAATAAAAAATGCAAGACTGTTGCATAGGCAATGCAACAATGCCCACATGTCATTATTACTGATTAGTTAGTACCTACTTTATTAATTACCTACAACCCTGAAAACGTAGGAAGTCATAAACCATATGGTAATTTATTAGAAAAGCATTAGGTCGCATCCTTTACTATAAATATCGCATAGGTATAAATAAACCTGTTGTAGGTCATCTATGTTATGGCTCGCACTCGGACTATCGCGTGCTATTGATCAATTCCATTAACGATAAATTATTAAATTCTGATACATATATAGTTTCTAATTTCTATACAAGGTTGCGTTTCTAAATAATATTGTTGTCATGTGCAACATATTATAAACTGAAATAGATGTTGTAACGGTTTGCTATAAAGAAATGAAAGTAAGAAAATAAAGAGTGTCATCACTACGCCAGTGGTGAGGGTTCATGGCGTTAGCCCGGATAGCTATCTCTTAGTTAAAGACGCCGGTTCGTTCCGGCCTTCACCACTGGATAGCTTAGTCACTTTTTCTTTATATGACATCTGTATCAGTTTATATTTTATATATAGTAGTGTGACTAAGGTAAACGTACTGGTGCTCGACGCGGTCCCAGTACATGTCATCTTGTCTTGAAACTTAAGTCATTGTCACTAGACGTGACAGCAAGGTGTCATCTATTGGGCATTAGCATGTCGAGCACGTTTACCTTACCTAATTAAAAAATATTTGATAAAAATAATTTGATTTTTTCCAAAGTCGTGTCCAATACATTAGATTTAGCTCTATTACTTTAACACGTAAACAGTAAGTAATTAACATTACCTACGCTATTAATCCTTCGTGTATTATGGGTTTGCGACTTTGCTAAGTGGTGAATGGTGGTGCCACCTTATAAAACTGATTCGTTATAAATAATTACGTTCATTAGAAAAAAAAAATAGAATAATTCCAACAGATCAGGTATTTAATATAAGTCACTCATAAAACATTAATAACCGTCATTCCATGTGCATCATAAGGATGTCACCCACAAAATTATGACCAAGACTTGTATCGGATTTTTCCCATTAAATTTTCCTAAGTAAATTATTAACCAATTAACTCAGTTCCAGTCGAAGCCCCGGCCAAAATCAATAACGTTTGTATGTATTTTTAACTCTCGAGGCTATAGGAAGACTGCATTTATTGAGCGGGCAGTCAAGGCTCCTTTATCTATACCTACGTCGACGTCGATATCTCATCCTACGTTATCAGGGGTAATATTACAATCGCTTATGAACAATGGCGAGCCGCAGGCTTCGGCAAACCAGTATAAGTAGTACTCTTATGCATTAGAAACAAACTCCACATCATCAAGTTATCACTTACATCTCCACAACTTACTATGAACTCTGTTGAAGTTCTGGACACATTGGGTAATTTCCAAGGCATACTTAACATGGAGAAGCTGATTATTTTAGGCCAAATGACACATGTATGTACTTAAGGTGGGTAACTTCAAAAGCGGGCAACTAAACTAGAAGCACTTTATCTGTAGCAACAGTATGCAAGATGAAGGAGAGTAAGTATGAAGAAGAATACGTAGAAGTATTGCTAAAGTATGAAGTGCTTCTAGTATTATAGATATTTACCATTTTCAAAATTATCCAGATGCAGCTTACCTACTCGGTTTGACACTGAAGTACTTAGTCCTGTTTGTCGGCACTTTCCGGTCTACATGTGGTCGTGAACCTCAATACCTATGACGGAATAAAAAAGAAGAATTCACTTGTATCTCGGAGGTCATGTTACAATGGTTCTCACACTTGATTTCCAAGCATTCGGGTAGCGATTGAAAAAACGGCCAGGACGTGTCGGTATACAATACAATAAACTAAGTACAAAATAAATAAAGACGTCCTTGCCTTGCCGGACGGAAGGGCATAAGCCGTCCTCAGTGTTTGCAATTAGTACACATACGAGCCCACATTATAGTTTTTATGATAATTGTTTTGCGTTCTATTAGCTTGTGTTTTTGTATTGTGTTAATATAGGGGACAAAATGAGTAGTAAATAACATTGTCTAGTAACGTAGTCTATTTATAATTTGATACAAATGTCTGTATAGTTATCATTTTGATGGCCTTTTAAATGCCTGGTTTAGGACTGATTTAGACGGCGTGCGAACTCGCATGCGAGTTTCATTACATTGCGGGTTTTGATCGGTCGGTTGAATTGGACGTAACCCATTGTCCGCAATGTGACTAAAATCGCATGCGAGTTCGCGCGCCGTCTAAATCAGCCCTTAATGTCTTTGATATTTTGGTCGTTGTCTTGGAGTAAGTAGGTAGGTACCTGCTTGTAGTCTATTATTACATTTAACCGTTGCATGGGTTCTTTGTGACAACAACCTGTGATTCTTTGTATTGTATTGACAAACGCCAACCGTGTGAAAACAGATCACGTACTAACTACTATTAAAGAATGGAAAATACATACTCGTATAGAGTTAGGCCAAGAAAAGTCTGCAACGATTTTAATAGCACACGCAGTGCAAGTTAAACGACAAACGTCTATGAAATTATGACGTATAAATAACACTTGCACTGCGTATGCTATCAAAATCGTTGCAGACTTTTCTTGGTGTAACTCTACCATTAGTTTAAATTCTAGCTAAAAAATGTTTGGATAATAAATTCCTTTTTAACGATATAGTTATACAAAGACCGCCTATTGTCTAGGTACCTACCTCTTTTTAGGGTTCCGTATCCAAAGGGTAGAAACGGGACCCTATTACTAAGACTCCGCTGTCCGTCCGTCCGTCCGTCTGTCACCAGGCTGTATCTCATTAACCGTGATAGCTAGAGAGTTCAAATTTTCACAGATGATGTATTTCTGTTGCCGCTATAACAACAAATACTAAAACTACGGAACCCTCGGTGGGCGAGTCCGACTCGCACTTGTCCGGTTTTTATTTTGTATTTTAATATCATATATTAATTTCATGAATGTACACGCCCACAGTATACCTACGTCTGGTTAGGTACCTTACTTCACAATCTAATCTAATTTTGGTTATAATCTTATTCGATTCGTTCTACATTCTCAGAAATCGTCTTCCACCGAAATTCGTTCAAAAACGGTCATCTCTTCGATAAGATTTTGGCCAGAACGCCATTGGTCGATTCGATAGAAACCGTTGGACGACACAGTTGACCTAATGTCTCTTAGCTGCCAAGCGAAAGTTGCTTATTTGAATATTGCTAACGGATTATCTTCGCCTTGTTATGTTTATGACATGTCATGTCCTATGGTCCCATGAAACAAAAGTTACACACACAGTGTTTTCATCGCACTTGCTAGTAAACTATGTCATTACATACATTTATGCCATGATGGACTCCGTTGATTTAGCGGTAGCAGACGTAATGTTTTTTTTTACCTTATGTGTCTGTTTTGGATCTAGAATTTCGTTAGATTTTAATGGGTTATTATTTTTATACTCAACACAAAGTTAAGTTAATTAGGAAGAAAGGTTTAAAATTTAAACTTTAAAATGTTGGTCTCATATCTTTTTCTCTCGAATAAATAACTGGACTAGCTGGAGGTTAACTGGAAGACATCCCTTTTGGGGATAAGTTCGCCTTTGTCTATTGTATTTATATTGTTCTGATTTTAATTTTGACCTGTCCTTTCAGTCCTTTGTACCTACAATATTATTTACATAGGTACATAAATACATTTCACATACCTACCAACTACTTAGTTGCACCTCATGCGTCTTGTGACATTGTAAAAGGCGTAAAACTAATCAATGAATGGCAATCGCGTCTATAAAGTAGCACTTTCAATTACATTTATTGCCTTTTCATAATCGCTAATTTCTAGCCATGCATTACAGATTTAATTACATTGAAAAACCATGGGCTAATCACGCCAGATATGCTTTAATACGTGTTAAGTTTAATATTTCTGTTGCAGGACTAATTAATCACATGAAATTCGACGCGAGCGGGAAGTACCTATTCGTCTGCGGTGAAAAAGTGGTGAGGATACTCCACAACGTATGCGGGTATCAGACTACGGTAGACAGCTGCACGCGTCTGCTGGCCACGAGGCAGACGTCGGCCACTACGGAACGGTTAAATAAAACTATACAAGAATGCAAGGAAACGCTTGCAAAGTTTGGGAAGTAGATCGGCTTTGCCAATATCGCCCTTGATGACGTGTGCCATTGCTGACGAGCATCAGGTGATTCGGATGCCCAGGTTCCCAATTTGATTTGAGAAAGTATCTGAAGGCTGGCTACCACGACTAACCATACTTGTTGGCTACAGTGACAAGATGAATAGCAAAATTTGACAGTTTATTTCTACCACGACTGTGTCACTTAGGTACAGATGTAGTGCATAATTTGTTTTCCATCGTATTTTCTCGGAAACTTTTGTATTTGTCATGCTACTTCAGTGAAATACTTTTTGTACCGAGACTGGCTGAAATAGAAAGACACGTTCGTACGTTTTCGTGAAAATACGATGGAAAATAATTATGCACTACATCTGTGTAAGTAGAAAAGGTAGCAATATAGAAACTACGTCACACTTTCACGAGTTAAACTGGGCCTTAGAACAAGTCTAACCGTGACATCGGAGTGTATTAGTGTGCCTGAGCAGTCGACTCGCCTGTGCTTAAAAAGCAATTGGAATAACGACCCAGTTCTCTTAGTCTATTGCATTTATTGTCACAAAAAGTATTTTTTATATAATTTTATTGGTAAAAAGTGTAGTGTATTGTGTATATTATGTAACTGTATTGATGTTAATTTCTAATTCAAAAACAGGTTTGATCTCAATTGCATTTCATAATTATATTTTGTACTTCTTGGGAATAATTTATGTTTATTTTTTAATTTCTCGAAAACTGGAAGATTTCTTCAAACATTTGAAACTGCTTTGTAATGTGCGGCGACTATATAATTGAATCGAATGATCACGAGAGGCATCATATTTTATTTAAAGTTACAATGAAATTTAAGATCTTCGACCGCAATGACTTGTTTACACAGACAGTTACGGTCATGTCTCTTGTGGTCAGCGAGAAGGTCCTTTTATGTACAACCTACACATATTTTCAACTTTAATGTATTGAAATAAAACTTATTTCGTATTTTTTGTATATGTATTTATCTCTGACAGTCCTTGTCGTACGTATAAGTCGTGAAAAAGTTCCAATATAACATTAATCTGTTTTAAGTACTGTACAAGTGTACAATTATTAAGTATTTTGGCAGACTAAAGACTATTTTTAAATAAAGTTGTTGTTCCTATAATATAAGACCAAAATTACCTACTCTAATTTCTCAATTAGCGTGCAAATGTCTAATAAATATCATGTTTGTATTTGCGAATTGACTTAACTATTAGTACGTTGAATGACTATTACACGCAAATTTCACGGTTGTATAGTTTTATCACTGCACGATTACTGTGCATGAAAAAGCAGATATATAATTATTTACTTGTTTATTTATTTGTTGGTTTTTAAATACCATAAAATTTGAATCTTAATAGTTTTTCAGGGGAACGTAACACTACAGTTTGATCGACTTCATTGTGTATCGAAAATTACCTATAAATGTGTGACTATTTTTTTACACAGGAACCAAAATGTAGCTTATTTTAACTATGTACTGAACCCCTAACATGATTTTGATAGCTTGTACGGTATTGAATATTTTTAAAACGACAACTAATTTTAGTAGCGTTCAGGTTAGTAGGTACTCTTCTGATTTTTGCTGTTCGAAGTAGCAATGTTTTGAGATCTACAACATTATAAAATTTATATTATAAGCAACAAACATTTATGTTATTTATTCTTGTGACCCGAGGCCCAATCACGGGGTTCGGTAGATAAGGCATTTATTTATGGTATACTTCCATCTCGACCAAGTCCTGAAACAGTCATTAAGGAGGTATGAGTCTTGATGTTTCTATTTTCTCAATAAAGTTATTCTAACAATGCATTGATTTTTATTTACGTTAAATACATAAAATCCAATATAATCGCAGTTCAGTTGTTTTTTGCCTACGATGATGAATTCATGATACTTAATTATAATTACCTAACTATTAATAAATGTGTATGCACCTACTATAAATGTAGAAAATAAAACACAGTAGTCATTATGTACCTTTACAGGATTTATTAACGTCATCATCTCTCACAAAAGTGACAACAAGTATACTGAGATACTTCGTGATTTACAAATTAAGTACAGTTTCACAGCTTTTGACAAACACAAAGAGCTTTGACATTAAAATAAACAGTGCGTTTACTCAATTCCTTTAATTTGTTTGATTAGAAAATATTCTTGATGCCAAAATAGTTTCTTTTTTTTTAATTAACAAGTACCTACTCTTCACTATACCAATCTAAATACCTAGAAGTTTGGCTATGGCATAAAAATAATTATTTTCATATGCTTCTGTTACATCTTATATTTTGTACCAATCTGCTGTAGCAACTGTATTTATATTATGATTATCGTAACAACAATTTTGATCTATTTCGTCTTAACATTAAGTGTATATTGTGATTCCTATTAACCTTTTGAACGCCGGACAGCGAAGGAATATGCCGTGCCCCCGCCATGGATCGTGATTATTTAAGCGAAATTGAACTTTACGGAGTCCCGCGTAAGTATCTAATGCATTGGCGAAGCTGTCGGCTGTAGCCGTCGTTGGCATCCTTGGCAAGACTCCGATGACGGCCACAGCCGACTGTGGCGGTCAAAAGGTTAAGAGGACCAACGTTTAGAATAATTCTTAAAAATGCACGTGAGTTACAAGGCAGTGGCGGATGCATTTGTGACGGATGCACTAAGTTTAGCCCCTTCACACCACCTCAATGCTATTCGGTGCAACTAACTTCGTCTATTACTTTTAACTTTGATCTGAATTATTAACTAACCAAGTCTAAAACAGTGTGAAGGAGCAATTAGTTAGAAATAAATTCATTTAGGTGTTGGACGTTTGATATATTTATGTTAAAATCATTTGACATGACCCGAAAAAAATAGCAAGAGGCTAAACCCTGCAAATATTTTTTGGTCAAATATTACATTAAGCGTAAGGTCTGTGTTGACTAATTTGGTTGTTCAATACTAATACGTTATGCATTGTCCAATGTAAAAAAAACCAAATGTCTCAAAATCAAACACCGTGAACATAATAGATAAAGTATGATCAGTTAACGTCAAATAATATAATTATATGTACGAAAAAAGTATATCAAACATTTCACACCTTAAGAAACAACAAAATGGAAATTACAGAGGAATAAAACTTAGTGGAACTTACAGAGGAATAAAACTTACCTCTCATACCCTCAAAATATGGGACAGAATATTGAACCACCGCTTCCTTAAATATGTGTCAATATCCGAAAACCAGTACGGCTTTACTCCTTCGAAGTCTACTATTGATGCCATTCAAGCCATCCGTATCGTTATGGAAAAATACCGGTCAAACCACGAAAACGTACACATGGTTTTTATTGACCTTGAAAAGGCTTTTGACTGGGTTCCAAGAGATCTAGTCTGGAAAGCAATGAGGGCACAAGGAATACCGGAACATTACGTAGCTCTTGTCCAGGACATGTACATTCGGAGTAGTATGAAAGTAAGAAGCTTGGCAGGAGAAAGTAAAACCTTCGAAGTCAAAGTCGGCGTCCATCAAGGTTCCGCCCTGAGCCCTCTACTTTTTAAATGCATATTTTATAATGAAGATATTATTTTATTGGGTGCACTAAGAATTTTTGACGTCACTCCGTCGTTACAACGATTATCAAGAGTAACATCTTTTTTATTACGTACTTTTACGTAATTTACCTAACGTATCTTTTAGTAACGCTCAAATTATTCAAGAGATTCATGGTATAGTTTATTATGCAAAGAGTTATTGATTGACATACGAGTAGAGTGGCGAAACCTAAGATGAAAAAGTGCACGCTAGTTTGACAGCTTAACAGATGGCGCCGTACTGCATCATATGCTATCTGGTCAATGAACTGTCAAAGGTCAAATTTTGACAACCAAAGTTACCGCATAATGTACGGAGCCGTACAGCGCCATCTGTTGTCAAATTCGATACATGATATTGTCTTTAGAGTTTCCTCATATTACACAATTAATAAATCTTTGCCCATTATCAGTGTTATTCTGACATTGCTTGCCGTTCCTTACATAGAAACTCGATCTTACTCACGCGCTAAATCTGACAGAACTCGACTGAGGGGTGAGGTTGACTACATTATTAAGTTATAACAAATATACAATTATACATACATGTACAAGCTGGCTTGTATGATTATTAATAGTATTATAGCCGTAACACGAATAATACTTCCTGAAACTACAGCCTATCACGTTCTATTGTAACATTATTTAGCAGTAGATAACAATGGACAGATAGAAACAAATGAACTTTAAATCATTTAGTACAAAAATAATATTTTAGACAGTTATTTCATTTACTTTTCATATAGTGCTCGGTTCGATTTATATACCTAATCCCTAAATATTTTGCGACTGATTAGTTAATTTTCACTTTCACTTAAAACATAGGTCTTGCAGTATCTATACTATAGAGCAAGGAAAACGGGTACTTTTAATATAAGACGAATGTGTATACTTGTACCTACACACATTAGTATTTAGGTATGCTTATTGGTCGCATTGATATTTTAGTCCAAGAATGTACCAGTTTTTTGCCCTATGTAATACCTTCTTGCCCTATAAGCGCCACAAAGTCGGACATATATTTTGCTAAAGGATAGGTATTTAGATATTTCTATTCTGGAGTATATTAAACTTATATTGGCTGCCTATTACCATCAACTACGTCAGCAATAGATGTAAAAGCAAGAGCACAAAATATAAAATGAGAAAGGTTTTAAATATTTGTGGCACTTATGGGTATCTTAGATATTTTCCAATTTTTAGGCGGTATCATGAGAAATCTTAACCTATACTTAGGTCATTTCAGTCGGGTGCTAACCGTCAATTCGTTAATACCTAACTAAAAAAAAACAGACACAGTGCACAATCCTATCTGTATTGTATGTCTCATTAATCAGATTAAGACGAAAAACATTTTACCATAAACATTATTTAGAAGTAGTGTGATCACTATTTGAGACTAGACCTTACTTTATAGGTACATTTCAAGACAATAAGGGAGTTATCATAACAAAGCAATTCACAACGATTGATCATCGGTGCAGTCGACGTCGAAAGTATGTAAACACTTTTGCACCATATTCCAACGTTATAAGGCGAAAAATGAATACATGTTTTTGATATCCACTGTGACTAAAGAAAGTTGATCGTAATTACTGTAATTGGTTGTTTTATAACTTACTTTGTTGTAATCATCCGAATAGTCTGGGCCAACACACACTGAGTTAATGTAGGATGTAGGTAGTGAGAAAGCAAGCCACACGTGCTATTTAACATTATTACTGACATTCATATTTATTGACTATGTAGTTTTGGCTTGTAAATGTATTCAGCTTGACAAAACGTGAGATGGTCAAGGTACTTCAATACGCATACAAGTGCGTTGAAAAAGGATATGCCATTTTATATAGGTACTTAAAAGCATTGAAAATGGGGTCACTTTTATACACAGTTTTCATTGCCATGGGCTCTCTCAAATGTACAGTCAGTGCCCTAACATAAGTAATTAAGTATCCAATCTTCACACTTTGTATGGCGTCGTGTGTAGGTACTAAGCTGGGGCACTCACTGTACAAACTGTAGGTACTCATTTTCCATCGAAACATGAAAGAGTCACTAAACCTGCCCTTTTGCTTGGCATTACGGGCCTTATTACTTTAAATCTGCCATTTTCACAGCTTTTGTGTACCTATACTCGTAATTGACTTGTTCCATCAAGGTACCTTACTTTACACCCCAAAACTAGCAATATAATTAACCAACATGAATGATTCGAAAGTACTGAGCCGTATAATCGACATATACAGTAACTTTTGTACAAAACAATCACAATTTCTAATAGTAAATCTGAAAATCCTACTGGGTGTTGATTTTTTTTTCTATTATGATTGAACTTCTAAGAATCGCTTTTACATGTTCTTATTATGAATATTTTGACTTAATCTAGTTAAAGATAAAAGCCTCATATTGTAATACATTACTTATTGTTACATTTTGAATGACATTTCAAAAAGCTGTACAACTCTTGCCTTTATCGTGTTTACCCCACCAGATCTTTCGATATGCATGTTCTCTTTAGTTATTAAGAAAAAAAAAACGTCGATCAAAGTCGTTTTAACACATTATTGAAATTCATTTAAGCACAATTAAAGCAAATATGCAACATTTGTGAGTGAAAACTTTTTTAATGCAGTCCACGGTTCGTGTACTTCTTACTGGTCTTTATTTAAGGTCTTTACTCGGTGTTTATTAAATGCATTACATTAATATCACGTTACAAGTCAAAATATGACTTTGTATTGTCATTTCCACGGCTTTCCGTTCTCTTGACGAAATCGACACATGTATTGGGTGTTAATTACAGCTAAACTAATGATAATAATTCGGGCATTGTAGGACATTAGGTACACTTAAATTATAAAGAAAAAATGGCCGTTCCATAACTTAGTATCTTTTGCCTTATGAGCGTTTAGCCCTTAGACCGCCAGTCGGCTATAGCCGACAAAGGTTACAGTACAAAATGAACCTTAATCCATTTCATTAAAGTTTACAATTGCGTGCGTGGCGATCAAAAGGTAAATAGAAGGTGACTAACAGATGGTGGTATAGTTCGTAGGTTTCTAATAGAGCCCGAGCTAATCCTATTGTCTATTGTTAAGTAAAACCGCTCGTGCCACGTGCCACAACCACCTGCATAAAAAGTACAGTACTTCGGTTACTGAGTGCCGGCGAGTCGAACGCTACAGAACCAGTCTAAAATGTGTCATCGAGATGCGTAACAAAGGCGCGTTATCGGAGAGCGCACCTACACTGTTTTTTTGAGCGTTGGACTAGCTCGCGCTCAGGTGCCAAATAGAATAATAATGACCCTTTTTTGCAGGTAAGTAGCACGTGCGGTTTTACTTAACAATAGGATTAGCCGCCGGGCTCTATTACAAAGCTACGAACTATAACTGTGTCACTCGTCTATTTTTTTACTCAGCATCGCAGGCTCCCACGCTTTTATCTTAAGTGACAGTTGCGTAGTAAAGATTACGTACTTTTCTAATAGTGTTGTTTCTAATAGTGTGTTTAAGTAGTTGACAGACGCTATTCTGGCACCTTTGTATTAAATTATTAGGTCGTACGTTTAAAATTATAGTAACAATACTGATAATAGGAAATGGTGCACTTTCAACGCCAACTTTTATGAAATCCAATTCGTTTAATCCTTTTAGCGCCACAGCGAAGAAACTGCCTTGCTTTAAGGTTAGTTGATCCCACTGTTAAGGAGATATGATTGATATCAAAGAGAATAGAGTGTATAAAGGCGGATTGTGAAAGTAAATTATGTACCCACTGTAAATGTACTGCCATCTTCCGACAGAAGATAAAACTGTTAGAACGCTACTTGACTTTGATCCTTATTCTTTCACTGATATACTGTAGCTACATAACTTATCATGACAGTAACTCTCTATTTCAAATTCTCTTTGTTAATATGAAGTAAAATTATAGCTTTTTCAGACAAATTACTTTCGCGATTGTGGCGATATAAAGATCAAACCGTAGTCTAATCTTAGTGTCCGTTTCTCAAGAAACTTACACTACCAACAAACCTACAGATCTTCTATTCCTTTTAGTTATTTTTACAATGAATGCTAACATCTAAAACTAGCAAAATGGAAGCATCAACTACGTGATATGGTGTTTTCGTATTCATTGAGCAAATTTATAATAAAGTGGTTAAACTATGCGAATTAGTAAAGGGTGAAACCGATCTTGAATGTAAAAATTAGATGAATGTTGATTTGTTGCTACAAAATTTGATAGGTACTTAATAATAATATCTGATAGGAAAATATCGTGCGCTAAGCTTTTAAAACTAAGAATTCTGAACATCTAAAAGGATCATGGTAAATTGCTCACACAAGTATTAACCATTGTTTTTGTTCTTAAATAATATATAATTAGGAAACTGTCATTTATGATTTGATTCCAAAAACCTACCAACTTGCCGCCTTTAAAGCAATATTTTTATAGTAATTGAAGATCAGGAAAAAAATACTACGAATTTTAATGATACAAATTGAACCAACTGTCTGAATGTCATTGGTAATATGTCAGATATTAGCAACGAATAAAGTTACTGACCACGGACATAAGGGGTCATCCATTTTAAATCAAACAAAATTTCGTTTTTTTTAGATCCCTACCCTGTTGCTGTGACGTAATATGTGGATGAACCCTAAAGCCAATATTGATAACTCAGTGATAGACGTATAGTACCATCAGCCACGTTGTTAACGGACAATATAAAAATGCCGTGGTTAGTGCAATTTCTGGAATCAAATTACGAACTTGAGGGTATGAATTATTCGCTTCTCTTTAACAGGGAGTTGATTTTTCAGTCTCACAATTTGCCACCACCCTTGTCATGACTTTGTGCTGAGCAGACAATTTATATCTACCCACATCGAGATTAATAGTGTCGAAATTTAGACAACAATAAATGCCACCGTCGAATGACTAGTCAAAAGTGAGATTTTTAACGCCAATAACAATATTTCGAAGCTTTTAAATATCATAATTTTTTAAAAGATTATAATTATAATCATATAAATACTTATCACTATACGCCAAATATATTAAAAACCAAAAAGTTAAAGGACCAACAAAAAAAAACCAGTTCGCCAACTTTGACATGATTGTGAAAAACTTAATTGACTTATACGTAAATAAATACTGTAAGTACTAAAGAACATCGTAAATTATAAGATCACAGACATATATCTAAGTAGAACACCTAAACTCGCCTACTTTGAGAGCCATTGAATGAACATACTCTACAGAACACATATTACATATTTGTAATCGAACTTACTTTTAATCTTTTCAGAGTGTGTAAAGCGGTGTTTTTTATGCTCAAATAGCGTTTTTTACGGATTTATTAATTTCTGACTAGATTCGACTTTAATTTATATCAGATTCGATAGAAATTGCTTAGGGCACATCCAGTTCAGTCAGCGGTGAATGGTCACATTAAACTCGCCGTGAGACGCAAATTATAAGCCTAATGTAAACGTGCCCTTAAAGATTACAATCAGTTGATGCTCACACATCTAACTTTGAAATTGTCCTCTCGCTTTATAACAAATCGCGATGCGACGTCTATCTAGATATATGTCTGTGAATAAGATAGAAGCCTTACGGCGACTATTGACTTTGGTACGAGTACCGCCCACGCGTATGGCCTTCAGTTCGATTCCCCGTTGCAATATTCGACTAGCATGAAATTCGTTTACGATACGCCTTATGGCAGCATGAAGCGCTCCTTTCTTTCACCTTTCCATTCTGAAATGAGAAAATTGGAATATTTGAACAGCTGTTAGTATTAAATTAATTACCTAAATTATAGGAGTAGTAGTTAAAAATACTCGTCGCGCAATACACACTTATACATCTGGTCAAATAAAAAATAGTTTTACGATGACACATAATCAAATAAAGAATCCCATTAAAATTATTATACAATGTAATTATAATATAGAGTAAAATCGTAGTGCGTTTTATAGTAGAAGTACCATCACGCTCCGCGATTGTTGGGCCATTTAGGGTCCTAGCACTCCTTGCTAAATTGGTTGTTCAATACTTTATATGTACTATAGAAACTATAGAATTGCCAATTTAGTAAGAACCCTTGTTCAAGGAAGAATGGCATATCAATCCCGTGTGGTGATTGTACCTAGTTGTTATTAGTAAACATTTATTTAGACACAGTTCCCTATTAGACCTGGCTGAACCTATTAGGTATAGTCATTAGTTTTGAAGCTGAGTCAGTTGGATAGTCTATTGTCTATTGTATTAAAAACCGCAATAAGGAGGCGTCATAAAGCGCCGATTCGGAGCGCTATTTAATGATAGGAGAACAGGAGAGGAGTGGCGTACAGAAGCTGACACTATTGTAAGCGCTTGCATGTGCTTAAACCGAAACTATAATCCTATTAATTAAGTTAATTTACCATTCATTAATAAATGCGTAACAATACTATTTTGTTAGGCAGCAATGTCAACCCAACGACACGGCTAGGTTTCTTCTCCACCACTTCACAGGTCGCATAATATTATTCTTATCTAGAGTGGGCAAGAGTTTGTTAGAATATTGTTGTTCTATGTACAAATTGTATTACGTATGAAACTGACCTGTTTCTCTTTGACGTTCAATGTTGATAATATATTACACTATTTAAACACTTAACACAACATTACGTGAATTTTACAGAATTTGCTATTTATGTGGGTAGGTACGATACGAAACCACCGTTGACAAGAGAAACAGTAAGTCTGTTAACTTACTACTTAAATTTGTAAACTACTTTGAAGTAATTATATTTTGAATTAATATTACTGACTAATAATTATGTATAACGGAGTTTATTGAAAATATATTCTAATAGTTTTATTCTGCATGATTCGATAAATGGACGAGGTACATGAGAAACTACTTCTGTGACGTCACTTATCGAATGACAAGTGGCATGATCAACCAGTTGCCAGGTAGAAATTGGTATAAAAGGGACCGACCCATCCATTACTGATCATTCTGCTTTGAGCATTCTGCATTCTGCTTTGCCCTGCAGCACTGAGTTAATCATCGCCAAAGGAATATTGAAAGTTAAGTAAATACTATGTTGGTAATTATTGTAATAATTATGTACTTACTTGATTAATTAGATGGATTAATTAATTAATAATTAATTAAATCATCTCTTACTGAATTATAAACTAATAGTGATTGTGTTTGTAAGTTGTTGATTGGATAAGGTTAATAAATTGGATTATTTAATTTAATAAAACAGTGTTATTTTCAATTACATCTGTTTATTATTTTATTTATCTTACTTAAAACTTAAATAGTATCCAGTTATTGATTTAGCAGTTTTACATAATTATGAACCAAGGTAAATTAATAACTTCCTGACAAGTTTTATCTTTGAAAATAATATTTACTATCAATTTTGAGTTTTAAATATATTTAATATTTTTAAAAATTATTCATTTATCTAACATCAGAAGTGGGATTGTATCCAGCTACACTACATATATACTTATATAATTTCAGACGAATTTGGAAGCTGTGGAAAACTGGAAAGCCTTCTAAAAGCGGTCACGGAAGCTATCTCCGGTGCTCGCGGAAGACACAAGGACATCGCGTTGCCCATCTTTAACCCCGCTACAAGCGACAGTGGAGCAGAGTCCTGGTGTACCACGAAGCTATGGTCAAGAAGAACGATGTGTAGCAACTGTAATTAATATGTTTAACACAATGTGCAATGACTCGTCAGATTGGCCGAACGATCTTTATGTTATGTAGGTAAATATTATGTTACTCTATATTCGAATAATTAATATTTATTGGTCAAAATCACTTAAAAGAGATTGATTAAAGTTATTCAATGATTGATTATTTTTATTTGGATTTGTAGCGATGTAGTTGAACACTTTCGCTGGTCGGCCTTTCATTTGGTGTTTTTCTGTCTCACTAGCAGCGAGTGAATGAGATTGACATGTCTAGATGATTGGAAAGTGTTGAGTTAGTTAAAGCACTCCGCTGGTCGGCCATTTGTTTGGTGTTTGTTCATTTCATTAGCAGCGGGTGAATGGGACAAACATGTCTAGATATCTGGCAAGTGGTCAAAGTTAATATTATTTTAATCAATCACTATCCTATGATTATGAAATGGTGTTATTATTGATTAATTGTGTACGTCGAGAACGAAGTACATGTCAGTATGGCCGTGTTAGAATATTGTTGTTCTATGTACAAATTGTATTACGTATGAAACTGACCTGTTTCTCTTTGACGTTCAATGTTGATAATATATTACACTATTTAAACACTTAACACAACATTACGTGAATTTTACAGAATTTGCTATTTATGTGGGTAGGTACGATACGAAACCACCGTTGACAAGAGAAACAGTAAGTCTGTTAACTTACTACTTAAATTTGTAAACTACTTTGAAGTAATTATATTTTGAATTAATATTACTGACTAATAATTATGTATAACGGAGTTTATTGAAAATATATTCTAATAGTTTTATTCTGCATGATTCGATAAATGGACGAGGTACATGAGAAACTACTTCTGTGACGTCACTTATCGAATGACAAGTGGCATGATCAACCAGTTGCCAGGTAGAAATTGGTATAAAAGGGACCGACCCATCCATTACTGATCATTCTGCTTTGAGCATTCTGCATTCTGCTTTGCCCTGCAGCACTGAGTTAATCATCGCCAAAGGAATATTGAAAGTTAAGTAAATACTATGTTGGTAATTATTGTAATAATTATGTACTTACTTGATTAATTAGATGGATTAATTAATTAATAATTAATTAAATCATCTCTTACTGAATTATAAACTAATAGTGATTGTGTTTGTAAGTTGTTGATTGGATAAGGTTAATAAATTGGATTATTTAATTTAATAAAACAGTGTTATTTTCAATTACATCTGTTTATTATTTATTTATCTTACTTAAAACTTAAATAGTATCCAGTTATTGATTTAGCAGTTTTACATAATTATGAACCAAGGTAAATTAATAACTTCCTGACAAGTTTTATCTTTGAAAATAATATTTACTATCAATTTTGAGTTTTAAATATATTTAATATTTTTAAAAATTATTCATTTATCTAACAAGTTCATTTCACCAATAAATATGCAGCCTGAGACAATTCCCAGCTAAATCTGCCAACAGAACCCTCTCGTTAGGCAGCAGGATCAGCCCAGCACCCGCCTGGGTTTCTTGTCAGCTAACTCGCAAGCCGCCAGAATACGGCTGCCACTCGCTTCGACATGCTTACTATGTGGCGGCCTGATTCTGAACAATAAGATAGCGTAGGCGAAGGCCGAGGCGCTTACAATAGGCGCTTTAGCCCTCCCCTTAGCTTTTATCCCGTTTATAAAATATTTACTTACCATTCACCAATAAGTATGCAGCCTCAGACAGTTTCCTGCCAGATCCGCCAACAGAACCCTCTTGTTAGGCAGCAGCGTCAGCCCAGCGACCCGCCTAGGTTTCTTGTCAGCTAGCTCGCAAGCCGCCAGAATACGGCTGCCGCTCGCTTCGATATGCCTATTACGTGGCGGCCTGATTCTGAACAATAAGATAGCGTAGGCGAAGGCCGAGACGCTTACAATAGGCGCTTTAGCCCTACCCGTAGCTTTTATCCAGTTTATAAAATATTTACTTACCATTCACCAATAAGTATGCAGCCTCAGACAGTTTCCTGCCAGATCCGCTAACAGAACCCTCTTGTTAGGCAGCAGCGTCAGCCCAGCGACCCGCCTGGGTTTCTTGTCAGCTAGCTCGCAAGCCGCCAGAATACGGCCGCCGCTCGCCTCGAGCACTAGCAGCGCGGGGCGGCCGCGAGCTGAACGTATGCATATTATGTGGCGGCCTGATTCTGATTCTTCGAGCGCTACGCCGCCATAGCCACCACGACCTGACAAGAAATAAAATTTGTAGATATATACACGGTGTAACATGAGGAAACCGAATAATTTTAACAGCGTATTCCTGATCATATTTAGAGACAAAAATGTCCTATAAACTTTTTTGAAATTCGCCTAGTTTCAGCGGTAATACCAATTTAAAAAAACAAGTTTTTATTGTTACATAGTGCAAAACGCCTTTTTGATGGCGATGTTGCTAAAGCCTGACCAGTAACATATGATCATTGTCAAGAGGGCGCTGTTTAGGGATTGCAATCCGGTCTGGTTTTGAATCCGGTCGGATCCGGCCGGATTTTGGCCTCAATCCGTCGGATCCGGCCGGATCCGGCCGGATTGGTATTTCGGATAAAAAATTCATCAAGTCACGTATTTTATTGTGTTTTTTAGCGTTATAATATGCGATATTAAGGATATTTTTATTGGATTAATAAAACGGCTGTTTTAAGTTTAAAAAATCAACGTTTTTATTACTTTACCACTAAGTCTTAACCACTAACCACTAAGTTTTGACGACCGGTCTGGCCTAGTAAGTATTGACCCTGCCTGTGAAGCCGATGGTCCTGGGTTTGAATCCCAGTAAGGGCATTTATTTGTGTGATGACCTGATGACACAGATATTTGTTCCTGAGTCTTGGTTGTTTTCTATGTATTTAAGTATTTATATATTATATATATCGTTGTCTGAGTACCCCACAGACCAACCCCTATAGACCGAGCTTATAGGACGACTCGCGGCCACCGCCCGTATGGTGTATAGGTCAAATATAAGATTGTTCGCGCGCCGCTCCGATCAGTTGCGCCCAAGGTTACGACCTGTTAGCAGTGTGCACGATTCAAAGAAAATAAATCCTAAACTATTGAATTCATTGGGAAATCATGGGATATTGCAGCGTAAAATGGTGTGGCAAGTCATCTAAGACATCGACTTACGAAACAGATGGAATAACATCCCACAGGAAAGTCAAATTCATTATTTCATTGAATAATGTTTCTTGTCCGCGGGGTTCATTTTATACTGGTCGTAAGCAGAGGCGAAGTATGTCCGTCCCTTTTCGTCAACTTGAAAATGCAATGCGCTATCCCTTTCCCTTTCGACTAGTGATGTGACGATGATGGTTTTTCAGTTGCGGAAACTTCGTGCTTCGTCATACCGTATTGTACCATTTTAGACATAATATATAGGTAATATGTTGTGTAAGTTTTTTAGAATCCTCTAGGCTGGCCTGGCGGAGCAGTTAGGCCGCATGTCACGAGATGGACCTGATGATGAACTTCAAAGAAGTGCGAGGGAACTCGGTGTTGGTTTGTGATATACATATGTTGTATGAGTTTTTTAGAATCCTCTAGGTGAGCAGTTAGGTCTCATGTCACGAGATGGACCTGATGATGACCTCCAAAGAAGTGCGAGGGATCTCGGTGTTGGTTTGTGATAGACATATGTTGTATGGGTTTTTTAGAATCCTCTAGGTGAGCAGTTAGGTCTCATGTCACGAGATGGACCTGATGATGAACTTCAAAGAAGTGCGAGGGAACTCGGTGTTGGTATGTCTTAGACATATGTTGTATGGGTTTTTTAGAATCCTCTAGGTGAGCAGTTAGGTCTCATGTCAAGAAATGGACCTGATGATGAACTTCAAAGAAGTGCGAGACAACTCGGAGTTGATTTGTAATAGGCATATGTTATTGGTCCATTTGAATATGTTTTCAATACAACCTTCTATGACCTTAATAAAACGGACAAAAGAAAATAATTGTATGAGATTTTGGCGACACTTTTTTCTCGTATCGAAAGAGATTGCGATTCTGAGTGGAAATAATATAAAAATTCTAAAATTTAAAATTCATGTTCTGGGTACTTTAAACAGAAATGCCCTAATATGTTAAGTAAACATTTCAGGTACATTGTTAAATTACTTAATGAAATATTAAATTAATCAATATAATTATTAAGTAAGTTTACTCTAAGTATTCTAAATTGGTAACAATTTTACCACAATAAATTTCGGTATCACTGGTAGCAGTACCCACTACCTGTAATGAACATGTCCCATCCCTACGCTTACACGTGTCAGCGCGCCATGTTTGAAACGACCAATCGCAACGCCGTGAGCACCCCTCCCGCACCTCACAGTTTGGTGATTTGCGTCGGGAACAAAATGGCCAATATTAGGTTTCTAGAGGCGGTGTTCTGTGGAGTACCCACAACACAAGCCTTCTTGAGTTTACTGTGGGACTTAACTAGTCAATCTGTGTAAGAATGTCTTATAATATTTATTTATTTATTTAAGTCTTGTTACAATAATCAGTCTCACAAATGATATCTTCTTTTTCTCTTAAAATATCTATAGCCCCACCCACATTTCCCACAAAAAGGTGCTTTCAATGCAACCATTTTAGTTTGAGCAAACAAAATTAATGAACGTGCATACATATACAAGTATACATTAAAACATTGTTTCACACGAAATATTAAACATTTTTAACGGGATAAGTTCACCTTTGTACACATTTACTGTATTCTCTCTGTGTTATGTAAGTACTTACTTTGTGCAATAAAGTGTTTACTACTACTACTACTACTACATTTTCCCACTTTATTTAGTAGCATAATAATAACAAAGTAACATATAAATAATAATAAAAAAATCATATTATAGGACATTTTTACACAAATCGACTAAGCCCCACGGTAAGCTCAAGAAAGCTTGTGTTGTTGGTACTCAGACAACGATATATATAATATACAAATACTTAAATATATAGAAAACAACCATGACTCAGGGACAAATATCTGTGCTCATCACACAAATAAATGTCCTTACCGGGATTCGAACCTAGGATCGCGGCTTCACAGGCAGGGTCACTACCCACTAGGTCAGACCGGTCATCAAAAGTCAACATATATTCCTCTAATTACTTTTAATTCGCCAAAACATTTAACTTAACTGCTGAAGTGCTGAATGAAGTTTTATAAATATTTATTCATTATATTTTAAATGCAGTTAACACTTATTATAACTGGGCTAAAGCGGTGGTAGCCGAGTGGATATGACGTCCGACTTTCAATCCGGAGGTCGCGGGTTCAAATCCTGGCTCGTACCAATGAGTTTTTCGGAACTTATGTACGAAATATCATTTGATATTTACCACTAGCTTTTCGGTGAAGGAAAACATCGTGAGGAAACCTGCATACATCTGCGAAGAAATTCAAAGGTGTATGTGAAGTCCCCAATCCGCATTGGGCTAGCGTGGGGACTATAGCCCAAGCCCTCTCGCGCATGAGAGGAGGCCTGTGCCCAGCAGTGGGACGTATATAGGCTGAAATGATGATGATGATGATGATAACTGGGCTATAATGGTTTGTACAAAATAAAACGAAAGAACATACTGTACATTAAATTACAATGTAACTACACAATAAATTGAATATAAACCAATCCAGTACTTAAGGTGCACTGAAATCTCAACGCTACGACGACACATATTTCGTCGGCTAGAAGACTGGCGTCAACTAACAAACAAATTGTTGCGTTACTGTTTGCCAGCGAGAAAATTCGAATATTGGCGAGAACTTTTAAACTTTAGCAGTGTTTTAAGCTGTTATTTTATATTTTAGCGCTTTGATTCACTTTACCGGATCCGAGACCGGATCCGGTGTCTTGAAAAATGAGTCGGATCCGGCCGGATTACCGGATCCGCCGGACCGGATTGCAATCCCTAGCGCTTTTATTCTCATGTATAGGGTGACAGTTCAGTATAGTATGAAAAATATAGTTCCAGTGAAATTCCACAACATGGCGCGTGATCATATATTACTGGTCAGGCTTTACTATGGGACGTAGTCTAAATATCCTTATTGATAGATGTCAAAAAGTGACAAGTAACACTTTGCAAAGACTAAGTTTTACGAAAAAAAAAGTAAAAATCCATTTTAAGTGACAAGTTTACCAATAACATTTAGGTACTTTTTATGTACAAATACATTCAAAAAATTTCGCGTCCTCGTGAGCACCTTGTATGCTGGCAAATAAGTTTTGTAGTTCACTGATAAGTAGCTGCAAGAAAAACAACAGCATAAACTTCTCTGCCTATGCTCCACTGACAAGCGGCTCTTGCGTAACTTATATATTACTAGTGGTTCTAACAGGTGGTCCGGGGGTCATGGATGGTCCCTAGAAGTACCTTAATTGGCTTGCGAATTAATAAACCTATTTTGACTTTGTCCTATACGTAATTGCTACCAAACAGTTGCTGATCCTTGACAAAATATATTTTTTGTCACGTTATCCCTTATCACTGAAAGGTTAAAAACCAGTGGCAACGTAGAATTATAGAAGCATATGGAACGTAAGGAATGTTCAAATCCCCTCGTACCTTTTAGGTACGAGTGCCAACGTGGCCTGTAGCGAATCACCGCTGTCGGTAAAGAACAGCCACGAGGGACGCTTCGCAGCGCTGCAAATATGGAACGTAACCACTGTACATAAGGCTGAAATTCCCTCGTACCTTTGGGCACGGACGCGAGCGAGGCCTGCGGTGTCTGCTATAGGTAACGACCAGTCGCGAGAGCGTATCACGGTGCCACTCAAATATAAACTATAAACACTGTATTGTAAGGTTTATATTCCTAAGCTCTAAGGTGAGTACCTTTAGGCACGGGCGCCAACGTGGCTTGCAGCGTTCCGCTGGCGTCGTACACGCGCACGGCCACGTCGGCCACCACCAGCACGTCGCCCGCCAGCGCCAGCCCGCCCACCAGCCCTAACTCACCGCCGCCCACCTGTCAATTAAATTACACAGATAAAAATAAATAGCCTTCGAACAATATTTCTCCTGGTTGAGAATCGCATTTCGTATACAACGGGCTAATAATTTTTTTTTTCTATAGAGTACATGAAAGGAGAGGCTACTATCAGATAAACGAATGTAGAAGCAACCAAAATGCTTACAAACATCTGAACATGACTTTATTGCCAAAGCGTCAGAACGCATATTACATTTTTTGAGCATCTATGTATATGTAAAATACAAGTACAGACAAGTTTATCACAGACAGCGAGTCGACGACCATTGGGGTCGCACGCCACGCACATTGGCTCCACTAGACGATCCGACTTGATCGTACGCAGAGTTGACCTTTCTACTCACCTGAAGGGATAACAGACACACACACATACTGACCTCCCGTTCTATCGCCCCACGTGCGTCGAACACAAACACGCATCGCGCGCCGTTGTCGCCGACGGCTAGTCGCCGACCATTCGGGTCGCACGCGACGCACACTGGCTCCACTAGACGATCCGACTTAATCGTACGCAGAGTTGAACCCTCTACGCTCACCTGAAATATATATGGGATAGTAGTAAAATAATGAGAGAGCAAAAAAGCATTGTTTCGATACATAAAATAACAACTAGTTGCGACCAATCGCGCGCGTAATGCGAACTCATCAACCAATCGCGTTGTGGCGTTAAACAGCACGATTGGCTCGAATTCGTGTGCGTGACACCGCTGCACTGGTACCATTTTTAGTGTCCGTAAGGGCCTTCTTACCGAAGATAAGTCAATGAAATGAATAATGTAATGAACCTCAGTGAGCGTCCTAGTCCGCCAGTTGACGGCGACTATGCCGTCCGCCGTGACCGCGATTCCTGTACAGCTGCGACCTGCTAGACCTGGAATAGTTACAGAACTATTTCAAACAGAACGTCGGATTTTGAAGTCAATACTGTGTAAATTTAGGGTCGGCAACGCGCATGTAACACCTCTGTAATTGCAGGCGTCTATAAGCTACGGTGACCGCTTACCATCAAGCGGGCCGTATGCTTGCTTGCCACCGACGTAGTGTATAAAAAAACAGTAACGGTCGGTTTCTTATTTCACCCGCGCGTCGTGAACTTGCCATTCTAGTCTAGTATACCGAGATGGTGAATGTTTTTATATCGTAGTTGAATAACGAAGTGCCGTGTGGTTGCCGGTTTAAGAATAGCCCACTCCGTTCTTATCCATGGATGTCGTAAAAGGCGACTTAAGGAGTAAATTGACAGTCACCTAAGTCAACTAGGGATTCCCAAGGAGGGTTAACGTCAGGCAGGCGGCCGGTTGTAAAAACTCATGCCAAACCCTTTTAGCAGCATTATCGGACTAAATGAGATGAGCGACAGGGCTAGGGCGTACCTCGCAGGCGACGCGCAGGGGCAGCACCCGGCTCCTGTGGGAAATGGACAAGGGTTGTCGCACCAGCCCGGGCGGGGGCGACGTAAGAAGCGAGCCCGGGAACCTAAGTATGTGAGATTGAGGTATGCTAGCTGGAATATAGGGACGATGACTGGGAAGGGGAGAAAACTAGCAGATGTAATGAAAAGACGAAGGATAAATGTAGCTTTTTTGCAGGAAACAAAGTGGAAGGGTGTGAGGGCTAGAGAGATTGGAGAAGGATATAAGTTTTACTACTATGGGAGTGACGGCAGACGAAATGGCGTTGGTATAGCACTCGATCGTCATTTGAAACAGAATGTCACAAATGTTGACAGGAAGAGCGATAGAATCGTCGCTATGAAAGTGATGTTAGAAAACGTCACACTCAATTTAATAAGTGTTTATGCTCCCCAGAGTGAATGTGACGATGTAGTGAAAGAGAAGTTTTGGGAGGATTTTGACGCAGTGACCATGACTATACCAGCAAATGAGGAGATATATGTGGGAGGGGATTTTAATGGACATGTTGGAAGAATGAATGTGGGGTATGAAAGAGTGCATGGGGGTTTCCGTTTCGGAATACGTAATACGCAGGGTGAAGCATTGCTACAAGCAGCTACTGCCTTGGACATGGCAATCGCCAATACCTGGTTCCAAAAAAAGGATGAACACCTGATAACCTACAAAAGTGGCAATCACACCACGCAAATTGATTATTTCCTTGTGAAGCGAAATAAAATCAACTGCATCAAAGGCACAAAAATAATACCAGGAGAACACCTTACTTCACAGCACAGGCTGCTTGTAATCGATGTGAACGTTAAAGTCCAGTCTCGTATGAGAACCGAACGGCCCCCTGCAAAGATAAGATGGCATATGCTAGAGAAGAATGAATGTGCTATAAAATTTAAAGAACGTGTAATATATAAAATGATAGAAATGAAAGGAATGGAAGGATTGAATACAAACGAATGTTGGAACGAGATGGCAAATTGTATACGGAGAGTAGCAAAAGATGTATTGGGAGAGTCGAAAGGGAAAGGTGTGATAGATAAGGAAACGTGGTGGTGGAATGAGGAGGTGCAGGAAGTATTAAAGAAAAAGAAGCAGGCATTTAAAGAATGGCAAAGTGTTGAAACTGGGCAGGAAATTGAGAAGGAAATAAAGAGGACAGAATATAAAGAATGTAAGAAGAAAGCAAAGCGTGCAGTTGCTATAGCCAGAACAGCAGCACAGGACCATTTGTACGAGTCTTTAGATAGTCCTAAAGGCGAAAAGCAGCTGTACCGCATAGCCAAAGCGAGAGAAAGAAGTTCCCGGGATATGTCTCATATCAAATGTGTGAAAGATGATGCAGGTAAGGTGATTACGAAAGACGAAGCGATAAAAGAACGTTGGAAAGCCTACTTCGAAAGGTTGATGAATGAGGAAAATGAATGGAACAGGGTACTACAGCACAGGATGATAAATATGGGTGCAGTGAAAGAAATATGTATGGACGAAGTAAGAACGGCTGTGAGAAGTATGAAAAATGGGAAATCTGTAGGACCAGATGATATACCAGGAGAGGTATGGAAGTTACTGCGTGAGGATGGATGTAAGTGGCTGACTTTGTTCTTCAATAAGTTGTTGCATGAAGAAACCATTCCCGACGAATGGTGCGACAGTTTGCTGGTGCCCATTTTTAAAAACAAAGGGGATGTACAGGAATGCAACAACTATAGAGGAATAAAGCTCATGTCACATAGCATGAAAATATGGGAAAAAGTGATAGAGAGACGCCTGAGAGATGAGAGTGATATAACACAAAACCAGTTCGGGTTTATGCCGGGGAGAGGTACAACAGACGCCATTTTTGCACTTCGCCATCTGTGCGAAAAATACAGACATGCCAAAAAGAACCTGCATATGGTGTTTGTTGACCTCGAAAAAGCATACGACCGAGTACCCCGAGAGGTTTTGTGGTGGGCTCTGAAAGAGAAATGCTTGCCTGGGAAGTATGTAGAGCTAATCCGGTCAATGTACAACCGATGTTGTACACGCGTCCGGTCAGCTGCTGGCACCACCGACAAGTTCAGTGTCACGGTAGGCTTGCACCAGGGATCGGCTTTAAGCCCTTACCTCTTCCTGCTTGTTATGGACGCTCTGTCGCCGGACATACAGGAGGAGGCACCCTGGTGTATGCTGTTTGCCGATGACATTGTGCTTGTTGGTGAAAACGAACTCGAGGTGCAGAGCAGACTTCAGAAATGGCGGCAAAAATTGGAGAATGTTGGCCTGAAGATCAGCAGATCTAAAACAGAACATATGTTCTGCGTGTGTGTTCTGCGGTCTCTCCAGTTTTGCTGCCATAGAACTCGACGGCGTTACATTGCCGGTCTGCTCCGACTTTAAGTACCTCAGTTCGCTCGTACAGTGCGATGGCGATATTGACCGTGACGTGAAAAACCGGATTAGCACGGGATGGATGAAATGGCGACAGGTCACGGGAACTATTTGCGACGCCCGAATGCCTCTTCGGTTGAAGGGTAAAATCTATAAATCAGTCATAAGACCTGTCGTCATGTATGAATCAGAGTGTTGGGCCCTAAAGGTGACGGATGAAAAAAGATTGCATGTAGCGGAGATGAGAATGTTAAGATGGATGTGTGGCGTGACGAGAATGGATAGGATAAGGAATGAGTATATAAGAGGAAGCGTGAAAGTTGCACCCATAACAGAAAAAGTAAGGGCAAATCGCCTAGCGTGGTACGGGCATGTGATGCGGAGGGATGAAAGTCATGTGACGAGAAAGGTATTACGAATGAATGTGGAGGGAAGTACGAGGAAAGGAAAACCGAGGAAAAGGTGGATGGACTGTGTGAAAGATGATATGAAACGAACGCAAGTGAATGATGAAATGACGGGCGACAGAGGTGTGGAAGAGAAAGACATGCTGCGCCGACCCCAAGTGAATGGGATAAGGGCAAGAGAATGATGATGATGAGTTGAATAACGAAGTTCAGTTATGCTTCGAAACCATCGACGTAAAAAGAAATAGTGTGATATGACAAGCCAAAATATTTAGTAGATTATCTGTACAAGAAATAAGACTGAACATTGACCTTCATTGACGATGTGCGACTTAAAGGCGAAAGTTTCTTCATCCAGCACCATCACACGTGAGTTCCCCGCGTCCAGCACGTAGATCTCACGGCGTTTCGGACATCTGTGAATTATACATATTATATTTAGTCTTAGCAGATATACGATAACGACGATAAAGTCGTTTACACACACTTTGAAATGTCATTGGAAACTAAACAAAGCTGTACAAACAGCAACATTCCTAACTGTACATCGGTGGACAGTGGACAGTGGACAGTTAACAGTGTGCGCGATGGTACTATGGGTGCTAGGCGACAATATACTTATTTATGTATATATATATTTATATGAATAAATACATACTTATATACAGTTTTTATACCTAATCCAATGGCATATTACAAGCTCGAAATAAACAATTTAAGTAATTAATCAAGTGGTGTTTTCTGTCAGCGAAAGGAAACCCAGCCAGCTCGCACCAATAATACCGATATCTAAATAGATAAACCTTTTGAGACAAGCAACGTTGTGTTCTTTTATGAGACTATCTTAATCTACTGTGTTGATTGGTATAAATATTATATTGGTATATGATTTATAAGCTGGACATCGACATCGATGGTCTGCTTTTGATCGCAGAGAGACGATGGACAAGAGCAGTGCACGACCGGACGTCGGGTTGGAGATCTGTGGGAGAGGCCTATGTCTAGCAGTGAGTCTTTCAGATATGATGATGATGAGTCCCTAGTGTGCCGTTATACACAGTATACACACCTGGCCACGGCCACGGGCTGGCTGAGCTGCTCCTTGCCGGCGCCGCGCGCGCCCCACAGCAGCAGCGGCGCGGCGGCGGGCGCCACGTCGGCGCGCAGCGGCGAGTCCCGCACGCAGCGCGAGAACACCAGCACGCGCACCGTCAGCGCACCCGCGGCCCACGGTGTATGACAGTATACACACCTGGCCACGGCCACGGGCTGGCTGAGCTGCTCCTTGCCGGCGCCGCGCGCGCCCCACAGCAGCAGCGGCGCGGCGGCGGGCGCCACGTCGGCGCGCAGCGGCGAGTCCCGCACGCAGCGCGAGAACACCAGCACGCGCACCGTCACCGCACCCGCGGCCCACGGTGTATGACAGTATACACACCTGGCCACGGCCACGGGCTGGCTGAGCTGCTCCTTGCCGGCGCCGCGCGCGCCCCACAGCAGCAGCGGCGCGGCGGCGGGCGCCACGTCGGCGCGCAGCGGCGAGTCCCGCACGCAGCGCGAGAACACCAGCACGCGCACCGTCAGCGCACCCGCGGCCCACGGTGTATGACAGTATACACACCTGGCCACGGCCACGGGCTGGCTGAGCTGCTCCTTGCCGGCGCCGCGCGCGCCCCACAGCAGCAGCGGCGCGGCGGCGGGCGCCACGTCGGCGCGCAGCGGCGAGTCCCGCACGCAGCGCGAGAACACCAGCACGCGCACCGTCACCGCACCCGCGGCCCACGGTGTATGACAGTATACACACCTGGCCACGGCCACGGGCTGGCTGAGCTGCTCCTTGCCGGCGCCGCGCGCGCCCCACCGCAGCAGCGGCGCGGCGGCGGGCGCCACGTCGGCGCGCAGCGGCGAGTCCCGCATGCAGCGCGAGAACACCAGCACGCGCACCGTCAGCGCACCCGCGGCCCACGGTGTATGACAGTATACACACCTGGCCACGGCCACGGGCTGGCTGAGCTGCTCCTTGCCGGCGCCGCGCGCGCCCCACAGCAGCAGCGGCGCGGCGGCGGGCGCCACGTCGGCGCGCAGCGGCGAGTCCCGCACGCAGCGCGAGAACACCAGCACGCGCACCGTCAGCGCACCCGCGGCCCACGGTGTATGACAGTATACACACCTGGCCACGGCGACGGGCTGGCTGAGCTGCTCCTTGCCGGCGCCGCGCGCGCCCCACAGCAGCAGCGGCGCGGCGGCGGGCGCCACGTCGGCGCGCAGCGGCGAGTCCCGCACGCAGCGCGAGAACACCAGCACGCGCACCGTCAGCGCACCCGCGGCCCACGGTGTATGACAGTATACACACCTGGCCACGGCCACGGGCTGGCTGAGCTGCTCCTTGCCGGCGCCGCGCGCGCCCCACAGCAGCAGCGGCGCGGCGGCGGGCGCCACGTCGGCGCGCAGCGGCGAGTCCCGCACGCAGCGCGAGAACACCAGCACGCGCACCGTCAGCGCACCCGCGGCCCACGGTGTATGACAGTATACACACCTGGCCACGGCCACGGGCTGGCTGAGCTGCTCCTTGCCGGCGCCGCGCGCGCCCCACAGCAGCAGCGGCGCGGCGGCGGGCGCCACGTCGGCGCGCAGCGGCGAGTCCCGCATGCAGCGCGAGAACACCAGCACGCGCACCGTCAGCGCACCCGCGGCCCACGGTGTATGACAGTATACACACCTGGCCACGGCCACGGGCTGGCTGAGCTGCTCCTTGCCGGCGCCGCGCGCGCCCCACAGCAGCAGCGGCGCGGCGGCGGGCGCCACGTCGGCGCGCAGCGGCGAGTCCCGCATGCAGCGCGAGAACACCAGCACGCGCACCGTCAGCGCACCCGCGGCCCACGGTGTATGACAGTATACACACCTGGCCACGGCGACGGGCTGGCTGAGCTGCTCCTTGCCGGCGCCGCGCGCGCCCCACAGCAGCAGCGGCGCGGCGGCGGGCGCCACGTCGGCGCGCAGCGGCGAGTCCCGCACGCAGCGCGAGAACACCAGCACGCGCACCGTCAGCGCACCCGCCGCCCAGGGTCGTAACGTGATCCTGGAAAACATTCCAGTAATAATCAATCATGCTTGAATTTAAAAGTAAGTGTCGTGCTTTGCACCTTTTGGACCTGTTAAGGCTCAAAGTACATGCTGCAGAATTCCCTCATCATACACTGAAATACATTTCATATACGAAACAAAAAGTGACTATTCCACCTGTCCATTTTTTTGACCAATATCATTGCATCTCACTCACTCATTAAAGCAAAATGTGAGACGCAATACACATTGGACAAAGAAATTGAATAGGTGAAATACCATCCTAAGGCCTACAGTGCCCAGAGCTGGAATCGACTCGGCGTCTTCTGAATTCGCCTTATGTTCCATTTAACTGCGTCTGGGTCTAGCACAACCTCTCTTGCGTTCTATTCTACCTTCCGAAACAGTTACAAAGAAATGGTCGTGTCGCATCCAATACCCAATAATTTTACCTCATCTGTCCTCTATGGTTTTCAGAGGGCCTACCGCGAACCACTTACGTACGAATTTACCAGTGTGACAGAGAGGCAACACGTCGAACGAGGAACTGAGAATCCTCTATAGTCACTAGAAACCGCCCCGTAACCGGAACCAATCCATTTCTAAAATGACCATACTGTCACATAGCGCCAGCTAGTGGTTTTGGTGGAACTTCGTTGTTTTTGGTTATTTCTGTTAGTGTTAATTTCTTTTTAGAAATATTGAACATGATTTAATTTAATTATATAGTTTAGATACAAATAGAAATATTGGTATTTCGCCTTTTTTAGAGCACCGTACAAAACTTTGTTCACGGTGCTCTTATGGGATCACTTCGGTCTTGCAAATCGGTTAAATGCGTTTTTCTCAAAGACCGTTTGATGTAGGTACCTGAAATTTGGAATAGTTATGGCAAGTACCATCACTAACACTGTGAATAAGTCGAAACTGCTTATTTCTGATTTTAGGGGGAAATTTAGGGGGTTAGAGGGTTAGGCTGAATTTTATTTTCAATTGTAAGAATCGTGTGAGGTACCATTAGAAAGCTTGCAAAAAATTGAGTCGATGGACTGATTTTGACTTCATTTTAGAATGCAATAGTTTCGATAAAAAATGCATTTAAAGTTGCAAGTTTTCATACAAAATTTTTCACCTCTGTCCTGTTATTTTCGCGAAAACTATAGCTAACAGGCAGCTGACCAGTCAATATCCAACTAAAACAAGTATGGAGACGGCGGGAAAATTATCAGGTTAACTCTATCTTTATTAGTTTTTAAACTGCAGCCTGATCTTTGGTTGCTTAGGGCTAGCTAACTGATGCTTACACTGGTGATTTCATATTAGGAAGTAGTTTTAGTGAGAAAGATCCTTACTTAAAACTTTGGCATTGAAATTTATGACTTATGTCTTTGATACAAAGTTTAATTCTACTTACTTACTTTTGTGAGATATTTCATTTTTTTTCTGAATAGCCTACTATAAGTATGAGAGAGTAAAAGATCTGGAAAATGCAACCTTGTAATAAAGCAAATAAGTTTAAATTTCGAACGGGCTTTCCAACCAATAGACTATCGCAGTGTGCTCAGTAAGAATCATATTTATTGTTGGAGTTTATCAGTACAAATTTAAATTAAGAATTCCGTTCTTCACTGTCGTTGTTTTTTTTTTTTCACATTAGCGCACATAGAGTTAGTAAAGCGTATAGAGATAATAAAGTCATTTAATATTTATTAACAGCTATGGCGTCATCTACCTATAGATTTTATTGAGAGTATCTGATTCGTCGAAACAGTATTCCTTCTCATTAAGTACCATTACATTTATGTATTAATTGTATACAGTCTGTATATTTTTGAACAGATCGGTGAGAGCAGCATCTAGATACTGTTCTGTTATAAAAAATAAATTTGGAAGACCGGGCGCAGCACGGTTCCATTCTTATCGACTATCACTATGCGCGTCCCTTTTGCACTAACATACTTGTTAGAACGTAACAGGCATGGTGACAAGCGATAAAAACGCGACCGTGCTACGCCGCCTGTATTGTATATGACAGTTAAAATTCACAGGTTTTGGAAACAAAGGTAAAGTTGACGAAATATAAAGTAAGCCGATCTTGATCAAACTTGTTTGAGTGACAAAGATGTCAGTTAAGATTTGGTACTCATGAATTCCAGTTCTACTAAAATATTTTTTCTTTTAAAAGCTGACTTACAATAAGTCCAAAATTGTGCGGTAAGTTAGGTTTATATTCAAATTATACGCAATTCTTTGTAGCAACTCCGCCAAGTGGACGGAAACAGGTACTGGACGGCAAACTGACGCAGTTACCCTACTTGTACTAAAACTTAGACATTTATTAATACTTATTTCTGTGACTTATATGAAACATGAGCAAATTGATTAATACTTTACTTTAATTACATTTTGTGTAAAGCCCCCTCCACACTTGTGCGCGAATTGCGGCGCGAAGCCGCGAACGCGAGTGTGGCGTCGATTTTCGTAGACAGCGAAATCCGCGCCCGCGATTCACGCGCATAGTCTGGAGGGGGCTTCAGAAACAAGCCTAAACGTCAAAAACCGAGAAATGCCGAATCACAGACTTAATTGTAATATTATTTCTTTTTGAGTGGTGCCTGCCCAGTCTACAAGTTTAAAATACAACAATTGCGACTATATCAAAGATTATCATGAGGTCGTATGTATACCCAGTATGTTTGACGGATTTAGTTTTTCATGCTCGAAGTTGCCTGTCAACTCTGACGTATATTAAATTGTCAACTATTTTGGTGTTTGAAAGAATCAATAATTGGCAAAGTGCCCAGGCAGAAAAAGCCATTCTCACAAAAAAAGAATGAATAATAATGAAAATGTTCAGAAAAGTGGAATAATATACTTCAATATGTTATGGATGCTAGTAAGATGTAAAAACAACAGTTTAGCGGAATGTCAGTTTACGAAATGGTTTGTACAAATTACAGAGAAATTCATAATAATTTGTTTCTACTAGAAATGTGCCTTCACCAAACGTTTTAGATAAACGGTAGGCCTATATTATATAAACGTTCTTGATTTCGGTTGGCCGAAATGGGACATACGATTTTTCCTCTTTTCACCTCCAAGATGAGGTTGATTGTTAGTGTTAGAAAGCTGTAATTTGCTATGGATATACAATCAACGCGACAAGGTGGTAAATAACATCTTTAATCTCTAAAAAATATATCTAAGGTAGAAGCTTTATAACTTCTACATTACCTATACTAGCCCAGAGGCCTTTAATAAAAGTCCAAACTCCAAGGTCCCAGAGCTCCCAGACATTACCTTCTTATTTCCTAATAGTGAATAAAATGTACTTATGGGATAAATTAGTATAAGTATCCAAACTTAAAACCACCTAGGGATGTGTCGTACGGTGCTCTGAACACCGTAGTCTTGACTTCGTGCTTGGCCAATTATTCTTAATATTGTGTCGTTAGGTAATTAAACCTACATGTTTTAAAGGGTAGCACAATATGACTGGCAACGTGCAGTTCGTGTTGTAAAGAGCACTAAATTTGAAATGGAAGGAAAATAGAAGAAGAAAAGACGGCCTGGATTAGTGTCAGAACATATATTGGTTGTTCCAAAAATTAAAATATATTAATATAAAGCTCAGCGTGGAAATCCATTGTCGCTGTATAGTTCCGGAGATACATATTTTGGTTACTGGGTTTTAATAGGTCGAGGCAAACGTTGCTTTCCTTTGCCATGTTGCTGAGGAAAGAGGTGGGTGCCCTTGAGCGTGGCAAGCTGATGTAAGAGACGGGTCTTCTCGGGACGCCTTCATGGCCATGGTCACGAGTTCCGACCCAAATGCTATTCTTGACCGCTTCAGACTTTTCTGTAAGTGTTACGATTCGGTTCAGTGTTTAGGTGTTTGTCAGCAGTTGTGCACAAAGCTAAATCTCATGATATTTGTTATATTTTTAGATCGTCTGTCTCGTTCGTCTGGCGGAATGCAGAGGAGTTAACTTGGAGGAATTAATATCGTCTGTGGCAGCAGGTATGTGTTGGCCCTTGGGTAGCCCTTAGTAAGCTCATAGTTTACTTGAAGTTCAAGTTTTGTTATTGTCATAGATCGGTAACCTTTTGCTTTTGTCACATCTATAATGAATAACTTTAATATCATAACCAAGGTTTACTGTGATCAATGGACAGTGTTACTTGCCAAATTTAATGCTCAGGTGTAACTTTTCGTGTTATAATTACCTGAATAAAAATTAATTAAACAACTAGTTTGTTGGTGGTTTATCCAAAACTGTAAGAATATAGATATTAATGAACCAACAGCTCTACCGTTAGCAGTCTGAGCTAGAAGTTGTAATTTTAGGGTATGTAGGAGTTTTGAAAGAAGAAATAAAACAGCTATCAAGTGGACTCTTGTATTTTCTTTCCCTTATTACATCCCTAGGTATTATGTAAACAGCTGGGTACATTTTCCTTAGTTTCATAGGTTTACAGGTTACACAATACATACCTGTAGTGACCAGAGTCGAGATCCGTGACAGTGCAGGGTAGAGGCGCATCGTCCAAAGTGGCGGCCGCGCTGACAGGGTCGCCGCCCGTGCTGCGCGCCTCGCCGTGGTAATCCACCGTGCGGAGGATCACGCTCACTTCCAGACCACAGACACACCCTGATTCTGGAAACCAACGAGTGTATCGCTGAGCTTCAACTCATGGCACATTGATTATATTAGGCATATTTGAGACTACTGATAACCCTGCTGACCTAGCTAGATCGATTTATCGCCCCCGAAAACCCCATGTAGCAAATTTCATACCCGAAATATATAGCCGGTATAGCTTTATTTGACGTTCATAAGCGCATTGTAATATGCCTACTTGAATAAACTTTTATTTTTTCTTTTATCTTATCTTATACCTATAAATAAACAAGAATTGCTCGTTTAAAGGTAGGTATTACAAGAATTGCTCGTTTAAAGGTAGGTATTACAAGAATTGCTCGTTTAAAGGTATTAGCTTTAAAATAAAATATACCTATTGGGATGGCAATGACACTTCTCAGACCCCCGATGACAAAGTTAGATATTTTCGCCACAGCACTATTTAGATAAATTTCGCATTTGCAATTATTTTAGTCTTTGTTTTTTAGAAAAAGGTAAACATTTGACCACAATATCACCTGATGGTAAGTGCCGATGCAGTCTAGGATGGAACATGCTTACCTAAAAGAAACCCATACCCTAACCCTAAGAAACCCTAAAAGATATTCATGAAATCCTTACCTAATTGCAAAGTACATAGGCCAGGAAACGTCGTACTGGTCCTTACTCTCCCAAGTTCCGCCAGTGCTTCCGCGAATCTCTGCTGAGCATCGTTATGAGCAAAGTCCACAGCCAAGAAAGCGTTTTCGCGAGGCTCGGCCAGCGCCGCCGCGTCTCCTAACCGGGCGCCTAATGCTGCCGCTCGGCTGCTTACTTCGCGGACTTCCACTTGCTGTTGGAGGCCTGAACATTCTGCTTCAACCTGAGAATAACAACTGAACGTTATGTGATATTTGGTTATCGTATCCAGATCAACATGATCGCTACTTAAAGTAAATGTTCGTCGCCGATTGCCAACTTTTTAGAGTATTAGAAAATGGCATCGAAAGAGTGAGAAGAGAAAATGATAGGGTTTGACCCGTCAGTGTTCAACTTATTAAATCTGAATCAGTCTTACCTTAGTTTTCTCAGCGTCTATTAACTTTAATTGTTCTTCAAGTAACTTCCTTTTATGTGTGGCAGCGGCCGACGCCGCCGACTTCAGTTCACTATGTCGTTTCTCTAAGGCAGCTTTCAATTCGTTAAAATGCCTGTCTATAGCGTCATCAGCTGCAGTGGCCGCAGCCTCTAACCTTCTCAACTCACTGGCAACCGCATCTCTTGCTGAACCAAGCTTACTTAAACACTCATTTGCTCTATATAGTAGAATTTCCGACATTCTTTTTAACGCTATAGAGAATGGTACTACAGTGTGGTCGCAAGGCGTGTCGCTGTGCGGCCCATCAGCACAATGTCGACAGAAAACGCAGTCGCAAGTCTCGCAAAAAAGCAGCTCGCGACCAGGATGAGAACTGCACTGTGGAATGACTTCTCTTCTCTGTCGGGCCATTAGATCTAAAAGCTGATTGACAAGGAACGAGGGTGGTAACGCTTGGACCCCGCCTCTCGGTATAGTTATGAGTTCGCGACAGATGGGACATCGGAAGCTACCAGCGTCTCTGGTCTGTGAGGCGGCTATTCGAGTTAGGCAATGTAAGCAGACTGTGTGTGAGCATTGGAGAAGCTTAGGCGTGTGTTCACCGCCGTCGTAAGTGCCTGAAAATAAATTATTTATTCATCAAAACACTTTTCCAGTCCTAGTTACTTCTTGTTTTAGCCAAGAAAAAACAACTACTAAATGATGTTAGATTGAGTTCCTTACCAGGATGCCGCTTTTTGTGTGGGAGATATTTAAGAATATATTGAATAGTAGGTATCAAGCAAAAACAGATCTTAATCAAGATGGAGCGGATGAGGTGGTGTGCAAACTTGAATTCGCGTCACAAAAAACATCGGTAAATTTAAATTATAGAGGACTAAATTAACTTCGTGATTGTCTAATTTATAATCCATCAAAGCAATATTGTGTATACATAATACATAGGAATTCAGACTTTGCCTGATAAGAAATTAAAAGTACCTATGCCCAAAATATCTTTATGATGACACATATATACTAAGTAGTAGCTTAGTGGTCATTAATATTCAATCAACACTAAGGGTTTTGCTTTTACTACTAGCTACTTGACATCAGAGTTATTTCTGTATACATAACACTTAAACATAAGGTGTGGCTTGGTCGTAGTAAATTACGTCAGACCTTTGGCTTGTACGAAGCATTGTATTTAAGGATTCGCTTATTAACGGCTAAGGGCCTGCATTATGTCCTTAAACTTAAGTTAACAAAGTGAATTCTCACATATTATAAAGTGTTGTGTAATAATTTCGAAATACTTGATCTATTCTTGCTTATGTTTGATGATGATGACGACTTGTATAGGTAATTGATGAAGTCGTACGTTATTATCCTGTCACAACAAATAAAAATGTATATCTTTTATAGAAACTGTTTTAAATCGTTATTGTTTTCAGATTGGTTTTTGTTCGTAAGTGTCCAATACAAGACCTCCAAACGGTCGGTTATGCGATGTGACATCCTAGGTCACATCTATAGTCTACATTGCCGTTTACCATCTAGCGGTACGTACGCTTGTTTGCCACCATAATAAACATATCATAGTCAAAGGAATTAAATGTGTACAAATTGGAGCAATTTATCGTATGACTGATTTTAAAAGCGAAACTAGATGTCACTGTATACCGTCATACATTTGTTTGGTTCTAGCGTCACTCACTGTTTGATAATCTAATCAATAACACCCAGTCTAGTCTAGACAAGACGCACTTAGAGCAGTTACAGCACCCTACAGCTACAACGCCATTGAGTCAAAATCAGACCAAAAGCATATTGCTCCATTTTGTATTAACAGCAATGACTTAGCAGATCATTGGTTCTTCCTTCTCCTTCCTTGAATGAATAAAGATTACTATTGGCCAGTTACGTCATCTCATTCCTTTGCCTATGGTGAAATAAAAAAACTTGTACTAACATAAACATGTGCCGCAGGTAAGGAAGCTCTCGTTAAAGTCCTCGTAGTTTATAGAGACGGTCTCGACGAGCGTCGAACTCATGCTCGCCATCCCGACGCCCAAACGTGAACTGTGACAAATGGAACAAGCAGAGTGATACAGGAAAACAATCGACAATCCATAGATATGAGAATACAAGAGATATGCCGCGCAGCTGCGGCGAGATCTGAACGAAGTTCAGTTCAGTTCAAGTTGAGTCCTGAACATATTATACTACTCTTTGGTCCTGAACTTCAAATTTTAGAACTAAAAAGTCACCGTTTGCATAAGGTTTTTGACAATCAAACACACAGGGTTTTTCTGTGATTTTTGCAGGAACCATTATTTTATTACGAAACAGGCGGCTTAGCACGGTCGCGTTTTTATCCCTTGTCACCATGCCTGTCACGTTCTAACAAGTATGTAAGTGCGAAAGGGACGCGCATAGTGATAGTCGATAAAAATGGAACCGTGCTGAGCCCGCAGGACTTTAATTATATCGTTTCATTAAAAAAAAGTATTTTTTTAAAGATACTCGTAATAACAACAGAATATATGATTTATGGTGCACGTGTTGAGCGTTTGTTTCCTGCGCAAAATGTTTAGAAGTAAAGGTAACGAATTGCAAACACGGATGTTTGTTGTTTACATGTAGTGAACATACATGTTTACGTTATTTGCAATCAATTCAGCTTGTGTATCTGCGCAAATCAGAACATAATAATATTCTGTATTATATACACCAGGTATTGATCTGCAATCTGCAAGCATTAGTTTCTGAAGTGAAACTTCTATTTGCCACAAAATATAAATGGCAAGGTTCCTGGCGGGTGAGATCTGGCTACTTGACAAGTGGTGGCGCCATTTTCATAGATGGCGCCACCACTTGTCAAGAGACCTCTTGGTAGCGCGATTTTTTGTTTACATTGACAGTCTTGAATTCTTTATTCATATGTCTTTGCTTATGCCGCCAATGTTGTGTTTATTATGTAGTTGAAAGTGTTGAAACATAAAATAAAAAATAATAAAACTTCCAACAGCGTTTCAGAAACTAAAATAAAGTAATGACGAATCTCTTGTATTCTGATATCCACGCCCCAACCTGACCAATATAGTGGGACCACATACGTGCCCAAATGTACAGCAAATGCGTGCATCATATCTACTTTGGTCAGATTGTTAATACTGTGCACCAATGTTTGGCTCAATCAGAATTAACAAACTTGTGAATAATATTGTTTAAGATATTCATTCATGAATTTATTCTGAGTATAGCAGTGGTGAAATACCTATTGAACTTGATTCATACTGGTTTACCTATTTAAGGACATTCAGCACTATATTCTAGGTGCATGTTCTTAAAGTAAAAGCAAGAAATTAGCTTTGAATTAGATTAGAATGAGGGCCAGCATCTGTGAAAACCTACTGTCAAGAATAAATTGATGATGAATTGATTGAGTTAATTCTGTTTAAGCCACACTGCCAAGGTTAGTTTATAAACTAGAAAAGGAAGTATGATTATAGAAGGTAAAATAAAGATTATATAAGGAAATAGTAATAACATTATAAACACACTGAAACAGGGAATAATATGATTACATTTCATTAGATCTACAAAATAATGGTCCTTTGTGGTAAATTTTATCCCTACAAAATTTTCCTATTTTTAATTAGAAACCTTGTTGTATAGTAAATTGGGATGATTTTCGTTTGTTTGAGAAAGCAATGAAATATCTCAAAATAAAAAGTAAGTACTATATTTAGTTTGTGAAAGGTTCTAATTAGATTGAAAAGGAGTATACATTGTCATGCACATTGGGTCTTACAAGGTTATAATTATAAACATATAAAGCAGGTTTAGTTAGTAGTCATTAAAAACAAAACAATAAAGACAATATAAAACAACAAAAACAAAACTTACTAGCAGAACACTTATGGGTGACTGGAAATGTTAGAATTTCAAAACAAACCGTTGTTATAACTGAATGATCATTAGAACATGTCAGATGCATGATTAGTTACATCATTATTACATGGAATCTAACCTGATTGCTGACTAGTATGTGATAATGCAGTCATGTGTGAATCACCGGCAGATTGCCACCAGACTCCCGCTCATCTCATTGCCTTTAATTGAATGTAGGCAATTAAATCAGAATTATGTAGTTTATAATTGTGTTGTGCTATTTAAAAATGTTTGTAGTGTTTAGTCTAATACTTATGACACTCGGAGTAATTAACAATGGAGCCGCCATTAACAGGCGTTCCCCTCTGTCGAAAAAAGGCGGCCAATGGTCAACCACATGTCAACCATATGTATGGACTGACGTTTATCTGACATGACGTACCTATACATTTGATGTGCCCCTCCCCCGCAAAAAACGGCAGACTATTTTGTACCGAAAATTTTAGACATGGCGGCTCCATTGTTAATTACTCCGAGTTATGACACAATTTTATTTGTTTCTGTTGAAATTGAGATGACAAAACCCTATGCAGTGTTTTGTTTGTGGTTTAACCTCGTAAGACCCAAGCCAATTTTAGCGCTTTCAAATTTGGAACTTTCTTTTATTTCTATTTTAGTTCATAACTCGAATTTAATTTGAATAAAATAATATCTATTGCTTTATTCATCTGAAGTTTAATGGACCATACATTCAGAGTTCAAATACCAGCAGTTAATTGATATGTAGGACTATAAGTTTTAATGTACCTAACATAACATTTGGCTAAAAAGGATGTATTAATTGGCAATGTAGCAAAATCGACAAATATTCGAAGAATTCTTTTTTTTTCTTTAAATTCTTATTTGTTTCTGCATTTAATAAAAGCACTTTCCTTCCCAGATTTTTTATCATCTTTAAATGAATTTAATCAACTTTTCACTTTCCCCTAAATCTAAATGATATTTTGCATTCAGTCCACCATTTGTACATTGTTGTATTATATATAATAAATGTAAAATGAATAAACAATTACATTACCAAGTGCAATCTATTCTAGAACTCATACATAATTATGTATTGCTTCCATAATCAACCTAACAGGAACTTAGTATCAGACTTGACCTTCATTGATAATATAACTACACATTTACAGCACAAATATCAATTCAAATAACATTAAATACTGGACTATATTATTTTGATTTCATTCTGAATGGTTTCATGACAATATTTAGAAAAAATATTTTTTTTTGTAAATAAGTGAGAACAGGTGGAAAAGCAATATTCTTTTTAATAACCTACAATATTCTTTTTCTGCCTAGTTAAATCATCTTTTCCTCTCTCAGGATAGGACAGGACAGGAATGTAGGGATTGGGATACTAAAATTCGTACCTCAATCATTTTAATTTAAACCATAACTTTGTTTTATTTTACTTAATCATTTTAATATAGATTTTAAAACTAAACAAAATAGTAAATATAATGCAGATTCAAGTAATTAGTATTGGTATTTAAAACAAAATTTGTTCATTTGTCTTAAAACTACTTAGGATAAAGCTATTTTACAGAACTATAGAATATGTTTACTTTTGTAAGAGGTTTAGTCACACCTACTAAGTTGTACTACTAGTAAACAAACTAAAAGGTGAAATAGTGCGTGAATTTACCGGTAGATAAACTGATTAAAAAAAGTAAATAAATAAAGTGAGCAGGTACTTACAGAAAAGAGCAACAATACATGGAAATGACCTCAGGAGCTACACATAGACACACCTCTCCTTATCTCTTTCCAAGTAGCGACACCGAATCTCCGCTTTAACTTTATGGCTTTTTTAAGCAAATGTAACTGCCTGTGAATAGATCGGGTTGAGTAAACACTTCACACATAACTCGTTAGCGTAGCTCAAGTTAACGCGTCTTTATTACGACGGAGATGGACTCACGCAAATATATATAGTAACTCTAGCTATTTTAATGAAAATCAGTTACACTGTTTAATAAAACAAGCTAAATGCTCTTTCGTAATCGATCGATAAGTATTAGAAAAACTATTCTCATGACAAAGAAACATCATATATTTACAATATTTCCTTGCTAACTTCCTGTCACCGGTACTATTGATCAACATAATATTGAAATGGAAAGGGTATTACTGTTTCACGTTGCGAATCTACATGATTGAGAAGAATTTTGAATACAAATATTTATCAAAATCAAAACTATTTCGAGCGAGTCGACCATTAACCTCACACGAACTGTCAGACTGCGTTCGACTAGACTACGATTGCGCATGTTTGATTACTTTGCTCGCATTAGTACGTTAGTGCTTATTACAATGAAATAAGGTATATTTTGATATAGAATTAATTGGTTTACCAATATTTTAAAATAATAGATATTAGCAGAAAATATTAGGAAATGCTAAACCTAGGGTCCGGATTGGATCTAAAACAGTGCACTAAAGGCCCTTATCGTTCTTCAAATTTTGTAAAAACAACGTGGCAAAAAATATTCCTTAAAAATAACCGACTAAAAATTGATGCAACGTATAATTTTATCAGTACCGGAACATATTGCTATGACCATCGAAGTAGGCGCTTAATTAATCGTTGGTTATACGCGTACTTACGTACCCCTACTTTTAACGTACACTTAAATATCTATTACCTGTCGATAAAATGTACAAAGTATATAGGTAGTAACAAAACAAATTTAATTGATAAAAATTACAACACTTTTCGTCGTGTAGCTACGAGTAGGTATCTCATGATAATAACAGTCAAAACGGGTAATCTCGTCAAGGTCAAAGTTATTGATGCCGAATGCATCAACAATCTATTTTAATGCTACTCACGTAGTGCTTCAGACGTACATGTTGCTAAGAGTTGTGTTTTAATAACGAATAGAATTCACGGTTAAGTGTTTTAGAAGTGATTACAAGTTGAGTCTGAAAAATGAAGAAATTACGTACGTTATTGTATCTTCAAAATCAAAGCAGGTAGGAAGACAACGCACATTACTCACATTAGGTAGTAATGTCTTGTCTGTGGGTAGTACAAACAGCAACACTCCTAACTGTCCATCGGGGGACTTAATGCCTTTTGTAATAAGGTTTACGAACAGTCAGTTAGCAGTGTGGGCGATGATACGTATACATCCAAGTGTATGTATTACTAATTTAATGTTGTTTTGTTTATGTTGTAGGTATCAAAATATTCGTACTTTTTCGGTTGCTTCGGACATAATAAAACCTTTTGAAGAGATTCCGGGTATCTCTAAGGTTCCGATAATAGGTGGCCTGCATCATTTTTTACCATTCGTAGGTAAGTACCCATAGGCTAATTCTACATTTTAATAGTACATTACGATACAAGTGCGAAAAATAGGAAATTCGAAACGAGTGACGATAAATTAAGACCCTATCAACGTGCACACTAGCGCCACAGCTAAATAATCGCGATTATTTAAATTTAACGAAAGATATTGAAAAAAGGAGGCCGCTACGTACTGTATTGTGTATTTAATGGTCTAAGATCCCACGATCCCGTTTCTATGGTCGACCTTCACCAATCTGTCTGACGGATGAAACTATGAAAATATGAAAGAAAATATGTTCCTGAACATAAAAAAATAGGGTTGCCTAAAGAAATCCGGTCAAGGCTATTTTTAATAAATTAAAAAAAAAATTTTTTTTCTTCAAATTTCACCGATTTGTCTGACAAACGAAATAAGTTCCAATGGAAAGTATAGAACTTGTACAACATAAATCAACTAGGTTGCCTATCTTTTTCCGGTCACTATTATGTGGTTGCCATGTTTAAACAGGTGCGTTTTTATCGATAATTGCACTCATCTGTCTGACGCTTGAATTATACATCAAAATGTTGGTAATTTTATTGCGAATACAGTGGCAAGGGTTGCCTGCGAAAATCCGGTCACAAATAAGGGTTGCTAGGTTTTTAAGTAAAATAAGAAGGGAAGACTTTTACCGATAACTCATAAACGGCTTAACCTATCAAGTTTGTTTTAATTTTGTTTGAATGAGTTTTTTAAGCACTATTTTTATGATTTTTTTCATATTTTTTGGATCAATGGTTCAAAAGTTAGAGTGAATACCCGTATTTTGTTCTTTCTAAATTTTTATTTCCAAAACGGTTAACTTTATCAAAAAATATTGTTGCAGACCCCTATTTATTTTAAAGACCTATCCAACGACACCCCACACTGTAGGGTTAAAACGGTAAAAAAAAATCACGTACATTTTGATTATTTCAAAGCGATTATTTCCGAAAACATTCACTTAATCAAAAAATGTTATTCTAAGACCCCTATTTATTTTAAAAGACCTATCCAACGACATCCCACACCTTAGGGTCGAAACGAAAGAAAAAAAACGCCACACATTTAGTTTCTTTCGAAGCGTTTAATTCCGAAACTTTTCACTTTATCAAAAAATGTTTATAGAAAACCCCCATTTATTTTCAAAGACCTATCCAACGACACAAATAACAAAACAAAATACGGGTATTCCTCCTAACTTTTGAACCATTGATCCAAAAAATATGAAAAAAACCGGCCAAGTGCGAGTCGGACTCGCGTTCCAAGGGTTCCGTATATTACACAATTTTTAACAATCAGTGCCGGATTAAGATATTTTGATGCCCTAAGCATTTCTAGGTGCCCCCTCTCCCTAGGGTCATCAAGATTACATTGATTTTTTGGTAAATTGAGAGAAGTTCATTGCCGCATTACAGCTGAGAATGGAAATCAGTCACATCATTTTATCACGAAAATTGACAGTGCCGCAGCAGTAATGTTGCAACAGAGTACCTAATGCTGTTGCAGTCGCCACCCGAATGTCACCTTTATCATAGCGTAGAAAGTAATAGAAACGCGAGCGAAGCGAGCGCGGAAATTTTTCGATATAAAAACGCAATATGATAGACAGTTGTACATTTTTACTTTTAGTATGGAAATCAGTCACATCATTTTATCACGGAAGTTGACAGTACTGCAGCAGTAACTTTGCAACAGAGTAATGTTGCTGCAGTCGCCACCCGAATGTCACCTTTATCATACCTTATAAAGTAATTGAAAACGCGAGCGAAGCGAGCGCGAAAATTTTTCGATATAAAAACGCAATTTTAGTTTTAGTCCCAACCAGGCGCGAATCCAGGATTTCATACAGAGAAGGGATGGGACAGTTTTCTATCAGCCTAGCTTCGCATAGGGCTCGATATTTAAGGGTCTCAGCGAGGTTGTTTTCATGCATAAAATATGCAAGAAAGCAGAGAGCTTGGAATTGAATTGGCGAAGTGTGAGAAAGGCAGTAGGCCCAGCTGCGAAAGAGGAAAGCTTGGATTTGGATCCACGCCCAAGTGTAATTAAGGCAGAAGATCAACTTTGCCGTAAAGCAGAAGGCCTCGCATAAGACCTAACGCCGAACCGCAAAAGAGTGGGTTGAAATCGAATCTATGCATGTAATCACGACTCTTCTACTGCTACCGATTGTTTCCCAAAGAATTACGCGCCATTATTTTTGCAAATTAGCTTTTGGACAGCTAAAAAAATCGTGTGGTAAAAACGATGTGTCTGTCCCTAATTTTAAAATTTGTTCACCTTTTTCAACCTGGCATTTTGGTGCCCTCCCTGAACGTGGTGCCGTAAGCACGTGCTTGTTTTGCTTATTGGTTACAAAGTCTTTATGAATTCAACCATTAAAGTCGACGAGTACAAAAAACTTTGAGCTAGCTCTCAATTTAACATATTTTTTTAAACATTATTTTTAATTTGACCTTACAATTACTCGTAAGTAGGTAAGACCGTTAAATATTTAAAATGATTATCTTATCAGAAAATTATCACCAATTACTCTAAGAAAACTACTACTCTAAGTAATCCGGCACTGTTAACAATGTATTTTTTATGTGAAACGTGAGTGAAATCTCTTTTAAAAATCCGTAGGGGTCGGATCAAAAACTGTAATTAAGTCCGACTCACGCTTGACTGTACATTTCTAATAGGTTTTCCTGTCATCTATAGGTATAGACCTATTTTATGTATTTTTTTAAAAATTTAAGACTTAGTAGTTTCGGAGATAAGGGGGGGGGGAATGGTCATTTTTTGCCTATTTTCTTGAATAACTTCTAAACTGTTTATTCGAAAATTATAAAAAAAATATATTTGAGATCCTTACAATAAGGTCTTTCATTTGATATGTAACATAATATAGTTTGAAAAATTTTTTTTTTTCATTTTTTCATTTACCCCCCAAAAGTGGCCCCCATGTTTAAAATTCATTTGTTTACGTTACATGTCCGTATTTGGGTCACAAACTTACATATGTGTACCAAATTTCAACTTGATTGGTCCAGTAGTTCCGGAGAAAATCGGCTGTGACAGACGGACAGACAGACAGACGGACAGACAGACAGACAGACAGACAGACAGACGCACGAGTGATCCTATAAGGGTTCCGTTTTTTCCTTTTGAGGTACGGAACCCTAAAAAAACATAAAAATAGTGCTTAAAAAACTCATTCAAACAAAATTAAAACAAACTTGATAGGTTAAGCCATTTATGAGTTATCGGTAAAAGTCTTCCCTTCTTATTTTACTTAAAAGCCTGGCAACCCTTATTTGTGACCGGATTTTCGCAGGCAACCCTATGCCACTGTATTCGCAATAAAATTAAAAACATTTTGATGTATAATTCAAGCGTCAGACAGATGAGTGCAATTATCGATAAAAACGCACCTGTTTAAACATGACAACCACATAATAGTGACCGGAAAAAGATAGGCAACCTAGTTGATTTATGTTGTACAAGTTCTATACTTTCCATTGGAATTTATTTCGTTTGTCAGACAAATCGGAAAAATTTGAAGAAAAAAATTTTTTTTTTAAATTTATTAAAAATAGCCTTGACCGGATTTCTTTAGGCAACCCTATTTTTTTACCGCGTCAATAATAACTTACCAGGGATCACACACATAGGAAATTGTGAGGTTGTCCAATCATATATTTACCTTGGGGCGTTAATATTCAACGAAGGCGGGTGCATAGACGAAATCAAGCGGCGCATGGCGATTACTAGGTCTGCTATGGACAAAATGAAAAAGATTTGGGGTAATAGGAACATTACCAAGACCACGAAAACCAGACTCGTTTACTGCCTAATATTCCCCATTTTCCTTTATGCGTCGGAGACATGGACCCTTCGTGAAACCGAGAAGAAAAGAGTTGACGCTTTGGAGATGTGGTGCTGGAGACGGATGCTAGGAGTATCGTGGACAGAGTTTCGTACAAATGACTCCATATTAAAAGAACTCGGCATCAGACAGCGCCTATCAACCACAGTGGAGTCACGCATTCTGACTTTCTTCGGCCATGTTTCTCGTCGTGGTAATGACTCCATAGAGCGTCTCGTAGTGCAGGGAAAGGTCGAAGGCACCAGGCCACGTGGTAGATCACCAATGAGATGGACAGACCAGATCAAGGCCGCAACTAAGTGCTCGGTTTACGAATGTACCCGGAAAGCTGCAGTCCGCGACGAATGGCGCCGTATTAGCAAGATCATCACTCATCGAGATTCACAATGATGACCACGACCACTCTGGCAAGAGTGTACCGACTAAGAAGATTTTTTTATGTTCAGGAACATATTTTCTTTCATATTTTCATAGTTTTATCCGTCAGACAGATTGGTGAAGGTCCGATGTATGGGGGATCTCCTACTATAAGTACCTTTTGAATACATCAAAATAGTTTTTATGTTGCTGGATTTTAAATTTTAATAATCATGGTTATTTAGCTGTGGCGCTAGTGTGCACGTTGATGGGCTCTTAAAACACGACAGAAGAGAGCTGGTTATTTAATGTTAGTTATCAAATGCTCATTCCTTGCAGAGTTCATCCGGTTTTCATTGGGCAAACCACATATTTACCTATGACCACCCTATGACTTCTTTAGTTATCAAATGCTCATTCCTTGCAGAGTTCATCTGGTTTTCATTGGGCAAACCACATATTTACCTATGACCACCCTATGACTTCTTTAAAACTTATATGAAAGTACTTGCCTTAAAAGGTGGTACCATAGACCTATATAATAGGGACAAGACATATTGTTCTATACGTACAATTGCTTATAGAAATAGCACCCATTTTGACGGCACACACATAAATATATATCTATCTCGTTTTTACTCAGCACTGTAACCCTTAGCAAAAAAAGATGACAGTATTTCAGTACGTACATAAAGTGTTCCATGAAAATACGTAAATACCTAATGCGGCCGAAAATCCGCCATGTTTAGTCACCCAAATGTCATTGTCTGTCAGTTCAGCCGGTACTTGTCCTGTCAAAAAGTCGTGGTGAAAATTAAAATTATTAATTATCTTTCAATATTTTGCTTGTGATTGAAAATAATTGAAGCCAAATGTGAATAATTACGTCGCGAATATGCCAGTGTGTAGTGTATTAGGGTGCGGCATAAGAAAACCACCAAATCAGCCATCTTTAACCATACACAGGTACGCTATAATTTACATGAAAAATATTGGTTATTGTTAATGTTCCTGGGAAATTTAAGGATGTTTCACATTATAAATAGCAAGGTTCTTCTGTGCAGTTATAGATCATGAAGTGATTGGATTTATTTAACTATATTTTTACGCTTAAATAATGTAAACATTTCAGCTAGGGTTGTACTTTATTTATCGACTTTGATATCGATATATTATGATTGCCTATTTATATTTTCTTATTTTATTATGCTACCCCGCTTCAAACCAACTAAATTATCTTAATTTAATAATTAAATCATTTTTTATAGGTTACCAAGAAATGAACATAAAAAGAAAGACTGGCTGGAGATGGAGACCCTGACCGACTCTCGGGAGCACTCGGGTAACTCGGGTCCGTGGGGTCGTTACTCCACAAGCTGCCCTGCGGGCTTTTTTATATCATTATTATAGTTTTATAGTTATTCGACATTAAGAGACCATATACATATAGTTGTAATTTATAAAATGGTTAATGTATTGTTATTATTTTTGCTTGTATGTAAATTCAATGTTGACGTATAAAAATGCCCTTGTGGCCTATTTGCTGAATAAATGTTGAAGAAGTTGAAGAGCGGAAGTCATTCCTTATTTTTGTAATAAAAAAATGTTCTGAAGGTGTTTTGTTTTTTTTCACCCGTCGCTTAATAAGCTTGAATTTTGTATCGCTCTCACTTATAGATATGGCGCACCAAGGTCGAGGTGCAGTGCGGTAGTGTGTTACAGACTTTAGGGTTAACAATACAACGAAATTGATTGTAATAGAGAGGTAAAGTCCAAGAAAAACACGTACACTTATTCTGACATCCAAAACAGATGGCGCTGTACTGCGCCATGTGTTTTGCGGTCACTAAGTTGTCAAACGTCAACTTTTGAAAATCAGAGTTACCGCAAAAATCGCAATATGTATTGAGTAGTACAGCGTCATCTGGTTTACCTGTCAAATTTGAAGCACGAAATTGTCCTAGACTCCACACATCTTACTCAATCAAAGTATCTTTTCACATAACAATATACTAATAAAGAATTTTTATTTATTTACTTACTTGCTATTAAAACATAAACTCCACAAATAATACATACTTAGTATTTTAAATAAAATGAGCCGAACACGTTAAAAAGTTATCGATGTATCGATAAAACCTAGTAGCAGTAAAAATCTTCTGGGCAGCACTAAAACCGCCATGTTTTGTTCCCGGATGACGTCACACTGGCACGCATTTTTCGTTGACGTTTCACTTCCATAGGTTTCATATTTCAGTGGGTGGTACCAGGGGTGCGAAACTCCTGACTTCGGTCAAACTCGGCTCCGCTCGGCTCAGCATTGCTCCGAGCGATTATTAGGGTTGGCACCACTTGACTTCCTTTTGCGTGCACGACCACAGATAAGATAATCACTTGATTTTTGACAACCCTAAATAGCCGAAAGGGATAGTGCCATTAACTAGAAAGGGACAGCATGATTCGACCCTGAACCGCTGTCAAACATCGTTTTTGTAGGAAGTTTCCTTTCTGTACGGTAGTACTATTCATTATTCTGTGGTGGTACCTAATTATTGCCTGTTTGGGAATTCCTAATTGTTGGTGTACTTGGTGTTGCCAGGTTTGAACCGGAAGTTATTACTTAAATTAAAATATATTCTGTAGAGTGTAGATGCTAACAATATATAAATTGACCGTAGTTATGCAGAAAACGACCAACTCAATTTTTTTATCAATGCAGAAAGCGACCAAAGCTACTGAGTTAGGGTGTAAGTCACTTTGACAAAAATAAAAAGTTGGTCGCTTTCTGCAGAACTACGGTCATAATTATCTGTAGATTTGATCGACCGGTCGATTTGATCATCCCGGATTGGCCTTAAATCAAAAAAATCAAAAATCAAAAATTCTTTATTAGGTACATAAGACACACTTTGTTTATAATGTAAAGTGATGGAGCCACCCGGTAAGCAAAAATGCCTGTGTTGGGTGACGCCGCTCTTCCTTTAGACATAACTATTATATAACATATGCTAAGCTAATTAACTCTAGTTAACTCTAATTTACTGGCTAAAATTCTAGTTTATAGTTACTATTTACACTTAATCTAGAATTATGATACATGAATAAAATAAAAGAAAAAGAAATGTATATGTATCCCTCTCTATCTGTGTGTGTGTGTGTGTGTGTGTGTGTGTGTGTGTGTGTGTGTATGTGCGTGTGTGCTTGTCTGTTTGTGCGTTTTTTCAATCAAGATCAATGTAGTAAAGTCTCTGTCTCATCATAGGTTAAGGTCTTCAGCCAATTTGTAACTTCTCTCTTGCAGTCATAATAATGTTTCGAGTAAATTTCAAGTTGTTTGTTCAATTTATTGTAAGCATGTGAGGATTTTGGGCAGAACTGTCTGCGAGCAAATGAGGTCCTTGTTTTTACAATTTCCGCTACGACTGCTTTTTTTCTTTTGTTTTTGTGATTTGTATTATAGGGTAATATTTTATGTTTTTTTTAATGTGATATTTAGAATATATAATTTTCTGACTGTTAGCAAGTTACTAATTAAATAGAGTTGGTCAGTAGGAAACCTAATTCTTTTAAAATACATAATCTTAATTAATGCACGTTGGGCACGTTCAAGGTCAATAAAACGACTCTTTGCCGATCCACCCCAGACAGAGATACAATATACTAGGACAGATTGAACCAGGGATATATATTATATTTCATTTAATATATTACGCGAGTTTCATTGGTTGTTTTTCCCTGGTACAATGTGCCTTAGTGTCCTAAAAATCCAGACTAGTTTCCTCACTCTACTCATGACTTGGTCAAGTTGTGAATACCAGTTAAGATGTTCGTCAAGTATTAAATAACCCGAATATCATATTCTTTGTACAGGTACTATTGGTCACAAGAAAAATTTTCATGACTTAGTAAAAACACTGCATAAAAAGTATGGGACAGTTGTGAGATTGGAGGGCATCGCGCCGAGGGCCACACTTTTGGTGTTGTTCGAGCCGCAACATTTTGAACAGGTAAGGATAACAGAAGGATGGTGATACTGATAACAGTGATAGTGATAACTGAGGTAAATCAAATATGTATTTACTTAGTCAATTATACTTACTTGCAGATGCATAAAGGTTAGTAATATTTTTCTGAATAAGCAGGATGGTAGTGGGTATACGATGGGACGTAGGAGGCACATTTGAGGCTTGAATTTACGACCTTCCCCGTTTTTTGCCTATTTAAAAGGGCTAAAAGGATTTTCTTTTTTTTCGGTTTGTTTAAGGTTTACAAAGCGGAAGAATATAATCCACTGAGACCAGGGTTCGAGACCATAGAATATTACAGAGAAGTGTTGAGAAAAGAGAGATTTGGCGGTTATTTCGGCTTAATGTCAGCGTAAGTAAAGATAAATACGGAACCCTCAGAAAAAGGGGACTTATTAGGTTTTAATATTCTTACTTGTTCCGTGATGTTTCTAGGCAAGGACCTCAATGGCGAGATTTCAGAACAAAGGTGAATCCGGCTTTACTCAAGCCGAAGCTGGTGAAAATTTACGCTCCAGGGTTAGGCGAAATTGCCGAAGAAATGGTGGAAAGGTAAAAGTACTTTAAGTATAAGTATATACGCGATCCTTTTAGGTACCGTAAAACTACACAACTATAGTCCGGATTAGTTGGATTTCAAGTTTGAGATTGCCCCTCTCGTGCATGAAATGACATATAAAAGGCCTGTTAATGTTTTTAGATAAAGTAAGACATTTTAAATTAATGTAAGTATATGAATAAGAATGAAAAACATGATCATTGTAATTTTTTTTTAATGAAAATTGGACCATTGTTGTATGGTATGTGGCCAACTATAGACCAGATTATTATTCGTACTGAAAACGTGTATTATGGTACATTAGGACCATAATTGGGATATTTATTTTAACAGCGTTGATTAGATACATCAGAAAAACACATCAAGATGAGATCAGGTACTTATTAATCAAATTTTGTACCATCACAAAAGTCACAGTCATTTTCTTGTTTCCTTAAATTTAAGCAAATTCTCTTAAATTGTTTAACAAACATAAAATAAAAAATAAAAATACACAACGTACTTAATTATAATTAAATGGCACTAAAAATCAACTAGGAATTAGTAGGTATTGAGGAACATAGATTTATTTTTTTGGTTTTCCCCAAATAGAGTCAAGTTCCGGTACACGGAACAATGCCCGCTTCGTGCCTAGTTTTGTCGGGGTCTTAATTGCGGAGATAATCTTGTGCATTGGATAGAATATACAGTCCTGCTTCTCAGGCCATTTCCAAGATAGTCCACAACGTGTCAAACAGTTAACATACGCCCCATCACTATGGACTGTTTTGACTTGTCCCGGCCACTTTTCACCTTCGTATTCTACTATAACATACTCGTCTGGCTTGGGAACAAACTGCTTAAGATTTAGCGTAGCAGCTGTATTTGGAACATCAGCTGCAGGTTCATCTGCGAACTCGTTCGAGAGATCCATGGACGAGTCTGAAGCATACTGAATTTCGACGTCGTCATCGCTTTCTGATGAGGAATCAACCATTTTCTTGGTAAGTTTACGTTTTTTGTTTTTTGCTTTCGAAAGCTGTGGCGTAGTGCCCTTATTCTTATTGGGTTCTTTATCTTTTGATGTAGAAGCTTGTACTACAATGTCTTCTGCAGCAATACTTTTGCCTGCCGGGACATTGAGTTTCTTTTTTCGTCCCTTGCCGCCCGATTCAGCCACCGACGACCTTTTACTATCTAGGAATTGCATAAACGATTCTGAAACCAGTGTCGGGTCCTGTAATGGAGCATTTGGATGCCTGAAGGTAGGTAAACGTTGCAGCACTGGAATTTGGTTGGTGGGGAAAATGCCAGTCTTCCTAAAGCCAGCTTTGAGATTACTAGCCGATCTTTCCATTATATTTTCCCACAGTTTTTTTAGCATCGTAGGAAACATGTTTTTAGGAATCGTGGGTAATTTTTGTCCTTCGGGAGTTTCCTTCCAATCGTCTAAAATCTGTCGCCAACGCAGTTTAAGAGGCCTAAAGTAAGCCACATCCAAAGGCTGGGTTAAGTGAGTACTGTTTGGCGGAAGGGCCACAAAAGCGATGTTGTGTTCTTTGCAAGCCTTCAAAACTTCCATATTTATATGAGAACTTAAATTGTCCCCTATCAGCAACTTCTTACCATCTTGCCTGCGTAAAGCGGGCAGCACCAGTGAAAAAAACCAATCCTCGAAGGTATTAGTATCAAACCAACCGGACTTTGATCGATTGTACCTCGTACCAGGCGGTCCACCCTCTGTCCACGTGCTCCACAAATGGTCCGATTTGTAGTTTACGTATGGAGGCAATACCTCTCCCGCAGCATTGCCACATACCATTATACTGACAGCGGCTTTGGTTGAATTTTTTATAGCCTCTGGATACTTACATCCACGTTTCATTAGAACTTTTTTCTTGCTCGGTTCGTCAACAAGGTTGGTCTCGTCGTAATTGTAAATATGTTGAGGTAAGACACCCTGAATTTCTGTCTGTAATTGGTTAAAAAACGCGATGATCTGCTCTTCATTCACGGCGGCTCTTACTCTCTTTATGTTACTACAGAACCTTTGCGACAGTTCATTTTTGTGGCGTTTTAGAAAGATACTAGCCCAAGTTTTGCCCGGCAAATTATTTTTGAATGCGTCAACTTTACGCCCTGTTTTGTCGAGATACATTTTCACAATACATCTCATATCAAAAAGTGTTACAGGAAAACCGTAGTTACACATTTCAGTTGCATGTTGGACAAATGCCGCTTCTTCGGCATCTGAAAAAATACGCGGACGCCCCGGTTCTCGAACTTTGTTGATTCGAATAGCTTTCAACTTCAAAATTATCGAGCTTCTAGGAATTTTATATTTTTTGGCAGCTTCGCGTTGAGTTAGGATTTTATTTTTGATATCTTCAAGGCAAAGTTCCATTTGCCTTTCACTATAACACTTATATGCCCGCCCCCCAACTTTTCTTCTCATTAATTTGTCCCTTGACATCATTTCCTACAACAAAATAAGTTAGGTTTTAATTATGGTCCAAAAAAACTTTAGGACTATTGTTGAGACCCGAGGGTAAGAGAACGATAAAAAAATATTATTTTCTTAAATCAGTACATTTCTACAGCAAATGAAACTTTATTTGAATGCAAGAATCATTACCTTTCATATGAATCCAAATCTGAGTAGCAGACTTCACATTAACTTATATTTTTGAATAAAAGTTTACGGACTTCACAAAAACACGTTTCGACCGGTATTTCTTAGCGGCGACAAACTAAGTTAAATAAGAGCGCCACCTGTTAATTATGTAGTGCACTAGGCAGTACGGATATCAATGAACGGAATAATATTCAAATAATAAACTAGATGTCGCTACTAGTCGTCATCGGGTTAGGTTTGTTTGACATGTTAGCTGGACCACAGTTGGGGCCCTGCACTATAGTTGTGTAGTTTTACGGTATGTTTGTAGATCCAAAACATGAATTGCGGCTTAGTTATGGATTAAGTAGGTAATCATTCAGGTGCGATTTCTGCATTACAGGTTAACAAGGCTTAGCAAAGAGGGTGATTACCTTCAAAACAATTTCGACCTCGAAATAACAAAGTGGTCTTTGGAATCTTTGGCCCTTGTCAGCCTGGGAACAAGACTCGGCTGTCTTCAAGACAACCTCGACGAGGACCACCCTGCCAGACAATTGATAAAGTGTACCAATGATATTTTTGAGCTGTCCTTTAAGTTAGAATTCTTACCTAGTTTGTGGAAGTACATCGCGACACCAAACTTTAAAAAGCTTATGAAGACTTATGATTTGCAATGGGAGTAAGTATTTATTTAGTTTTTTTTTCACTCATTTACAGGTTTTTTTTTCTGATTTGCAGTAAACCTTCCCATACCTTATATGTACGTATCTACACAGTACACAGGCCGTTTTAGGCATAGGCCACCAATCGCAAGAGGGTTTTGGCTATAATCCCCACTTAACTATAGCCCAATATGGATTGGGGACTTCACATTAGGCGGTTTTATTTGTTCGGAGACGTACCTATGTATAGGTATGTAGGTTTTCTGAAGTTCCAAGAAACTCATAGGTATCTATGAGCCTTGGTCCGAGCCATAACTTTCGAATTGGTAGCCGCACGCCTCGCCACTCACAGCAGCACCACTCGGCTACCCCGTGCCTTTTACTCAAAACTATAAAAATGTCCTCTGTGTATTTTGGGTTGGAATCTTCATGTCTCTGTGTATTTCAGTATAAGCGCAATGTATATAGAGGAAGCTAAGAAACTCGCTAAAGAGAGAGGCAGTGATGTGCCGGAGGAAGACAAGTCTATACTCGAGAAACTGATTGCCATTGACGAAAGAGTAGCTATCCTGATGGCCAACGAAATGTTGATGGCTGGTATTGACACGGTAAGATTGCTTCTACATTAAATCTTATTGCTTAGTACCTATGTACCCTGATGGAGTCTGGATCAACAATCGAATTGGAAAATGTGAGCCGAAGCCGAATGCTATCGCCTAAAACCGGTACAATACAATCTACCACGTGATATAGCCTTACCTTAGGGATGTTACGTGTACGTTTGGGATATTTGGGGTGACCAGTGGTACAAGCTTCCCTTAATATTTTCCCTTTGAGATTTCCATGACTGCGGAAAAAGGTGTATAGATACCCTCAACCTCCCTCGCTGCTGTTCAACCTCTTTACATGCGTGATTTTTATATGTTAGTGTTTATTAAAGGTCTCGTTCACCATAACCAGCATCCTCTACCACTTGGCAAAGAATCAGCCGGCGCAGGATAAATTGCGGGAAGAGATCCGGGCTGGGGAATCGAGACGGTACCTGAGGGCTTGCATGAAGGAGTCCTTGCGGATCTGGGCCGTGGTGCCTTCGAATCTGAGGCGGACGAGCAAGGAACATGTTGTGGCTGGTTACAGGATACCTGTCGGGGTACGTACAATGACCTGCTACTGCTGAGTTTTTGCTCCATAATGGTCAATTTGACCCCTTGCGTAGGGGTTGTGGAGTTGATAGCTTCATGGCGGTGTTGCCTTCTGATCTGCGGCAACGTGTTGGTGCTGGTTGCAGGATACCTGCCAGGGTATGTAATGTAAGCACTATGATCCCGAGCATTGTACTTTTTTCCGAGCTATCGATTCAGTCTCTAAACTTTCAGGTGTGACCGTGATCCTTCGGCGTGGGTCAAACAAAAAAAGGTTTGCAGTGCTGATAAGTAACGTCCTCGAACATAGCTGGTTGCATTTTAATCTTTTGCTGTGACGCTCGCTGCTCACCTTAGTTTATCTTATCGTTACCTCTTGATACCTAACTTACATAAACAATATTTAATGACTCGTTTACCTCTTATAGATTGACGTCATCGCTCCAAACGAATACTTATCCAGCCTCGATAAATACTACCCACGAGGAAAGGAGTTCTTACCAGAAAGATGGTTAGTCGAAAAGACAGATCCTTTGTTCTACGGGAACGCTCATCCCTTGGTCAACGCGCCATTCGGAATAGGAGTTCGGTCTTGCATCGGCAGAAGAATTGCTGAGCTGGAGATTGAGGTGTTCCTTACTAAGTTATTAGTCAAGCAACAGGTTACTTGGACCGGCCCGCCAATAAAGGTTGTTACGAAAGTTATGAATTCTTTTGCGAAACCATATTACTTTAAATTTGAAAGTGTTTAATGACCTATTATTAGACGAACGCAACAATGAGTGGTAACTTAAAAGGTACCTATATTGTATTTGTGCCTAACAAATTACGTTTTGCTGGATAACAGTTAATGTAGAAAAGTATGTTGGTAGATTAAATCAATATTGTTTTATGTAATGTATAAGAAATATCTACATATACTTAAGAAACTAAATTTGTAAGTCATACTGAAAGACTATTAATGATTTCTAATCAAAAATAAATATGAATTGTAAATTTTGAATGTACTTAGTAAGCACTACAGGTATTTCAGTTACCTACATAATGGAACATGTATAAATGAAAATAAAAAATATATTTACTGCTATAAAGGCTTTCTATATTTCGCCTGTATCCACACTCTGTACATAGTCAACATCTTCCCTCTATTAACTTGCAATCTTCTGTCAATTAAATTCTGTTCTTCTGTGAAACCAGCTGATGTAAATAAATTCTTTATTTCTTCTTGTGTGAAGAAGTAGACCTTAGTTTTGTCCCCTCGGGCATAGAAGTTGTCAGATATGCAGCGGCCTTTCTTAAACCGTAGTTGGGCAAGGTCGTAGCGACCATAGTCGCGGAAAACAACTAGTCCACCTGGCTTTAGATACTTGTGTATTTGTTGAACAACTGACGCCATCCTGAAATTCAGAAAAATAAACATTATTTATAACTTTACTTATTTAAAATTGCCTTACTGATTAAAATTATTACAAAAGTAAAAATTTCATCACTTTCTTGAATAAAATTATTAAATTTCAAGATTGAAGATCTAATAATTACCAAACAAAAGTTACTATTGGAACCGAATAATAATTAAAACAAAATAAAATGTTGTCCAACTTACTTTCCAGGCTCAATTGCCGACAGAACAAAGATAAGCACAATTATATCAATGGAGTTTTCTTTGAATGGTACATTCCACTCAGTTCCAGTTGCATCCAGTACAAACACTTCACACCTCTTAGTGTCATACAGCTCATTTTCCTTCATTATGTCAATGGCGGTTGACGAAAAATCACAACCATAGATAAAAAGGTTCGGGTCCTGGCTGTATTGTAGAATAGGAAAGATAGTGTTTCCAACTCCACAACCTATTTCAAATATGTACCGTTTACCAGAGTTATTTGACTCTGGTTTGGACTCAACTTGGTTTGGGGCATCAGGTTGGATAGGTGCAGTTGTGGTTGGAGTTTCATTGTCGGGAAAAACTCTCTTCGGTGCAGATGTGTTGTCCGGTGCAAGTTCTGGAAACTCCGTGAATAGCCAATGTCTATCTTTGAAAAACCTGAAAGGTAACAGTCGAAAATTGTTCATAACAAATTCGTACACAGATTGTTAGTCTTCGTTTGTAAATCAATAAAATTACATATTGGTAGGACAAATTGTATGAGATATAAAAACAAGGATTAGTTCTAAATAAAGCATTTTCTTATTACCAGTTATACAAGACTAACTTCACATGAATAATGAATTACTAAAGAAAATCCTGACCCAGAAACGTAAGTAATATTTTTTGCTGCCTATTAGCCTGAGGAATGCCTGAATGGTAAAATTTATAGAAAACTACTTAAAAGTTTGGAAAATAAATATATATGTAGGTATCTACTAAAATGAAATATACATTTTTCATTACCTGTTTTGATGTATGCTGTAAAACGCATCCCAATGCTTATCAGCATTTTCGTCCAAATCCTTCAAAACATTGTCTGCAAACGTAACTTGTGAGTTCTGTTCCACCTTTTCTTTTGCTGCTTTCTCTTGCTCTTCGTCCCATTCAACATTATCCCTGAAATAAAGATAAATATCTATGATTATTTTATACTATAAGTACAACAAAATAACCATACCATAAGTGCAACATAGATAGATACCATGCGTTGAAAAGATAAACAAGGTCTTTTTTATTACTGTTCAAATATCTAGAGCCACCAGGAGGCTTTTTCCTGTGTCTTGTTTTCTCTAAACCTTCAATGTTGTTGGCAGAACACCTGAGTCTTTTACATAAATTGCGAAAATGGTAAAATACTGTACCACGCGTTATGTTTGAATACATCGTCAGCATTTTCTAGAACTCTGTTCCCAAATTGAGGCCTTTTATCAGTCGCAGAGTCTTCCATTTAGTGTGTATTATCAGAATAGTATAAAAATTAAAATAAATTAAATTGCGTTTAGAAGATAACCTAAAAAACTAAGCTAAGCCAGCTTGACAGTGACAACCTGACAAAACTTAAGTGACACTGACAGCTGATTAGTCAACTCGTTTAGGAATTTAAAGTCTTGGCCGCATACTTGGCGGTATTAGAACAGAACAGCCAAGTAGTGGCCTTATTTAATCACTTTATTCTATAGTCTGTCAAACAACTTTGTCAGTATAGAAGGCGCGATATTCAAATTTTCCATTAGACGACAACCCTTTGCGCCTACATTTTTTAAATTTGCTTCTTTTTTCTACTGACGGATGGCTTGACAGACTGTAACCAAATTATAATGTGCCAAAAGTACAAATACCTTCTGAAATGGGCACATTACATGAAATAAAATTTAAAACATTTTTCTTTATTTTCTATTGAATTAAAACAGCAGTTAGAATTTAAAATTGACGGAATGTTATTACTTATTGACTTGACTGACATTTTCAAAAATTTGTGTAGGTACTTTCATTCCTATAGGGTATTCAAATACCAGTAGTCAACTACTTATATTCAAATCAGTTTCTTTTTTCGAACTGTCAAAACGATTTTGCTACTATGGAGTTTATATGAAACCATAGAGGTACAATAATATAGAGATAAATAAATAAATAAATAAATAAATATTAGGGGACATCATACACAGATCAAACCTAGCCCCAAACTCATGGTATAATAATATACTCCGCCTGGTACTCTATTCCGAGATTCGCGTATGACCTAACTGACACGGGCCTACGTCATCATGCTGTTTACAGGTTCTCAAACTTTAAAATGTGGGAGAATTTTAACCAACGGTGAAAATTATTTTAACGGCATTAATTTTAAGTTATTCATGTAGAAACATAGTAAAATAAAACAAATCTAATGTATTAAATTAAACTTTATTTACCTATACAAGACAAACGTTTGAAAAACGAATTCACAGTTACACATTAATTACCAAGCTTACGACGTGAAAAGTTTGGAAAACACTGCGACTGCTGACACTGAGCGAGAAGGAAATAACAATTAACACGCGTTCGACAAGGATGACGGTCAGGGCATGAAGTTATCTAGATCCGAATTGTCAAATGTGACAGCGCTATCCTGTGTTGCCAGTAATGTAAACAGAATTACCCGAACGTCTGAAATTTCTTCCGTGAATCGGAAGATATTGCTAACGAATAATTAAAAATGACGTGTTATTGTAAAATTTAAGATAAAAAACATATAAATGAAAATTATAAAATTATAAAGAAATATTTTAACTTATTAACCATAGGTATAATGTACCCATGTAACATGTTATGTTGCAATAAAGTGGCAATGTTATTGTGACGTAGGCCCGTGTCACTCTGGGAATAGAAGACCATGTTTTATTAGACCATGCCCCAAACTAAGCAAAGCTTGTACTATGGGTACTAGGCGACGATATACATACTTGTATAGATAAATACATACTTATATACATAGAAAACAACCATGACTCAGGAACAAATATTAGTGTTCATCACACAAATAAATGCCCTTACTGGGATTCGAACCCAGGACCATCGGCTTAGCAGACAGGGTCACTATCCACTAGACCAGACCGGTCGTCAAAAACGATGAAACGAGATGAAACGGGGGAGGGGCCAAACGACCGAACGAGATGCACTTATGGAACTTTCAGTAGGAGTAGCAGAGAAGGCGGTATTATTGCTTGTCCTTGTCACAGTCTCACTTTTTTTTTGTTCCCCACCTTTTTATTAGTATGGAGAATGGTGGGCAACAAATGAATTCAACCAATCACAGTGTCGCATTTGCGTATGTTTTGTCCCTCACGGAGGCACGCGTATACCACTTCTAGACCATCCTACCTTCTATGTATGAAACACAAGTATGTGACGTCACAATCAAATTACTTACTCTATATAGTTTTATACGCTTTTTTAAATAGAAAATGTGTCTAAAAATAACTGCCTGTCTACGTAGTTCCTAATACTTAATGAAATGAACGACTTGACTTTAACCTACATTATTTGATCATGTAATGTTTTCATCTACCCTCAACTGGCTTAAGGAGCCATTTGAGGGTAGATTTTGTTTACTTTTATTTAAATACCCAAAGATACAGAGTATAACTTGTCTATTCGCTAACTAGTGATAATAAATTAAAATTAAATCAACATATTATAGTGATCGTTTAAAATTGGACTTGGACTATATAGGAGTCTCGACTTGATGGTTAACAATGAGTGGTAACTTAAAAGGTATATTGCAACTACTCGTAGTTGTAGCATTTGTGTTGTCGCTTGTCGGGTCAGAAAGGTAGGTACACCCCCACTCCCCAGTTCTTGTGAGTGTGAGTACCTACCCTCGAAAAACCTTATAGGTTTTCTACCCATAACTAATACATATATCTTATCTGTGTTCTTCCAACGTCGGTGCTTGTTTTAAACACATTTAAAGTAGCCGTATTTAAAATCGTTGCCGATTTCAAACTAATGGCATCATAAAAGACGCTTGATGCTTTACTCTGATATAAGTACCTAAACGTCATAAAATCGATTTGGAAGGCCATTTAAAACTTCTTGCTAATGATACAACAGTAAGTAGGTATTTGCTTTCGCTGCGAAACGCGAAATAAATAAATAAATATTAAACGACAATTTTACACAAATCGACCTAGTCCCACGGTAAGCTCAATAAGGCAACAACAACAAACAAACAAACAACAATAACAATACAAATAACAATAGCTCTATCCTTATTCAAACTTATACTTCTCAATCTTTGCTCAAATCTCATTGTACATCGCTGCCGGTCGGCGAAATTGAGATTGGGGTAGGTTAGCTTCATTGTAATCACTTTAGGCTTTACTTACCTACTTTTAAAGTAGGTTGGTAATAATCAAAATAGTAGGCATTTATTTTGCTTTCAGCGAGTACGTAGAAAATCATAGAATGTATTGGTTAGTTACATTCCACGAATCTTTCCGCACAGACTCTACTTAATCTAACGTGTAAACTTGAGAAAACTGAAATGCGTTGTTAAAGCTATGTTACAACTACAACGGTATAGATGGGCTCTCTGGGTTCGGTAACTTTTGAGTATAGTTGTAGAGTATGTTTAGTTTGTCTTTGACTTTTATGTTTTTGTGTCTATGATTGAACAATTCATCTGTTCAATCATAGACACAAAACCATTCTTAGACCAAACAAGATATGGTTGTTATTTATTTCAAATCTTAATATTATATGGCGCAGTCGGTAGGACAAATATTAAGATAATATTATCTTAATATAGGACACCTTTGTTACCTCTGACACTTTCCAATATCTAATAAATATGGCATTAATTTTAGAATAGACATATTATTCTAGGTATGTGGAACGTTGTTATTCTATCTATTAACATCGAAGTGAAGTTTATTACAAAACTTACGAGAATTTAGTTTGCGTATGTAGAACCCCCTTTTCCCGTTAATTATTATTAAGGGAGTATTTCCGTAACATTTTAAGCTAGATTTCACTTCCTTATTCCCGGGATCAAAATTATCCTATCTATAATTAAGTTATTCCAGGTTATAAGATTTCTTTGTAGGTACAAAATGTCACACAAATCTTTTCAGCTGTTATTTTTGATTGAGTATTAGGTACCTACGCAATAGATTATAAAATTTATAAAGTTAGTAAGGTAGCCTCTCTAAACTCGCTCTAAATCTTAAACTAATAACGCATAGACAGATAGTCCCCATACGGCTAACCTGCCAAAAGTGAAGCCGAAACACGATCGATGTGTGCGTGGGAGGCTCGTATTTTACGCTCAGCAACACACACACATATACAAAAACGTGTTGCCAGTATATAGATATTTCCCTCAAAATGGGGGATTTAACAACATCCTTAACACTTGGTTATTAATAATTTGTGTGTAGATTTAATAGCAAAAGCTTTTTATGTTTATTTAAGGAATTTTGCATTTCCCGCCTTTGTGAAATAAGGTTTAAAAAAAAATGATACATTTTTACAATTTTTTATTTATAATGTGCATAAAATTACTACATAATTTGAAATAAAAGAATGAAATATTTAAAAATATGTATTTTTTATATAATTATACAAGGAACTTCAATTAAGCGTATTCATTTTAGAATATAAACGTCATGTCCCATTTTGAGGAAAAAATATTCACTACACTGTCAACATTTATAAGAAATGGCGGCTGGCGAAACATTGGATTTTTGTAGTTACGATAACGTAAAAATATCACATTAAACTCTATACTTACGCGTGAAATGTAATGTAAGTCGGTTTGTTTTTATGATATGATGCGTTGTGACACCCATTCCATGCACAAACAACCATTTTTCCTGTGTTTTTGATTTTTAAACGGGAGGTGTACACAAACCGACGTGACCTTGAGTAAGTACTGCCAGGGCCGATCGAATACGGTGACACGAGTGCGACGTGACGTCGCACTTGAAATGGCTTCACTAGGGATGTACGAACACTCGATCTATGCCTTATAAATCTATGCTCTAAATTATGATGATACATAATTATTTTCATCACGTAGGTAGGTATTTCTCACATACGACTTAGCTGCTGGACATAGTTGGACACCCCTGTCTCGCAATAACGTTCTGGTTTCCATACCAAACTGAATAATTTTCTGAAACGCTCCACTTAGATCTGATACACTCGAACCGGGCTATATTCAGTTACAGTTTGCAACTTCAGGTATCAAGTGACATGAGGAGTTCTGAAATTGAGTGCAACTGCTCAACTCCCGAGAGTAAGTTGCTGATGTTCGTCGTATTCGCAGTTGCATTTGCCTTAATAGCTTGAAACAGTTTTGTTTGTTTGTTTGTTTGTTAGATATTACCTAAAGACTCTTAGACCTAAAAGCAACATAGATAAGCTTTTCTTGATTTGCTTTGGTCAAATAAAATGCTCATTACTAAGATTGGAGAAACATTAGATAACAAGAGCGTCCACTATACAAGTACTAGCGACCCGCCCCGGCTTCGCACGGGTTACACAAAACCTTAACAAAATATACACCTGAACCTTCCTCAAGAATCACTCTATTGATTTATAAATATCACTACACGTTATAAAACAAGGTCCCCCGCCGCGTCTGTCAGTTTGTGTGTTTGTATGTTTGTTCGCGATAAACTCAATAACTACTGAACGGATTTTCATGCGGTTTTCACCTTAAATAGAGTGATTCTTAAGGAAGGTTTAGGTGTATAATTTGTTAACCCGTGCGAAGCCGGGGCTAATTATATGTATAAATATAGTTCAATTATAGTGACTTCTATATATCTACATAAATTGAGTACCGTAATCGATTTCCGAATTTGTAAACTGTATTTTAGGAATACCTAACCCAAAAAGCAACGCCGTGTGTTTAAACTAGTGCCAGACAGAACGTGACAGGTTAGGTACATACTCCGCTCAAGTGACATAGCGTATTGTCATCGAGTTTGGAGTTCATAGTATTAGTTTGTTGAATGCAGGCCTTAATGTTGCTGGGGAATATTGAGCCTTTTGATATCATGTGGGAGTTCATTGTAAACTATTAAGGCCGAGTTTAGTTGGATATCTTTGCAGAGTAGTTAGGAAGGTACCTACTAGATAGAGGACATGACTCACTGTTAATACCTAACTAATAAAAAGAACAATAAAACCAGTAACACCCTTATAAAAACTGCAGATAGCTCCATTTAGTCTTCGGTGCTTCCCAAAATTAGCAGTTGGGATCCTGTTTCAAATATAGGTAAATAAAAAGGTAACTTTGGGTGGTATTCTTGCATTCATCTGTCCAATAATTTGGTCCAATGTCATTGCGTCTCACTCTCTCATTAAACATAATGTGAGACAAAATACATATTGGACAAAGAAATTGGACAGGTGGAATACCACACTTTTACGCTGCACGATACTGTTAATTTTTAATCCATTTGTATTCTTGGGATTTAAAAAATGTCTACAAACAATAAGTAGGTACCGTAAAATGGGGTGAGTAGGGTCAAAACTGAAATTCAAACCTCGATAACATTTTATTTTTACATATGAAAACTGAATGGTGTATATAATATGTGTTCCGGACGTTTGTATTTTAGTTTTTATTTTATTTTGGGTAGTTCCATTTCATAACTTTGACGATAAACAGGAAATCCTACCTCACCCCGTAGTCCCTCGTATTTGGGGTGAGTTGGGTTTTCATACAAAGCTGATATTGGAAGATTATTGGATCGATTTTTTTTATTATGAGTATTATTATAGCTCCATTTTAAATTGGAATACATTATTTTTGTAGCAGTAGCCTTAAAATCCCATATCACCCCCCTTTCATCCCTTCTCTCCCCATTCATAACCCAACTCTCCCCGCGAACCCTACTCACCCAATTTTACGGTACCTAACTAATAAAAAGAACAATAAAACCAGTAAAACCCTTATTAAAAACTGCAGATAGCTCCATTTAGTCTTCGGTGCTTCCCAAAATTAGCAATTGGGATCATGTTTCAAATATAGGTAAGTAAAAAGGTAACTTTGGGTGGTATTCCATTCCATCTGTCCAATAATTTGGTCCAATGTCATTGCGTCTCACTCTCTCATTAAGCATAATGTGAGACAAAATACATATTGGACAAAGAAATTGGACAGCTGGAATACCACACTTTTACGCTGCTCGATACTGTTAATTTTTAATCCATTTGTATTCTTGGGATTTAAAAAATGTCTACAAACATTAAGAGCGCTATTACATTTCGGCGTTGAGCGAGTTTAGGTATTTTACGCGCTGCGGCAGGCCGTGCGAGCTCAGTATGCCGATCCATTCTACCACACTCGCACTACAATGATGGATTAAACATTCTTGATCCTTCGCGAAGCATATTGAAATCAACCATAACAACACTAACTGTGCTTAACTTTTAAAGTCCTAAAACTGTTATTTGGTAAGTACGAAAATACTAAATGCAGTGCAAATGTAAGTGTGTGCAGTGTTCATAAATTAATTTTTCATCTATTTTTGACGATTTTTGACCCACCCACCTCTCAAATCATCCAAAAATCATGCTTTGGATGACTCTGTTTCCTCCTACGTCATACTACCATCATCCGATGTCCATACCCCCCCCCCCCCTCCTTCCATTTGAAACGACGTAATTTATGAATAGCCCCATACTCGTACTTATGAAGGTATAAGTATTACTCGAAATAAATTATAGGTACTCGCTTATTTACATGTTTCGTCATAGCATTTGGTACCTATAGGTTGTAAAGTTTGTATCAACGAGGGTTTAAAAACGAACTAGTATTGAGGATCTGATGATAATGATGATGATTAAGGTGGTCACGGATACCAATCAACCATGTAGTAACATGATTAGGCTCGTTTGATTCGTCTCAACAAGATCTTTGACACTGAAGATACACAGGGTCTGATGATGGAGCTGGAAGGTGGCCACGGGTACCAGTCTATCATGTAACTAAACCACTTCGTGTTTGGGCTCGTTTGATTCGTCTCAACAAGATCTTTGACACTGAAGATACACAGGGTCTGATGATGGAGCTGGAAGGTGGCCACGGGTACCAGTCTATCGTGTAACTAAACAACTTCGTGTTTGGGCTCGTTTGATTCGTCTCAACAAGATCTTTGACACCAGACAGTACTCAGGGTCTGATGATGGAGCTGGAAGGTGGTCACCATTACCAATCAACCATGCAACTAAACCACATCGTGTTTAGGCTCGTTTGATTCGTCTCAACAAGATCTTTGACACTAGGTGATACACCAAACACGAAGCCCAAACACGATGCCCAAACACGAAGCCCAAACACGTAGCCCAAACACGAAGTGGTTCAGTAACGTGATAGACTGGTACCCGTCGCCACCTTCGAGCTCCATCATCAGACCCTGAGTAGTATCTTGTGTCAAAGATCTTGTTGCGACGAATCAAACGAGCCCAAACACGAAGTGGTTCAGTTACATGGTAGACTGGTACCCGTGGCCACAGTCCAGCTCCATCATCAGACTCTGAGTACTAACTTTTGTCAAAGATCTTATTGCGACGAATCGAACGAGCCCAAGCACGAAGTGGTTTAGTTGCATGGTTGATTGGTACCGGTGACCACTTTCCGGCTCCATCATCAGACCCTGAGTACTATCTTGTGTCAAAGATCTTGTTAAGACGAATCAAACGAGCCCAAACACGAAGTGGTTTAGTTGCATGGTTGATTGGTACCGGTGACCACCTTCCGGCTCCATCATCAGACCCTGAGTACTATCTTGTGTCAAAGATCTTGTTGAGATGAATAAAACGAGCCTAAACACGAAGTGGTTTAGTTGCATGGTTGATTGGTACCGGTGACCACCTTCCGGCTCCATCATCAGACCCTGAGTACTATCTTGAGTCAAAATTAATACATATAGAATGTCAGGTCGTTTCAAATATTTTTAATCCTGTCCGGTAGTTTATTAAACTGTACCATTATAAATTATAATACTATAAAAACAGTGCTAGGATCAAAGTCTCTCGTTGCGGTTTACACGCACACAGTATAGCGTTTTACACGGCGCCCGCCGCACACAATGATAAAAAATCTCGTTGTCGCCGTTGAAAATGTGCGGAGCCGACCGACACACGTCCTGCCTCTACAAGCTCTGCCGCGGCACTGAGCTGGCGCAGCGCGCGTCATCGGTAATATAGAGTAGTTTTCAAAAAATTGCCAAAAAATTATAGTAGAATTTCATAAACACTAATGTATACCAACAGTATAAGCAAACGTTGCAGATTGCTTGAGTATGAAAATGACTTCGATATTAAGTAGATTTTCGTAGGAATTGACACTTGTTTCGGAGAGAAAATTGAGTTCGTTTTACTTTGATTTTCTCTTTCTCAAAGGTGTGTAGGAAAAATATCGTTTGATATGCCTAAAGTACAGGGTATTAGTAATACAAAATAGCCAGGTTTAGCAGAGTAAACTTCTCAACATTTCCAAATAAGAGCTTGCCATTCAGTGCTTCACGGGGTTTTTCGGAAACGACCATCAGAAAAAAAATCATTACTAATTTAATAAGTCCTTTTTCTAATATTTACAACGATATTTAAAAAGATAAGAAGACGCTTTTACTGGAACAAGTACTCATTGTTTCTAATAATGAGCACAAAGTCCTGAATTTCGTCGACTAGTATCATCAATTTTGCGTTATTTCGACTTTTCTTGTAAGAGCGCTCTTAAGTATTGTTATTAACTTAGTATACGTACAATGTTCAGTGTCAAGGTTTCTAAATATCATACAAAATATAATAAACCTGCTTGGAGGGGTCCAAGGAAAGAAAAGTGTTAACACGTTTACTGCCAGAAAAATAATTAAACAGTACTCCCAAAAACTATGCAAGATCTATAGACGCCCGCTAGGCGGGTTGGAGGCCACATAATGATCAATGCCAGGCGATGTGCGCCCGCTAGGTGGGCTCTTAGGCTTCTTGTTATATATGGCTACCAATAGCAACAACCCGGCTAGGGGATTGCCTCAGTTGTCTGGCATCTGAGCGAATACGAGCGCCCACTAATATAGGCGGGCTCCTCGCAGTGAATGTGTTAATTAATTAACTTTAGACATCATTCATACCACAACATTTAAACACATGTTAATTTATGCCAGCTTACGCACGTATATTGTTTTCTAATTATTTACCTCAGCACATTAAGGTGAGGGTTTCACTAACGGTTTCACAGGTGTCATTATATGAAAACACGTCGCAACAAGTGATGGGCAAACAACTGCCGGGTCTGTTAATGCACAAGCCGTGTATGGAAAAACCGCTTAGGGCGTCTAAAGTTAGGAAAGTGTAACATCAGTGTTACAGGGTTAGGATAGGTTTCTTAAAAGAGCTAGTATTTTAATGCGGATCTCTAAAAATATATTCACACGTCGCAAGTTCTTTGAAATCGACCTAATATAAACACAAAATCACAGGTTTGGTTTCATGTTACCCTTTTTCGGCGCCGCTCTTAGGATATTTGATTCTTATCATAAGTACGTTAACTAAAACAAAGAGTTCTGTTGCAAATGCGTATTAAAAGGGCATAGGTTAATTATAATAAGGTGACACATACGTCGTCTAGTTAAAAACTTTTACTTATCGAATTCATAAATGACGTATGTTAATCCAATTTGTACGTACATAACGTCTTTCTGTAAAGTGAATTATTTCGTGTGAATATTATTGTTTTAAAAAATAGACCTCTAGGAGGACAGTCGGGATTTGAAGCTCGAAAGGACTGGCTGAATACGCGTCGTGACATTTAGCCAGAAATCAATTAATTTGTGTGTTCAGTAATTAAATATCTGTAAGATAAAATCTGCATATGTAGATTAGATTTAGCTTTGAAAGTGTAGTTCTAGTAAAAGTGGTTTATAATGACAATAAACTCTGTGTAAAGATTTGAAGTGTTAAAACTCTATTTCTTTTATAAAGTGTATTAATTGTGTAATAGAGTCAGTGAAGTCAGGAAGTGTTTATATTTATCTATAATTTAGTTATTAAGAGTAATTTAATCCTTTTATCCCCTTAGGTCGTCACGTCGGGTGTTCGTTGTATTTTTTAGCTGAGTTCAGCGTGTTTCAAAGGGTTAGGGAAGTCGTCATGCAGTGGACGATTTGTACGTAGGACATAATAGATCTCTTCTGCAATGTTCCTGAGCTGAACGAGCGAGCGAACGAGAAGAAGATTATAGGGAGCCCTTCTGGCTACATTCGTATCTCTTTATGTAGATAGTATTTATTACATTTGGTATGAAAGCGGATAAAACACCCATAAAATCACTTTTATCTTGATCTGCTTGCATGAATTGAATGTTGGCATTGCAGTGAAGTTGTTTTGAAGGAAGAGCTTAATTTAACATCATATACCATACAATACAATCCATAATTTGGCTCTTTCCGACAGAATGACGAAATTGTAGTGTCACGCATTTGATTGCTTCTTTGATCCTATTATTTGTGATGAGATAGTGAACCACAATAAAAAACTATTTAACACACCATGTATTTTGTGCTTCACACACACAGAAAACATGTACACACACTCGAAACACACCACACTACACTTACACATACACAGCTGACACACCACACGTTTAGTCTATTTGCATACACACATTTAGGTACACTCGGAATAAGGTCGGTGGCTGAGAGTAGCTCCTGCCGGCTGGACGCCGAAACTGGCTTTGGCCTGAAGTATCTGACGTGTCAGTGCTTCAGAAGTCCGAAGCCTCTACACTACACATTAGGTACACAACCAAGGCCTGAGTTGTTTATATTTTCTGCAACATATCGCTCTGTGGGTTCTGGGATGTAATCACTCGATTATACGGACCTTCGGCATCTGCGTCGATTAGTGGAAGTAGAGTGACAATGCAGGCCAATTTAAGGGATCCGCAGTACAGTGAATGTTGTAGAGTATAAATGATATTCAGAGCACCTTGTACAGATCAACACACTCACTAGCTTCGTCACAAGTACGCGAGCTGCATGTCGAGTTAGGGAAGCGTAAATACCGCAGCGTGTAGATTGCTTAGCGTAATTTAAAATTGCATTGTGCGTAAATATATTTTAAGAACGTCAGGAAAGCGAAGAATGAAGAAGTATGAGTAGGTGTGATGGTTTGGTTGTTATTTGGTTTAGCTAGGTTTGTGTCCTGACGGTTTTGAAGGACGCGTAGACGGGCATGTTCCATTCTCAACGTCACGCGAGGCAGGGGTGTAGGATGGCAGGGAGCCCCTGGACATTCAAAAACAAAGTAATAACTTAGGTTCCCCATTCTAGACCTATAGTCTGTTTCACAAGGTCCCTTTGAAGTCGGGCTTTTATTTCAGATCGTTGTCGCTTTGCTGTGTGACGAGCTTATATTTAAGTTAGAAGTATGTTACTACTTATTAAATTACAACATTGTAAATCTACATGTAAAGTCAGGTAATTAAGTCAACTACCTAATTAATTTTATTCCTTAGCCATGCTGGTTTCGGTGAGTTGCATGTTCATTTATGTAGTTAGATTTTATTATTTTTATTTCTTTTGAGCTTACGGGTAATTTAATTTTTTATGTTACTTCGTTTTGTTTGTTTACGTACAAATTTATTGAAATACGGATGATCTTTGAAATACGGACGGTTAATACTGACGGTTTATTTTGTGTCAGTATAAGCATTTGTTTTATGCGAAAATTTATTATTATTATTTCGTATTCGCGATTATATTTTTATAAACGGATGTCTATTGAGACATTTTATTTTATTTAACGGTTGTTTGATTTTTTGATTAGTTGTGCTTCATTCATTTTATTTATTGGGAAATTAAAATTAATTTATTTCAATTTTAATTATACGTCGTGAATATAAAAATATTTTATCACAACGTAGAGGGTCCTACATTTTGAACTAGACGATCATTAATATTTATGGCCAACATTTAATTAAATTATTTCTTTGAAGCATTAGGGTTAGTGCTTTTACAGTGGTGCTGCGTGACCAGGATTCAAGTCATTAAAAATTAAATTAATTATATTAATTTAATTACTTGAGAACGAATCTGAGTTATTGTTTTCTAAAATATTTGCAAATAGTTATAAAATCGTTCATTATGTAACTAAAAAATAATTTATAATAATTAATAACCAATATTCTTTGGAACGTGAGGGCGTATGTTCGATTCTAGTGCAAATTAAAGAGTGTTTATATTGTTTATTAATAGTGATGATTTTCGTTTTGACATCGGTCTAAAGAAATTGAGGGCGTAAAATAGATTACTGTTACATTCAGATTCGGTACCGATTAATAATTGTTGTATGATTCTTGCTCAAAATTCCTATTTAGATATCCTCACAATTTTAAACTCTCCGATTCCAAAATTGCATCGTCTATCTGAGGGCGCTCTGTAACATCAGTGTTACAGGGTTAGGATAGGTTTCTTAAAAGAGCTAGTATTTTAATGCGGATCTCTAAAAATATATTCACACGTCGCAAGTTCTTTGAAATCGACCTAATATAAACACAAAATCACAGGTTTGGTTTCATGTTACCCTTTTTCGGCGCCGCTCTTAGGATATTTGATTCTTATCATAAGTACGTTAACTAAAACAAAGAGTTCTGTTGCAAATGCGTATTAAAAGGGCATAGGTTAATTATAATAAGGTGACACATACGTCGTCTAGTTAAAAACTTTTACTTATCGAATTCATAAATGACGTATGTTAATCCAATTTGTACGTACATAACGTCTTTCTGTAAAGTGAATTATTTCGTGTGAATATTATTGTTTTAAAAAATAGACCTCTAGGAGGACAGTCGGGATTTGAAGCTCGAAAGGACTGGCTGAATACGCGTCGTGACATTTAGCCAGAAATCAATTAATTTGTGTGTTCAGTAATTAAATATCTGTAAGATAAAATCTGCATATGTAGATTAGATTTAGCTTTGAAAGTGTAGTTCTAGTAAAAGTGGTTTATAATGACAATAAACTCTGTGTAAAGATTTGAAGTGTTAAAACTCTATTTCTTTTATAAAGTGTATTAATTGTGTAATAGAGTCAGTGAAGTCAGGAAGTGTTTATATTTATCTATAATTTAGTTATTAAGAGTAATTTAATCCTTTTATCCCCTTAGGTCGTCACGTCGGGTGTTCGTTGTATTTTTTAGCTGAGTTCAGCGTGTTTCAAAGGGTTAGGGAAGTCGTCATGCAGTGGACGATTTGTACGTAGGACATAATAGATCTCTTCTGCAATGTTCCTGAGCTGAGCGAGCGAGCGAACGAGAAGAAGATTATAGGGAGCCCTTCTGGCTACATTCGTATCTCTTTATGTAGATAGTATTTATTACATTTGGTATGAAAGCGGATAAAACACCCATAAAATCACTTTTATCTTGATCTGCTTGCATGAATTGAATGTTGGCATTGCAGTGAAGTTGTTTTGAAGGAAGAGCTTAATTTAACATCATATACCATACAATACAATCCATAATTTGGCTCTTTCCGACAGAATGACGAAATTGTAGTGTCACGCATTTGATTGCTTCTTTGATCCTATTATTTGTGATGAGATAGTGAACCACAATAAAAAACTATTTAACACACCATGTATTTTGTGCTTCACACACACAGAAAACATGTACACACACTCGAAACACACCACACTACACTTACACATACACAGCTGACACACCACACGTTTAGTCTATTTGCATACACACATTTAGGTACACTCGGAATAAGGTCGGTGGCTGAGAGTAGCTCCTGCCGGCTGGACGCCGAAACTGGCTTTGGCCTGAAGTATCTGACGTGTCAGTGCTTCAGAAGTCCGAAGCCTCTACACTACACATTAGGTACACAACCAAGGCCTGAGTTGTTTATATTTTCTGCAACATATCGCTCTGTGGGTTCTGGGATGTAATCACTCGATTATACGGACCTTCGGCATCTGCGTCGATTAGTGGAAGTAGAGTGACAATGCAGGCCAATTTAAGGGATCCGCAGTACAGTGAATGTTGTAGAGTATAAATGATATTCAGAGCACCTTGTACAGATCAACACACTCACTAGCTTCGTCACAAGTACGCGAGCTGCATGTCGAGTTAGGGAAGCGTAAATACCGCAGCGTGTAGATTGCTTAGCGTAATTTAAAATTGCATTGTGCGTAAATATATTTTAAGAACGTCAGGAAAGCGAAGAATGAAGAAGTATGAGTAGGTGTGATGGTTTGGTTGTTATTTGGTTTAGCTAGGTTTGTGTCCTGACGGTTTTGAAGGACGCGTAGACGGGCATGTTCCATTCTCAACGTCACGCGAGGCAGGGGTGTAGGATGGCAGGGAGCCCCTGGACATTCAAAAACAAAGTAATAACTTAGGTTCCCCATTCTAGACCTATAGTCTGTTTCACAAGGTCCCTTTGAAGTCGGGCTTTTATTTCAGATCGTTGTCGCTTTGCTGTGTGACGAGCTTATATTTAAGTTAGAAGTATGTTACTACTTATTAAATTACAACATTGTAAATCTACATGTAAAGTCAGGTAATTAAGTCAACTACCTAATTAATTTTATTCCTTAGCCATGCTGGTTTCGGTGAGTTGCATGTTCATTTATGTAGTTAGATTTTATTATTTTTATTTCTTTTGAGCTTACGGGTAATTTAATTTTTTATGTTACTTCGTTTTGTTTGTTTACGTACAAATTTATTGAAATACGGATGATCTTTGAAATACGGACGGTTAATACTGACGGTTTATTTTGTGTCAGTATAAGCATTTGTTTTATGCGAAAATTTATTATTATTATTTCGTATTCGCGATTATATTTTTATAAACGGATGTCTATTGAGACATTTTATTTTATTTAACGGTTGTTTGATTTTTTGATTAGTTGTGCTTCATTCATTTTATTTATTGGGAAATTAAAATTAATTTATTTCAATTTTAATTATACGTCGTGAATATAAAAATATTTTATCACAACGTAGAGGGTCCTACATTTTGAACTAGACGATCATTAATATTTATGGCCAACATTTAATTAAATTATTTCTTTGAAGCATTAGGGTTAGTGCTTTTACAAAAGTTTACGTGCTATTTTATTCCTTTGGCCCATTGACGTATGTCTCAGGACTGGCATTAAGGGCAATAAGAATGGGGCATGAATGGGGCCAGTACCAGGGGTGCGAAACTCCTGACTTCGGCCAAACTCGGCTCCGCTCGGCTCAGCATTGCTCCGAGCAATTATTAGGGTTGGCACCACTTGACTTCCTTTTGCGTGCACGACCACAGATAAGATAATCACATTTTGACAACCCTAAATAGCCGAAAGGGATAGTGCCATATATTAGAAAGGGATATCATGATTCGACCCTGAACCGCTGTCAAACTTCGGTTTTGTAGGAAGTTTCCTTTCTGTACGGTAGTACTATTATTTATTCTGTGCCAGTACAGCGGTGTGACACCGCTACAACGCGATTGGTCGATGAGTTCGCATCACGTTACGCGCGCGTTAAGGGGCCCACTGATTAACAGTCCGCCGGACGGTATCGGCCTGTCAGTTAGAACAAAATTTTGACAGTTCCGAACAACTGACAAGCCGATACCGTCCGGCGGACTGTTAATCAGTGGACCCCTTTAGATTGCACGATTGGCTCGTATTCGCTCGCTCGGATTCAATAGTAGTTGCCAAAAGCGTAGCAGTATTTAAAAATTGGTTAGTCGAGCAAGCGTCCTACGACCATAAAGAGTTCTTTAAAATTTAGGAACTTAGGTAGATGTAATATATTAAATACAACCTACATTATGTAGTGAATTTATATAATGTGAAATGTAATTTATATTATCAATAAATATTATAATTATGATTTATGATTATTCGTGAGTGACACCGCTGAACTAGTATCATTCTTATTGCCCTTGGCCAGTCCTTATATATACGTCAATGCTTTGGCCTGAGAAATGCGACAAACTTTTCCTTCGTGTTTTGCTAGACGTCTGCTATGTTTGTTAGTTTCTTTTAGATATTACTATTTCATGTCTTGTGATGAGAGTTTAAGCTTTGCGTGAGACTTTCATAACGGCGGTCGTGGGTTTGAACTTTAAAACTTAACAATGAGTTTCAGGAGTAACAATAAGGTTATATTAAAATGATTTTCCACTAACTTTTCAGTGAAGGAAAACACCCACATGTATCATAAAAAGATTTAGGTACCTACTTAGTTACTATTGCAAAACAATAGTTATTTGTTTTACAACGGGGCAAAGTTGTTGTTTAACCGCTCGTGCTATTGATAGTATTGATACCCGAGCAAGCGAAAGATTCCAAAATTGAACCACGAGCGTAGCGAGTGGTTCGAAAAATGGAATCTTGAGCGTTGCGAGGTTTTCAAAGCACGAGGGTTAAACAAAATTTGCCCCCGTATGAAACACAAAATTTTTCACCACACCAACCCGAAGCAAATATTAAATGTAAAATATCAAAAAAAATCAAACCAAATCAAATCCAAATGAATGTTATTAAATATTTATCATCCAAAATCATCATTTAAAAGTAAATTCAACATTCAACCAGCAAACATAAGAAAACAACTCAAAATTTGCATTTGATTACTTTGCCTCACATGTGAATAAGTTGTTTTCTTATTTGATTTGGTTTGATTTTGTTTGACATTTAATATTTGCTTCGGGTTAGGTGGTGAAAAATTTTGTGTTTCACTCGGGGGCAAATTTTGTTTAACCCTCGTGCTTTGAAACCCTCGCAACGCTCAAGATTCCATTTTTGGAATCGGTTCAATTTTGGAATCTTTCACTTGCTCGGGTATCAATATTAGCACGAGCGATTAAACAACAACTTTGCCCCCTTGTAAAAAAAATAACAATTTTAATGTGTTTATTACAATTTGAATTCAGAGTTTTATAAAATAGGCTTAAACATTTTATGGTATGTATTTTATAAGTTTTCATATACTTATGTAGGTTGTAATTTAATTTAACTTCTAATTTTTATTACCTACAATACAATACTTTCGCTGACTGTTATCGTTATGTTAATAATGGTATGAAGGTACTTACAGATAAAGCGTTACTTCGTTATTAAATTAATCTTTTTCTTATTAATTACTCGATCCAATCATAAAACTTAAACAAATTAAATGGGTCTGCATTTTTGTGCATAATCAGTAAATAAGTCTGTCAAATGCAATAGACGCGCAGTAATTGAGTCCACGCCACGGTATGCGGGGCCTCGCCTTTTGCTCCGTTAGCTCTTCGCACTTTTCTTTTACTAATTAAGTTATAGCATAAACGAAGTATTAGAGTCTAGCTAGCCAAATATTGTTGACAGACATTTTCTTGTTGTATCACCAATTGTCTATGATTTAAAAAAAAGCTAAAAGTCTGTTGTCAATTTGTCATTCACTCAAATTGTTCGCGTTTATACATAATGGGTTGATTTTAAATAATATTAATAGAGTCCGTGCGGAAAGAAAAGAGTCGTAGAATGTATTGGGCCCCATACATTCCACGACTCTTCTCTTTCCGCACAGACTCTGATAATGACATAAAGACGAAACAGGAGCTGAGTTTCAAATATTTTAGGTAAATATACCCGTCTCGCTAACGGAAGCGGCACCTAAAAGTAGTGCGATAAGGACAAGGCGAAAAAGCCTACGTAAAAATCTCAAAAATCGAGGTTTCGTACTCCTCTGTTTCCTCCTCCAAAACTTAACCAATCGTAACCAAATTTGGAAATCTAAATGATTATGAAATTATCTGTGTCGGACCGTTTTGCTTGTTTGGCTAATTGATATCAGTTTTGAATGCCACGCCTCTCATTGCGGCATAGTCAATTAGGCCATTTTGGCCATTTTTGAAGGGCTCTAGCGCCTTAAAAAACAAAAATATCGAAAAAAGCAAAACGGTCCGACACAGATATTGACAATATTAATCTGTGTTGAAAAAATCATTGCTCTAGCTTCAAAAACCACGGAGGAAAACGAGGAGTACGTTTGTATGGAGAAATGACCACTCCCGTTGGCTCTTAACACATATCATCATCATCATACCACTAAGTGCTACGGGTTACGCTCGTAGCGCGTAGCCACGGTTTCGTCGTATGTAGCGCGTAGTCGCTACGAACAGTGTACCCGACAGTCGGGTTCTTGGTGTTGAATGTGTTAATGATCGACTATACCGAGTGACGTCCGCAAACTATTATTTAAGCTCGTAAATAATTACGAGAATGTGCGAAGTTAACGTGAAGCGTTCTATAACGAAAAACTGCAATGTTTACAAGTCGTAAACAATTCAGTAGATTGGTGCTCTATTAATATTTTGATACTTTAAGTATTAGTGCTAACATTTGCCTATAACTTTGATTAATACGTGAACAACAGGACAAGTGTGTAAAGAAACGGATAAACTATAAGTTCTGGAAAATATCAATAAAATCAAAACATTGGAAAGTAAACATTGTGTTTGTCGTTGACTTTACACTGTGGGAGAAATTATGTGAGCGGACTTTGAGTGCGCGTCAACGTATATTTAACTTATTTCCTTAGGTAAGTAAGTACCTTACGTGTGCACAGGAAATCAAAAATATTTTCTAGTATCAAAACTATAACTCCTACTACACAAAGTGTGCCCAGCCCAAGATTTTTAAAATTTCCCGCCAAAACTTTGTGTCATATTTCAGTAGCCAAAGTCTATACATGGAGATGGTGAGATTTATATATCGGCCCGTAGCACAAAAGTAGAAATAATAAAGTCTAAACATTCAATTTGAAAATCATGAACACGACATGCGATAGTCTATATATATCAGCTGTATATCTTAATCAAATGTCAATTCAATATTAAAAATTCGTTGGTACATCACGTTCGAAGCAAAAAAGGTTGGGATCCCTTGGTCTTAGATACATAGGTATACGACGTACTCGCGAAAGCCAACACCTACAAGCAATATTATTTAACGAACCGGAACTAACCTAGAACACACTCAGTCTTAACTATAAATACATATTACGATTCGTGCCTACGGTAGGCATCAGGAAAGTCTATTTCTAAACTAGACAAGACACCCCTTCCATTAGAGGGAGGGCGGTGGGGGGAACAAACAATCCTCGCGGATATTGAACGAAGATGCGTTAGGAAATGCAGCGCCGCCGGCTGCGTGGCACAGAACGTGCATTCTTATCACTAACCGACTCTCAGGTTTAGAAAGATAAGTGTAACTATGAAGTTTATATGCATAATTAGATTAATTAGAGAGCGCACTTATAATGGCTCATTGGCCTTAGTGCACAATTCATGCGCGAAGCTGCGAAAAGTAAGTGCGGCGACGATTGACTGTTCACGCTTTCGTGCCTTCTTCCATTTTTTTTGTCGATTGGTCCCGCAGCAAAGTGGTTGGAACTTGCGAACTTACAAGACAAGACTACGGTATATCCTAAACTTTTGTAATAAAGGTACGTATTTAACCCTTTACCAGGTTGACAGTTCAAAAATGACAATCAAATGTCAGTCTTACTCATGGAAAATAGAACACATATGCTTGAAGTGCAAAATATATATGTATGTTGTATGTGGGAAATATATGTACCTATATCCCCTTAGCCTGGTAAAAGGTCGAATGCGGTTACATTTTCAGATATATAACATAATTAACTAGGTACTTATGTAGATGGTAAAATTACAATTGATAGACTAAAGTAAAGTCTGTGAAACCGTCCTGCGATTGTGGTGCTTTGCTAATTGCTTCGACGTCGCTCACGAAGTAGGTTCGGTGAGTGCTTGATCTTTCGTCTGTGCTCGGTAAGCAATTGCAACCACACCACTGAACGTTCCGTCCCATTGCATGCGAACCAAAGTGTGAAGATTATGGAGCTGCCTGTTATATTAAAACTGGAACGATTTATGTAAGGCCGCGTTGTTATTGGAGATGAAATCACGTCATATAGAATAGGTCTCTTTACTATGGTCGTCCTTATGAGGAACGTGTTGCATTTGTAGTCCACGTGGCTGTTCCTTGTTAACTTTATGATGCCCTGCCCGTTCTTTATGTCTTTGTACCTGTTTGTTTTTGTATCATAGTTTTGTGTATTCAGTGTGTTTATTGGTGATTGTTTATGGTAACATCGCGATATTTTTGGGATTCACTTTAGCTTATTAGGAGATTTTAGAGACCTATTCGTAATACTCTGAAAAAAATTCTGCTGAATGTATATGTATTTGTTGACAAATTTTACATGAAAGTATACTTTTTTATCGCATTGTAATAAATCACGAATCGATTATATCGCCCAGGCGAACATAGGCCTCTAAAGGATGACTCACGTTAGACCGGGCCGTCCGGGCCGGAGCTTCCGGCGCATCGTTTTCTATGGAAAGCATCACGTGATTACCTGTCATGTCATAGAAAAGTAAGCGCCGGAAGCTCCGACCCGGACACGGCCCGGTCTAACGTGAGTCATCCTTAAAGCGTTCATCAGTAGGTACCACTAGTTTCAGTTCTGAGCTATTGCTATCCAATAATGACCCGGTTCTTCGTATTATTTTCAAATTGAGACCCATTTCCAAATTCTCATATTGTTTTCTACAGAGCACATCCATCGAGAATTAATAGGGTCAGGTGTTTAATACAAAACTAGTGACGTAGTGACTGTTGCGCTGCGAACTTAGCCCTTCATCTCGCCTCGAATTGCTCAATATCAATACCATCCCAGTTTTCCCATTGCTTGCTTATCGACTGAACGCGAGTAGCCAACCAGTCTAACGTAATCTCGTAATCGGTAACAACAGAGGTGTATCAATAAAGTTGAACTAAAAATAATAATGAAGACCTACATTATACAACTCCTCGGAATTTACAAATGCAAGAACTCGGTACAAGCAGTTAAATATATTACAAATAAAATGCTTCAAATATATTCATGTATTTTCCATAAATTCTGTTCGCCACGGGTGTTTTGGCGTTACGACAACATATCAGCTTATGATGCGTTTTGAGTACCCTGGGAAAAAAGCTCCGATATTGACTCACATTTCTGTGTTTTCTTTTATTGTTTAAAACAGTCAGTCATGTGATTCTGAGAAAAAAAACTTGATTGAGACAGCGAATAAAAGAATTGATCGAGCGAAACAAAAGGTTTCCGTTTCAGCTTGGGGAAAAATCCTTTCGTACATACAGTCTGGCAAAAAAGAGTAGAAATTAAAAAGTGGCAACACTGTAGTGTCGTCCCGTTTTCTTATATAAATTGGTTTGAAAGGGACGACACTACAGTCTTGCCACTTTTTAATTTCTACTCTTTTGCCAGACTGTATGTCAAACCTCGTCAAATTCTCAAAGACTCGGAATTGGCAAAACCATGGAGGCTCGCGAGGCCTATAGCTCACAGAGCCATTAGTATTTAACCTACCATGAAAATCCACATACACTGGTCCCGATAAGCATTCAGAAAACAATTGGAATACCCTAGCCACATACTTCAACGGCACAATGGGAGGCACGTTTATCGACTATTCAAGATATTGCTGGCTGAAATGAAAGACTTTTAATAAATAAAAGAACGCAGTTTTTATCTTCCGTCATTACCGTAATTGGATTTCTGTAACAATGAGGGAGATGCTCGACTTAAGTGCATACTTAAAGCAATGTTATTTCTACACATCCATTAGGTTGCAAAGTTTTTGTGCTTTCAGTATTAACTCTTAATTTAAAAACTCTTAATTATAATTACATACAGTCTGACAAAAAAGAATAGAAATTAAAAAGTGGCAATACTGTAGTGTCGTCCGTTTTCTTATATACCTAGTAGTGTAGTAAATAAAGGTAGTGGACCCCGCAGTAATTCCTCAGCCAGAAAACAATTTACAGTATGATAAAGTATCAATAAATAAAAAGTATTGTATAAATTTCCAAAGAATAATAATAATAGAATTAAAGTAAATACCTAAAGTCTTAAATCGTTAATATCTTTTTACGGAAAAATGCTCCGTTCAAACTTTCTTCACCAGACATATTCATGTAACGTATTCCAACAATATATGAAATATCAAAAAAATATACCAGCAGAAATACCAGTATTAATAAAATAAAATTTTTTGGCGTGTCTTGGACCGGAAAATTGCTCAGTCAATTTTTTTCACTGGAATGCCATTTTATTGCCGTTTATACCTACAAAATGAAAATCTAAAATTTTTCCACTCTCAGTTTTTAATAGTTCTATAATACATACATTTCGATACGCATTTTTTTTTGATTTTTTTACCCACTGCGCCAAATTATATTCTAAGATCAAATAAGAAGAAAAAAATGACAGAGCAATTTTCCGATGAAAACGAGCGTCAAAAAAAGGAAGTATTATAAAAAAATATTCTTATGTTTGACAAAGTTTTAGATTTTTTTCTAATAACACACTAGTTTTATCGCGAACAGTACATTTTTCTCTCCTGTGGGCAATACTTAACAGCTTGTGGGCATGTAAGCAATGATTTTATCATAGTTCTTTAAATAAAAGGAGGACCTTTTCACGTGGATAAGGGTTAAATAAGAAAATTAACCTTTATAGCCCTTAACTCTTGTGTATGTCTACAGGAAAGACATAACACAGTGATCTGTTTGACCCGACTATAAGTAAGCTTTCTGACAGAGACATGATAAAATATAGTAAAGATATTAAAGTAGGTACTTACGTAACGGTGCTTTTATAGCTTATTTCATGAATTGGTATATTTTTATCATCTTGAAATAAAATCGATAAGCTCCTTAGATTTCTATTGTAAGGTGCTAAGGTGCATTAGATATATCAAGGAAGATGCTTAAGTATTCAATTAAAATAGGATCTTATTTGTTGTGCTTTCTTTGGGTATTGCATGTAGCGTCAAGTTCGTTTCGCAATTAAAATTTTATTTGAAGATTTGCTGCTTTTGCGGTCAATATTCTAAGTATAGCCTGACAAAAAGGAGTAGAAATTAAAAAGTGGCAATACTGTAGTGTCGTCCCTTTCAAAACAATCTAAAGTGTAGTAAATGAAGCAAGTTGTTGTATGGAGACCCATGCATTAATTTCTCAGTCGATGAAATTTAGCTTGGTTATTGTATAGTATGAGCCGAGACTAACATTATAAATATCCAAAAAAAAAACACTCCTAAGTTAGGTAAAAACACAAATCTGATTATATATTGAACCGAGTAATTCCTCAGTCCAAAATTATTTTACAAAATAAGTTATTTGTATCAGTATGTGATACTAGAAAAAAATCTAAAACTTTGTCAAACATAAGAATATTTTTTTATAATACTTCCTTTTTTTGACGCTCGTTTTCATCGGAAAATTGCTCTGTCATTTTTTTCTTCTTATTTGATCTTGACGCTACATGCAATACCCAAAGAAAGCACAACAAATAAGATCCTATTTTAATTGAATACTTAAGCATCTTCCTTGATATATCTAATGCACCTTAGCACCTTACAATAGAAATCTAAGGAGCTTATCGATTTTATTTCAAGATGATAAAAATATACCAATTCATGAAATAAGCTATAAAAGCACCGTTACGTAAGTACCTACTTTAATATCCTTACTATATTTTATCATGTCTCTGTCAGAAAGCTTACCTATAGTCGGGTCAAACAGATCACTGTGTTATGTCTTTCCTGTAGACATACACAAGAGTTAAGGGCTATAAAGGTTAATTTTCTTATTTAACCCTTATCCACGTGAAAAGGTCCTCCTTTTATTTAAAGAACTATGATAAAATCATTGCTTACATGCCCACAAGCTGTTAAGTATTGCCCACAGGAGAGAAAAATGTACTGTTCGCGATAAAACTAGTGTGTTATCGCGAACAGTACATTTTTCTCTCCTGTGGGCATGTAAGCAATGATTTTATCATAGTTCTCTAAATAAAAAGAGGACCTTTTCACGTGGATAAGGGTTAAATAAGAAAATTAACCTTTATAGCCCTTAACTCTTGTGTATGTCTACAGGAAAGACATAACAAAGTGATCTGTTTGACCCAGTCCTCATAGTTCTAAGAAACTCTAGCCCTAATATTGTAGGTGTTCCAAAATCCATGGGATGGTTATCTTTAGTATTTTATATTATAATGTCCAATCTGCACACCACTGTATAGCTACTGAGCAGCTATTAGCAACACACACAATAACACCGTATACTTGTAGATGGATAGAGGGCTAGCGTAGCCATCTGTTGCGGTCAAGTGCGCCTCTGAAGTGGGATGAGGCTCCATCCTTCACGGAGAGAAATAAAAAGATGTACCCACTTTTAAAACGTCTAAACGTTTTTGTACTGCGAGAGTGTATCTTTAACCACTTTGCGCTGGCTAAAAGCTGTATTTAGTACCATATGATTTTAAAATAGTTCGTTATTATTTAGGTTAATAAGGACCTGTATTTAACGAAGTTGCTGCATTTAATAAGAGAAGCATACTTACTTATTAAATAGCAAGTAGGGAGTTAATGTAATTTAATAATTAAAATTAAATGCGTATTCCTAAGCTAAATGTTTTAATTATAATACATATAACATTAACCCGCAACCTTAACCATTAATCTTATGGCATTAAGTCCGCCATTTGTACTTTCTTGTATTGTGCAAAAAAGGTTAAATAAATACTATACTATAAGTCTATAACACAAGGAATAATTGCGTTTTATAACATTTTTAACTAAACATACCGTAAAATGGGGTGAGTTGGGGTGAAATTTGACTTTCAAACCTCGATAAAATTTTATTTTTACATGTGAAAACTGAATGGTGTATATAATAAGTGGTTCGGACGTTTGTATATTAGTTTGTATTTTATTTTGGGTAGTTCCATTTCATAACTTTGACGATAAAGAGGAAAACCCACCTCACCCCGTAGTGCCTCGTATTTGGGGTGAGAGGGTTTTTCATACAAAGGTGATTTTGGAAGATTGTTGGATCGATTTTTTTTATTATGAATATTACTATAGCTCCATTTTAAATTGGAATACATTATTTTTGTAGCAGTAGTCTTAATAACCCATCTCACCCCCCTCTCAATCCTTCTCTCCCCATTCATAACCCATAGCTCCCCGCGAAACCTACTCACCCCGTTTTACGGTACTCGTTTTTTGCAATCATAAGTCAACCGCTTCGATGAAAACCTAAGTAAGTAGGTACAAGAAATTCATTTTATTATAGGTAAATGTCACAGTTTGTGTATGTGTACCTACATATATAAATCTCGCAAAACCTGAAGCGCAGATGAATGGAGGTGTAATCTGAAATAATCGTATATGCAATTACTATTCCGGTAAACGGAGACTAATTTGCATACGAAGCTTTAATTTTACAATATTAAAATAAGGCGAGTACTTATACTCATATAACGGGGTAGAAATAACTTGAGTAATAGGTTTCTCACCCCGTTATATTGTCATATTGCAGTATCTAATTTAAACTTTAGCGATTGCTATTTCCACTAAATATATAGGAACATTCGGTGTATAGCGTCGGTGTTCACGATTATCGTCCCCTTTTAAGATTAAACAAGAACCCGTTTCCTGATTTTCATTGTAAAGTTTGGCCCATAAAATGTCGCAATAAGCCCGGACCGCTGCCAAAACGACAGATACAATTACAAGCACTGATATACACGTAAGTATATGACGAACAGTATAGACTGAAAGCATTGACCTTGCTTAAGCAACTTAAATCGTAAATGTTTTTATTTTTTTATTTAATTGGTACTAAAAATCACCTAATTTATACTCGATAAAGATAATATTTCATCCCATATCTCATAGCAGATACTTTAAATTCTTACCTACTGCATTAACTTTAGCTGGTGTGCTTGTGCTCAAACAATTAACACTTTGGATATCTCGATATCCCAGTTTGTGTCAACTATAATTGAAGTTACTAACGCTAACTGCATCGTAACGCGATGTTTTAACCTACGAGGAACTTATGCGGTGTATGTATGTTGTGGATCTATCGCGAAACTCGTGCCGAAACTTCGGAATTGAAGGTAAACAAATTAATCCACGACAAACTCCTTTTGAACTAATCGAACCTTGTTAAAAGTAATTTATAACTTATAAGGTATCTAGAGAAATAATGACAAAAGCCTTGCTATTTAGTATAATTAACCACGAAAATGCTAGTAACATTAATACCGTAAGATTATACTAACTAGTGCAGTTCCATCCCAGACCAGACATCGCAGAAGCCCGGGATCCCTTTTGTATAAATAAAAGTACATATACACAATACGAAGAAGGGATTATAATACCTAGTATTTTTCCTGCGTTTTATTTAAAGCGAACGCACATGTTGCGCTCCTATTGTGTTCCCGGCGAATAGCCCTGAGCCCCTGATCTCGGGCTTGTTGACAGTTTATTATGATTATTGCGAACCCAGGACAGGATAGTGCTCGTTTGTAGCCTTACATTACCACTATACTGCTCTACTTATGTAACAGACTGACATCGTACGTTCATTTATTTACTCTCTCGGAAATTACTGAATCTGTTAGGATTGAATTTCCCGCGTTATATTGGCACTGTTAATGCGACAGTGAACTCGGAGCGCCATCTGGCTTTAAATCTGTAAACTTGTAGGTAGCTTTGTTTTGATTCACGGTTTACTACCCTGCGAGATTATAATATTATTATAATTTTTAATGTTTAAATAAAAAAAATAAATAATAATATTCATTTACTTTAAAGCAATATTTATTGTTTAATTAATTGAATATTACTACTACTACATTGTGCTTTTTAATTTATCCATGTTATCCTTAGAGATGCCATCTGTTGTAAGGTAGATGAATCAAAATACGCGGGAATGAAGTAGACTAATCATATGCAAGGATAGTAAATGTTAACCAATCAAAACTTGGGATTTTGGTTCGACCTATGAGGAACTTGCATTAACATGGCGGTTTAGGGGTTCTCATAGAACCCGCGAGCGAGGTTATTTAAGGAATCGAAAAGAGGAATCGAGGCTTTTTCCGTCAGCAGAGCGTCGAGTCAATAAGGAGTCCTGTGAGTGTTAGTTTGTAAGGAAAACCATGTGTTAAGCTTGTTTGCAGATATGAGGATTAGCTGCTGTCTTCACGAGTTCAAGATTTGGACAAGAGCCAGCAACCTCCAATGGGCGAGACGCCGCTGACAGCACCTGGTACCATGGTTGAGCCATGGGCGTGAAGACCGGGCGTGTGGTCACCGCGGGGAAGCTATCAAAAGCACTGCATCTCGCAATCATCGAGCGAAGCTTCACCTGGACCGTGGGCGTGTAGAATTACACGAATCCATCACGTGTCGGCTGCCAATCAACTACTTGTCACGGTACGTTAATTCATTTAAACTTAATTATTTGCATGTCATTTTATATCTTGAGGAAACCTACATACATGTTGCATTCGTCCATAGGTTGCATTGATGGCATACTATCCGTAGAATTTTAGGTTTGTTTGATACTGGCGAGTTAAAAATAGAATCATTATTTTTATATTATCGTCGTGTGAATAGCGGGTAGTTTGCATAGATCGCGTTAGATTATACCCTCCATTGTGCGACAAAAGTACAATTTTATTCATGGTTAATGTAAGTCCGATCCTCGTACGTTAAGTGTATTTTAATACGTATAACAGACTGGATTGCAGTGTAGTCTATTCAATTATATTTGTGCAGTGAATACCTTAATCATATATGTGCTGGGGTGATTATATTAATTCAAATTGAAGTTCGTGTAGTGAACGAGCGTTCTTAAGGTTATGGATTAACCGACTACGAAGGGAATAGGAACGATAATGCGTTAGTTATCATCTATGAGTGTATGTAAGTGTATTTTATGTAAGATCGTACTCCCATCTTAGATGCTTGCAAGGTGCTTGCAATCCTTCAGGTGTTGAGGTTAATTCGTCTGCACATTTGCTTTCTATATCATTACCATACTTAAATTGTATTCAATTTCCAAATACCGCATTATAAATAGATTGTTCAGTAGTTACCCTTAATCGAATTATCTATTACTATCAACAGAGAATTAGAGGAGTGTGTATGTATGTATTTTCCCCGTTTTATTTAAATGGTAATGTAGAACGCGTCTTGATTTAGATATAAATGAAATAGGTAGATGTGTTCAATTAAGTTGAGTTAGTGTTGCATTCTACGACTGTATTTTTATCGTTTACTGTAAGTAGTTAATTACTTTAGGTATCCATATCGGTCATAAACTTCGATGAATAGTATTGGGCGTAATATTAACGAACGTTGTAGATTAAATTATGACATGTTTTAACATTATAATTATACTTAAATATTTATTCTTGGTTCGATAGTAAAATACTAATATTTTGTAGCAATAAATTATAAATTATTTTCAGTATTAGAGATCCATTAACCTTCATTAATTTAATGATATAGAATATATCAGCAATTCTAATTAAACTTTACAATTTATAATTGAAATAATTGAAATAATTGAAATAATTGTCCCTATACATGCTTAGATGTCTTTGTCCATATAAATCATTAGCTCTGTAGGGCATGAGCGGCATGTTTAGTTACATTAAAATTAGGTACCTATTTAAACCAATTACTTAATACTTTATTAAACACTATTTTATTTCTCAATTTCCGGTTCACGAGCGGGTGCGGCAGCGAGCTTTGTTCCATCAGCGGCTTCGGTGTGTCTGTCTCGGAGCATCCTCGTCGGAGCCTGATCAAAGCCACTACTACGGGCGCCAGATGCAAGTCCTACCTTCTACATGAAGAAGCGACCGGCAGCGCTATGGCACATCTGAACCTTCACTCTACTCATTGGATTCGGTGCAGTAGTCGCCTGCGAGGGACGAGACTTCTCATCACGACGTGAGAGCATCGAAGCCCCGCCAAGCAGATCTTAATACCTAAACGGTGACGTAGATCATTACCAATTATGTTAGGCGTACTACAACGGTTAAATAGTATTATTGATTTATTACGGTGTTTATCTGTAGGTAGGATTATGTAGGATATTAGCCATATAGGTACGTTTATATTATTGCGGATTACATACATGAACCTTCGTAGGTACGTTTATATTATTACGGATTCTGGTTTAAAATGTAGGTACGGATTATATTTATTTACGATTTAGAAATCTAGTCTATGATTCTTATGACTATTTGAGAAGATTTATCTGAAAGTAAATGACTCCTTGACGATGTGAGATTTCTAGGAGTTCCGGTAATGCCATCTGTGTGATAATTGATATCTATTTAATGATCGTGATTAAATATTCATATTTTAATGCAAGTATTCACTAGTTCATACAAATGTTTGACTTTGAGTTAATCATATACATACATGTAGCTGTCTCCTACGATCTGGTTCAGCTTTAGCTGGTTGCGAATCATTATATCAATTGTAGAGCATTATAATTACATTCCTAATGCGTATCATTTATCTTCTACTATTGATAATATTTGCTAAACAGATTGGTATATTTTTTATGGTCTTGCATATTATACTTGAGCTACGAGTCCGTGTGATTCGCAAACAGCTATACCTATGCAAAGTTCAAGAGTCATGAAATGCTATTGTGGGTGTATATTTTGATTATTTGGTATATAGTTTGACCTATATCTAGCCAATATTTTATACTTGCCCCAAATTCATTTGTCATATTGAATCGTCATTTGACTAGTGTGGTTAATACCTACTACCATTTTGGATTACGCCAAGTGAAAGTATATTATATTTATTTACTAACTAATTGTAGTTGTTGAAACTTGTCACATAAGTGGCTGCTTTAACAATGAGGTACTTAGTTATATCTGGAATTGACGTCACATTTCATTTTTCCAGTTATGACAAAAGGTTTCAGTATTACCCAAGTTCATTTATTTAAGATATCGCTAAGCAATGGTTTTATACCAGGTTGATGAAATACGTCCATGTGTTTTATTATAGGGCCTGTCCTTGTTTCTATGAAGGGTGTCCCGTCTTTGGTCACACCCACTGAAAGTGATCTTTGAAAAGGGCTTGCTTTCAGTGGTGTAGCACGGTCAGTGGAGCTTGCTAAGTCTATTGATTGTATTAATCTTATGATTCATGCAATACGTTTACTAACCTCCCCTCACTTGAGGGCCGTGTATCCCGGAGTGTCAAATGGCTGCTTATCGAAATCTGTTTGGATGCGTGTAAATGACGTATATATATCCTTTTAGATTTTTATAAGACGTTTATTAACCTCCCGTGGCGAGAAGTCTGTATTGGTCGTTTGCTGGTGCAAGCCATTAAAGACTCTCTATACCATATATAGGACGAGGTGGTTTTGTAACAGAGTCAACGTTGATACAGATTATTGGCGGGGCGCTAACCCCTCTGCCTTTTCATAGAAATCTGAATCATTATTGGGTCTTACTTAGGTAATGCTCAGTAATGAGGACAACTTAGATATAAGTGTGTTTATTTAGTATGATTCAACCTGGTTTTGAACCTGTAATGCGAATGCTTAGCCTTTTATTGTATATTGGGTAAAGGTAACCAATCCTAATTCCACTGGCTTCTATTCTACTTTTAGTAGATCTATTATACGTTCGAGTAGGATTAAAATAAAATAATAAAATGACTGGTCTCATGATATTAGGGGCGACTCTTATATCATTGCTGTGTTTATGGTCTCTCTTGGGCACTATTTGTCTACTAATTAATCACTAGGGTCTATATCTCCGTATCTGCTTGTTAATCTGATCCATCTGTGTGAAATACTCCAATACGCAAATATAATGGTTGCATTGCATGAGTGGTTGGTTGATAGGGTTTTACCAGAAGGTAGTACAGTCAAATACACGTCTAACGCATAAGTTGCATAATATGACGAAACCAATTTGGTTAGCATGTTCGATATTATTTACCCAAGGACAGCATTTTATGCCGGTCACTAGGTGACTTCCTAATTGGGTTAGTTGTTAGGGGCCCAAGGGACAGTATTTTATACCGGTCACTAGTTGACTTCCCACGGGATGGTTAGGGACCACCAAAAGGGTTGAGTATTTGAATGTACGTCTACGTGACTATTGCCTATCTGGTATTGCGTGGAGTGAATCACATTGGGACTCTGTCTGACATAGTTGCCTATAGTAGCGACGTATGCACAGTAATTTTGTAAGGCACACAAAGTGGCCTTATGGTTGATTGCAATCAGTTATTTTATTTTACAATGCTATTTTATTACAGATAAAATCGTATGACGCCAGACCCCTCCTTTGTCCATTTCTAAACTTATTCACAACACATAAGCTAATTTATTATTAAGTATTACCTATAGGTATATATATTCTATATTTAAAATATCTTGTCTGGAATCCCTTTGAACCTTTAATCTGCTTTCATAGTTTCAGACACCCCCCTTTTATTCTAATTTATGATTATTTTGAATTTAATAAAACCGACAATAGCATTTTATAGGAAGAAGGTAGGTTTTATAATATTTGTGGTTTTAATAAATAATACTTATTCAATTATTTCGATAGGATTTTATGAATTCTACCATCCTCTAGGAGCGTTACCAGTTATTTCTAGTTCTTGAGGTTTAATTTATTAGGTAATACTTGAGTTTTTATTTATTAGGTAATATTCAGGATCCTTAGGATATATTTTAATTTTGTCTTATTTTAGGAGCGTTTTCTGTTAAATCTCTTATTTTAGGTTGTTAGTTACATATTAGGAAATATTTAGAATATGTATTGTGCTTGTTGGAACATATTACTGACTTTGTTCTGTTGTAACATGTCTCACACCTCAGAGAGCTTTGGTTATTACTTGTCATAACGTTGGTCTGTAATTCCCAATTAGATGATCCTGCCGTACCTTGCTTATATATTTACATAAGGTTTTATTTCCCACTGTGACATATTTTATTATGTTTGTGTACAGGTTAAACTTGGGCAGTCAGGTTTTTGTCCCGTCTTGTTTTCCTGACTTAGGTATTTGGCCCTAGCAATCAAGGCGGTATATCCTAATGTGTCCTAATCAGACTTCATTGGATATAGAGCTTATAAATTATTGAATTAATTTAGCTTACATACTTAATCGATTCGAATGCAATAAATCAAATTCATTAGCATTCAATACCTTGTTTATTTTATATTTCATTCCCTCTAGCTTAGACCCTTATTTACTTTATTCTCCAAAAGTTTCAATAATAGAAAAGGTTGAGGAAAGTTTCAGTATTTCAGGTTATAAAGCTTCTATAGTAGAGCTTAGGCTGGGGAAGACATTACACTTACTTGAAAAGTTAGTTAGGTACAATTACTTTTAAATTTTGTGGAAGAATTTTCGTAACGCATCATTGTGTCAACGAACTTATTGAGTTGAGTCAATTAAAAATATCATAAAATAAATATAATCACGTTTATTCCATTACTAATTATGTAGTTAGGTAAATACTTCTGTATTTATTAAGTACGAGATATCTCCTAAATTCTAGTTCTTGCACATATCGCTAGTTGGTGCCATAACATTTTCAGTTAAATCTACTAAAAAGCATATCACCTTTGTTATTTTGAACTAAACTTGTCGATTGCTAAACTTCTTTCGGGAACCTAGAAAAGGGACAAGGAAAACCCTTGAACACATTATTTTACGTAAATGTACCGAGCACGGCCGGCAACACCCGTGGGGTTGCACATTCCGTGTAGACTTAATAGGATTTTTATTACATAGGCTGAATAAAAATATACGAGCTCGATATCGAAATCATAAAATTGGCATTAAATAACGCTATAGGTGTTCGTTATCGGTGGAATGGTGTATAAGGATTTAACTCTAGTGTTCGGATCGGTATCTCATTTCCGCGTGACAATAAGTCACATTTAATTAAGGAACCGCGTTTCTATAGTACTCACAGGTACTAACTACACGAAAGTTGTAGATTGATTTAATCGGTAATTCGACACTTCGTCTATACAATAACATACACTATGATTAATAAGAAATCAATATCAGACCTTATAAAGCTCAAATGCCGATCCAGTTGTGTTTTTACCCATCTCATACAAAGCCGTAGAAAATAATTGCTACCTACACTACTCTACTGGGTAGCTTCCAATGATACAGTTCAATAGCAGGGTGACGTGAGGTACATAGAGAATGTGCGAGTGCTTTGATAACCAGCGATGGGCTCATCCCTCGTGGGGATGTAACGGGCACCAACACTGCGTTTTGGCTTAAGTCCAATGTTACGGGCTTACAGCTCGGATATGGCTTGATATTCCATGCCCAATAGACGTAATATTATTTGAAACTTCGTTAAATAGCGCAGCGGGGCTCGACGTCTCGAGTGTCGCGATATTCCTTAGACTGTTTATAGTTTTGATCGAGCGAGCTAAGTAAAACTGGAATGAATGGGTGCGATAAAATTAATGAAATCTTCGTGAAACGGGCACGGGCTTTGTGTTTTCAGTTCTGAGTAAACGAATGAACAATGCACTTTGTGCGGTTCATCATTGTCGTGGAGTTTAAAAATAGTGGTGGCGTCAGGAAGCATCGAACGGCTGGGTTGTTATTTCCATTTACCGCACGCGATTTTGTTGTCAGGTAAACCAGAATAAGACTACCCTCAGATTACGCATAGTTTTAATGGATCTGGAGTTTGTATTTAAAGTGGTCTAACCGAAGCGAACAGACCAACACATGGGCTTTATTCTACACTTCAGTCGCATACCGTCGTGTCGCCACACGCCGCTGTTAGCATTGTTCGAAGTGAGAGTATGACGTCAAACTATTCCCGATGACACTGATGTGGGTATCCAACTAATCCTTTAATCAACGAGTAAGCTGCTGACGCATTGTTTGTGTGCAGATATTATACTTGCCGTACCAATTACATTCTAAATCTTTCGTTAAATTTTCTGATTGGATAATAAAGACTTAAATGCATATTTTAAGACGACTTGTCTCGTTATGCCAGTTGCATTTATATCTCCCTTTACCCCCTTCGAAGTCGTTAAAGGATCGCAGCTGTATTTCAATGTATCTTTCAGTAAATCCCCGTATTCACAGTAAACAAATAGTTTAGCCGAAGTATTCCCTTTGGTTATCCTTGGACCCTTGAAGTCGTTTTCACTAAACAAGCAAGAGAGCAACACCACAATATAGGGACAGTAACAGTACCCTGTTACAACTTTTTGAGTTTCGCACGCAGAATAGCTTGTCTCTGCTACATGATTCAAGCTACATAGCTAAATATGTAGGTAACTGTAATGACTAAAGACAGTCCTAATTCCGCATCTTTTATGATTCGTATTCGTTGTTAAAATTTAGGACGCAACAACTGCTAGAGACAGGGGCGTATTTAGAAATTTGGCGCCCCGGGCCAATAAGTTTCGCCGCCCCAGAAGTGAAGGCAAAAAACAGGCCAAGTGCGAGTCGGACTCGCGCACGAAGGGTTACGCAAAAAACGGCAAAAAAATCACGTTTGTATGGGAGCCCCACTTAAATATTGATTTTATTATGTTTTTAGTATTTGTTGTTATAGCGGCAATAGAAATACATCATCTGTGAAAATTTCAACTGCCTAGCTGTCAATAGGGTCCCGTTTTTACCCTTTGGGTACGGAACCCTAAAAAACAATTTAAATAAAAAAATAACCGGTCAAGTGCGAGTCGGACTCTTGTTCCAAGGGTTCCGTACATTACCCAATTTTTAACAATGTATTTTTTTTATGTGGAACGTAAATGAAATGTCTTTAAAAAACCCGTAGGGGTCAGATCAAAAACGAAGTAATTAAGTCCGACGCACGCTTGACTGCACATTTCTAATAGGTTTTCCTGTCATATCTATAGGTAAAAAAACTATTTTGTGTAGGTATTTTTTTCAAAATTTTAGATCCAGTAAAAAAAAAACCAGATGTAATGAACCTACGACCCCTAGTGTTTATTTAGTAAATACTCATCAGTCCATTAACCGATTCTGGCGAAATTGGTGTCATTCGATAGATCTTATTCAATGTTAATGAAATTTATAAAAATAAAATACGAGGGATTATAATAAACTGTAAATAACTAAAAATGTGGCATTTTTTACAGAAATTTTACGACTGCTCTTGCTTGAGGCCAAGGTGTGTGAAAATTAATGCACAAAACTGACGCAAAAAACCTCGGATAGAAGGATGAAGCAAAAACAGTTCTTTACGGTCCTTTTTAACCCTCGTAGAACATGTGCATCTCCTCAAATAATGCATTAGAATTTATGGCCGCGCAGCGCTATAGCGGGTACAGAGCGCCTGAGACTGTAACATTAAAACGCTCTTGCATATGTATAGAGCGCATGCGGCGCCCTTTACACTGTACCTCCTACAGACCTACAGGGCGTCTGTGGGGCTTCTTACATTCAGGGCGCCTGAGGCAGGGCCTTTACACTGTAAGCTTTGCACGCTCTGATTTACAGGGCGCACTCCACACTGTAAGGTCGCGTGAATCGCGTTCTTTCAATACAGGGCGCCTGCGGTGCCCTTTACACTATGGGGTCTATATGGGGTCCCTATAAGCGGCCATAAGCGGCATTTGCAATAACGCAATGGCGCCAAAACCAAAACAAAATGCAATCGGCCAGGGGCGGCGACACCGCCCCTGCCGCCCCTGGCGGATTGGCGCCCCGGGCCATGGCCCGGATGGCCCTAGGGTAAATACGCCCCTGGCTAGAGACAAGCTCTTTATTTAGTTTTTGAGAAAAAAACTGTGGATAATTGAATATAAGATACCTATATAATACAATTATAATTATTGATTTTAAATAGTTGTTTACCTGTAAATAAAAGTTTATTTATTTATATAATAGTTTTAAAAATAAGAAGACGATGTTTACACATAGTTCAAGTTCTGGTAGAGAAATAAGTTGCACTTATACAAAACATGGCAGGGGTTCTTATTACTATAGTTATTAAAAAAACACAAAACTTAACATGTTTGCTAGGCCAGGCTAGTTGAACCCTTGTAGTGAGTGCAGAGTTTCATATTTAGTTTTTTTTTCATGGCCCGCGAAAATATTTTGATGGCAGACTACTCCAAAATGGTCTACTCTGACGACACTCCATAGGGAAACGCCTGTTCTGTAGGACAAGTAACTAAGGTGAAATTGTTTCATGCAGCTCAAATCTTGAAGGCAACGACAAAGTTGGATACATAACGTAACTTGGAATAGAACAGTTGTTGCTACGTTAACTAAGCTTAGTATTAGTGCCTTGATAGTTTGTTATATTAGAGTCGGGCTTGAATTATTTATCTAGGACTGTAGGCATTTTAGGAGGTTTTAGAGCTAGTATCATTTAAGGTTTTCCATGCTCAGGCGGTTGGTAAAGACCTTGTGCGGTGATTTTCTAGTAAAAGTAGTAGTGCCTAGTTTCGGAACTGAAACTTAGTTATTTTGACTTAATTAACATAATACCAATCAGTCCCAGTCCCATAGGAGTTTTCATGTAAGCCAGACCGTGATCAGGTTGCGGTACTTATAATGGTCTTGAGGCAAGGACGCATATTGAGGGACTAGCAGACGGGCGGTTTTTTTCAGCTCGGTAACAGTTATAGATGTCTCAAATGCACGTTGGTTCAACCTATCTCTGTTTAACTCGTCTCGGTCTGCCCTAACATGACTGTTATACATATATGTAGGTACATAAACTCGAAGATAACATATCTATGTATTCCATAGCGCGAATAACAGTCGTTAATAATCGTGTGGGTATAATTATGATAATTGGAAAGAGTTAGCAATTAGAGTCAGTTGGCGGAGGGTTCTCCTCGCGAGGGCCATCTGGCGAGGCTCCAAAGCTCTTCTTAAAACCAACCATTCTGTTTCATACTAAATGAATGTTGCATTGAACACTTTGACGTCATAAACACATATACAATGCAATGGTTGTATAATTGCATACTGCATAGACCGCATTTGATAGTAGTTGCAATATATTATTATTTGCCTAGAGGAATAGGATGAGATTCCAAGGTTCCAAGTCCAGGATAAGATTCTAAGTCATTCATATTTTAACCGACCTCCAAATTTCAAAAGGAGAGGTACTGTACAGGTTGTATGTTTAAAAAAAATATGTTTGTTATCTCAGAACTCCGTAAATTCTGAAGCATCTTGTTAGCCCCTTATATATTATAAGTAAGTACTTTATGTAAGGTATGTACTTTCGTACAAGTAGGTTAACGCATATAATGCCCCATTTTTACTTAATATAATTTCAATTTAATTCTTGTGGGTTCAAGCTTTTTCTAGCTGGTGTGTGAAAAATACACTCCCTCGTCGCAGAAAGACAAGCCGCTTTTAATTTTATGTTTACTTAATGTAAAATTAACTATGGTATCCTATTATTATAGGTACCTTATTTACATGTCAATGTGCAAAGTGTGCACTACTGTGCACCAGCAAACCGGCATCAACCACAGCCATACAATAGTAGCCACGCTCACGTTTCGTTGCCAAGAGACCTATTTTATGCTCCGTAAAACACCATTTCAAAATCCGTAATACCGAAGCAGACCAATCTGCGTCGAATTAATTACACAAAATCATCTGTCGTCTCGTCGGAATGAGTTTTTGTATAAACTTCGTGTCACGAGGTTCAAAGCTTTCCTTTAAATAAACAAACAGTCTGCAGTCTGGCTTTTGCCGGTGCCCTGTTTGTGTTCGCGCCCTTTGATTTGTTACTCGAATCAATGGGGCGTTCTTCAAACATGCAAATAACATAACCTGTGGAGCTATGGATTTTGGGATCAAATCGTTTTAAGAAATTCTAGTCGGATTAGGAAACGGGTAGGTACGCTTTTCGTATTTAATTGTAAAATGTATGTTTATTGTATATGTTGTACCTAATGTACGTACACAGAAGTAGGTACCTATTGAAAACACGTAAGAATGAAACACCAGACAAACACCAGTAAGAGTTCAGGAGGTCGAGGTTCAATAATAAAATTGTGTAAGTATTTGTCGCTTTGTATCGATTTGACTCACTAAAAATAAAGAAAAGGTATTAGGTACGGTAATATTACCAAATAGGGGTGATCCATTAATTACGTCACACGAATTTATAGGTTTTTTGACCCCTCCCCCCTCCTTGTCACATTTGGTCACATTTGGCAAACCCCTCCCCCCTAGTGTGACGTCACTTTTTTTCTACGAAATCGCCAAATCGAATTAAGTAAGTACCTAAGTATAATTAATATTTTATCAAAACATTTTTGACGATATAAATATTAGTAATTTGATAACCCAAAACTGCTTAGGAAAGAAAATTATACGAATAAAAACGATTATCGTTTTAAAAACTTGTTATTTAAATGTACAGCGAATAAAATAATTTAAATAAATTTTCGGTTACTGATGAATTTAAAGTGACGTCACAAAGTTTGTGTCTCCCCCCTCCCCCAAGTCACAATATGTCACATTTTCTTGACCCCCTCCCTCCCCCTAAACGTGTGATGTAATTAATGGATGACCCCATAGAAACCTACAGTAAATACATATTATTAAAATCTAATTTTTTTTTTTCAATTAGACCTAATTACACTGATCTAAAATGCTACTACTCTCAATATACCTAGGTAGGTATTTTGCAATATGTACAAAATAGAACCCCAGGTCTCTACGGAACTCTATAAATGAATCGTAAGTAATCACTGTTTGCCAATCTTGACAAGTATGCCCTAAAATTTTTTTTTTCCCAAGGGAATAAAATGATGATTACCGCGGAAGCTAAAGACGCCAGTTCGAACCCGGCTTCGGTCACTAGAGGGCTTAAGTCACTTTTATTTAATACACCTAATTGATCCTATTTCAGCGACCTATCCTATCCTATTTAACCCACCACGGCTTTTTAGAGTTTATCGCGAACATTCATGTCCACACAAACAGACAGACGCGGCGGGGAACTTTGTTTTTAAAGGTGTATTGATTATGCCCTGACTTTGTTAAAATTGTAAAAAAAATGCTATGAAATCTTCAAACCTCGGTTTCTAATGTATGCAAATGAGTGTTATGTGGCAATGTAAATAAATAGTGTGCGGCGGAGGCAGGCTACAGCTCTCCAGAAAACTTGAGTGGCCAACTTTGTCCGCCACGCGGGAAAACTTCGTTTTTCATTTAATTTTGCCCTTAGACTAACTCCTATAGACTCTGCTTATAGCAGTCAAATCACACATCAAACACCCGACACAATATACACAACACACTAACAAGATGACAGTTTTATTTTCTTTATTGATGATACTGCAGTATAATCATGCTGGTATTTTTTATACTTTTATTAATATACTTTATACTTCTCACTTAACAACTATCATTGTCACTCAGCAGAGAATTATGAAACATTACATAATGTAAACACCCCTATTATTGGACGTGGAACCGGTAATGGGACATAAAACGATAAATCCTCTAAAATAAGTATCTAAAAGTAGTTTATAAACACTGGTAATATTTTACTATAAATTAGAGTCATAGAGCTGTTTAAGTTCGACTTTTTATTAAATTCGGTTATCTTTTAAGAAATTGGCGTCAACCCAAAAGTTGTCGTGTTACTGAAAAAAACAACAGTAAGAATTCTTAACAACTTTGCTAAGAGGGGTGAGTACATATCTTAAATTTTAATTAATTATTACTTGGTATAAATTAGAATGTGTTTTGTTAATTGCATTTACCATGAGATAAAGGTATATAACACACTATGTTGTGACTCCAGAGATGTAAAATAAAATAGTGGAATTTTGCCCAATCCCATTATAGGAGCTGTAAAACTGCATACCTCCTATTTAATTATGGTACAATTTACATAATTATGCTTTCCATGTCGTAATTTGATATTTAAACAATACAGAAGTAAAATGTAGGTACGAAATATGTCAGGAGGTATGCACGGACTTCGGATAAAATGATATCGTTTTTACAAACTTTTATTTTACTTGCCCTTTAGTTTGTATGTTAGTTAGTGTGGGTCAAATCTTGGAAGCTATAAATTTGAGCTACTTTCAGATTTCTTCCGATTGACTTGAAATTTTGCATACTTTTGCTAATCGGATGATAATGCAATATTACGATAACATGGATCTGATCTGATGATGGAGACAGGAGGTGGCCATGGGAACTCTGTGATTAACGCAAACTAATTGTGTTTGGGTTTGTTAGAATTGTCTCGAGGAGTATTAGTTAGCTGTGGAAAGAAAAATACATTCAGCGATAAAAGCTTATACCAAAAATTCTTTTTTTTGCCCTAACTTATTCCATATTTCAATATTTTATACTGATAGAGCAATATCCATTATAGGGGGCCCATTACTGGATCCACGTCCATTACCGGGGCGCCATTACTGGAGCTTTGGTATCCATGACTGGAGAAAAAAAACATAGTTTTAATTTGTTATGTATGTGGAAACTAATTGCAGTATCTTTGATACAACACGCCTGAAACATGAAAGACGGATAGGACATTCATCATTTAACACGCTAAGCGGTAGAACTATTATATACATGTGTCAGGGAAATATCACAAATACTCAAAATTTCCTCTTAAGTGTCCCATGACTAGTGCTGTTACATTACTTACATGTTTTTTGTATTTAAAGTGTCAATGATCATGCCCACTATTGAAATTGGAAATAAAATGAAATTATTTCCATTTTAACACGAAGCTAGGCATAAACAGACATCAAATTCTCTGAGGGCTGTATTTAGTATTTTCTGTCCTGATAATCGTTGTTGGCGTGAACTGGTGCGTTAATAAAAAAATTCAGAAGTTGTCACACTTGTTGCGTGACTCTTTAGATGCTCGAGTTCATATTACGCTCTTTTAGATGATCATAAAAGTGATGTCTATTTTATTCTCTTTTGTGACGAGATGCTTCCTCTACGCGTGAGCTTGTGATTGCAAGTTTTCTGAAATGCTCTGTCTATTGGGCAAGTGACCTGTGATTTGCCCCAAACGAGTGCGGCTTACAATATTTTCAACGCCGGCAACTCTCAACTTGGCCCATCGTTATAAATTTCATAGTTAGGCTGTAGTGCGACTCCAGTACTGTAACGAGATATTGCGCGGTTTAAATTTATTTGTCATCTTTTTGTTTGTTCGCTGAAATTAATCCAATTAGGAACTGCGGTTAAAGTTCCGCGTACTCGCAACTATTGGATCGGAGTACTCGTAGGGAAAGTTAGCACGAGTACGACTACCCGCAGGTGTTTAATGTCCCAAGTCATTATTACTAGGCACTAAATTAGTAAGTACCTTGCACAGAACCCATCGGATATGTTTCAAAAACTTTTCGCCCTTAAAATATGTCTGAGGCTAATCTAAGTAAGTTTAAATGCCAAACTATTTTATATAATTCATGGCTAAATCGAATAGTATTGAATATCGTGTATACACCGCGCTACACCGCACATTGGACCTCTATGACATTTGTATTATCTGTGCTGTGACAGTTCTTGTCAAAGCTCCACAACTTAAATATGGCCACAGAATAATTAATAGTACTACCGTACAGAAAGGAAACTTCCTACAAAAACGAAGTTTGACAGCGGTTCAGGGTCGAATCATGCTGTCCCTTTCTAATATATGGCACTATCCCTTTCGGCTATTTAGGGTTGTCAAAAATCAAGTGATTATCTTATCTGTGGTCGTGCACGCAAAAGGAAGTCAAGTGGTGCCAACCCTAATAATTGCTCGGAGCAATGCTGAGCCGAGCGGAGCCGAGTTTGACCGAAGTCAGGAGTTTCGCACCCCTGATATGGCTCCGTGATTGCATCATTTAATTTATAATATTAATCTTATTTAATCGTTCAAGTTTTACAACAATCGTGACTCACAATGTGGCAAATTTGTTATTTATTCAATAATAAATAGACATTGGATGGATTTTGGGTTTTTATTGAAGATCATGTAAGTAACCTCAACAACCTCTATCAACATATCCACGGCGACGCTAACAACCGCTGCGCATTGGTCTGCTAATAAATAGCCATTTAATAAAACTAACAGGTGGTAACAGAAATAGATTTTCCAACTAGGATTTGTCCAATACCCGAACGCAAAGGCTCGGAGGCGAGGGAGATAAAATGTTTTAACTTAATCCTGTGAAACCTGGCGACTTCGCACGCTCGGCGTGCGGGCCGGCAGCGTGCGTGCAAAGCTTTAGTGCCAGAGTCTAGCAACCGGCGCACGATAAGGGCTGATCTGCGGAAGACAGCGGTGCAGCGTGCAGCAGACGCGATCGATACTGCAGCGCCTCCCTCCCCACTCTAGGCGGCCCCCCGGGCGGCTGAAACTTTCGCGATAAGTACGGAACTAGCGCGTGGCGTACGCAATGCAATATTGTTAGCCGGTTACGAGTCTGAAACAGCGGATATTAAGGCTACAGAGACTGCCGCCCCGTTTTTACATTGTGCCTGAGTTTCAAATGAATACGAAGTTACGCTGCATTGTAATTATTACTATCGCGGCGTCTATTGTTATTAATTTCTGGTGTGGAGTATCACACGTGGGGCAGGGTGGATTTATAAACCTGCACGTTCGCGCCTTATTAAAATTTCACTGAATAAATAAAGTTTCAATCCAAGTCTTTCACTCGACAGAAGATATGTTTAAAGGTTTTTCTCCGTAACCTTGATATTCAAGGAGAAGATCAATATTTGTTGATTAATATTGTGATGTTTCGCGGTTCGTTTGATGATTCGTTGATTTAGAATTCTATATTTTTTAGATAAGTAGGTATGTAGGTACCTACACTTATTTGAGCCCTAAACTTATGTTGTAACTTGAAAACTTGGTTTTAGGAACTTGTTGAAACTTTTAATCAAGAATAATGTAACTTTTTTTCTACTCAATAGTCAAGATTATTCTTTTCCTTGCACGAATTGCCAACAAAAGCACAATTTTATTTTCTAAATTGACAGCAACCGAACTCGATCTGCGAGTTTCCTGTTAGGGTAAGAAAATCTACCACACCACCACTCATCCAGTTAGTTACATTTTGATATTAAAATGGGCAATACGAACAGATTGTACAGTAGGTACATAAATGTTGCACCTTTCGTTTTATTTCGTTGTTTTATTGTAAGTGCTGAATATATGTCTCTCATTTCCTATATCATATGTCAGCATTTTTATTAAATTTGTGTGTCATATTCTTCTTAACACAGTGACTCGTCAAGTGCCACGTCTCAGTTTTGTTTTCCACGCTCGCACACACCTTTCACCCTATTAGAGATCGCGGTCGTGAGCAAAATAATATGTGATTTATATACCGGATGTGGCTTGTAATATGAGCAAAAAATTAAACTGTAGGCTGTACTCCTCATACTGACCAACATTTGTTCAGCGACTTTTAAAAATAACTTGTGGTTTGATTTTTAATACTCTTGAAAGTTTATTCTAAGACGCAATGTATTGCAAATTTTGTAATGTTTAAGTCGTGACAAGCAACGTCAATCACAATGATATGGCGTGGCCATGGCGTCCATTAATATTTATTTTGTATGAAAAATAGGGAGTCTAAATACTTCATAATTTTTAAAAGTTGTTGAACAAAAGTGTCACCGTTTGAGGAGTACAATCTATGTTTTAATTATTTGCTCGTGTTACAGGCCACACCCGGTATGTTAGGCCTGGGGAATAGACAAATTGTAATATACATGGATATACTAGTATATATTTTTAGATACCTACTCCTACAATTTCAACATTTGTATAATATAAATAAAATAACAAAATTCGAAGTCTTGGTAGCAGGCGAAATACTCCTAAGTACTTACTCATGTAAATACCTAATTAAAGCACTAAGTAGGTAGTTTAATGAACTGGCAACGTCTACATTGAGTATTGGCAGAAATATGCATCTACTTGCCTGATAAAACTTATTTTTGTAAGTCAAAAACCTGCTTTCCTAACAATCATGGTGCATCCAATACGCCATTGGGTACATTGGAAACGTCATAACTGAACTAACAGTTTTAACAAACTGCAACTAAAAGTTGTTTACTCCCGCAAATCGGACGTAATTTGGTTTAGAAGAAATAAAAAGCGAATGTCCCAGCTGGGCACGAGACTCGAATAGCGCGAGGCGTAAGTTGCGAACTTGCCCCAACTTTGCCTTGCAGCTGGAGGAGGGTTATTCTTAAATGAGCAATCCAATACCAATATGATTTCGAGCGATGCATTTCGCTTGCACAAATGTTACTGCGCTCTATTGTCTTCAGTTTTTTTTTTGGGCATGTATAACTTAGGTATCATTCCAGTGTAATATAAATACAATTCTGCATTGGAATTATAGCTGATACTGGCCAAATGAAAATTAAATAAACATGTAAAGCAAGTGAGCCAGCCACTTTTAATGCATAATTCTCAATGAATTTATTGCTAGCCCCGCATAAAAGTGACAAGGCGACTAAAACCAAGCGTAAGATAGCGCTTTTCTTTATTAATTAGAGAGAATGATAGTTTCACGCGCGACTTTTAACGCGATATTAGATACTTAAACTCGCCAACAGGATCCTTATTTTTGAATGTAGGTACACATTTGATATTTCCAACCCAGTGCGCTAGCGTTTGCTACTTTTGTTTCTGACTAGATGACACATCGATGTGAGCGCGACGCAATGACATTCACATTGAATTGTTTTTACATTGGTATCAAGTTATGGTTTTAGAATGTGGCGCTTGGACGAAGTTTGTCGTAGCCGCTGGACGGATGTTGTGCTTAGATGTGATAGCAAAATTTTAGTTGACTTTGAAACGATATCAACACATGTATAAATGAATAATGGAGATTATGACCACCTCTAGGACACCGTAGTCCACAAGTTCTCTATGGTAAATGGTCATCTATAGGAATAGTAGGAATATATCGGTGACACCATTAGCAAACTAGTGATTGGGTGAGACATCTAGCTAGGCAGAGTGCTGTGTAGGTGGACTAAAAAATCAATAAGGGTGGAAAATAAAGAGAAATGTTATGGAAATAAAACCCCATGTTCCAAATTGCTTTACTTTAATATAACTGCTTTCAGTTGGTTCAGTTTCCATCCGGTTGGTATTAGATGATGGGGGATTCTGGAGAATTCGATAGGAGGTACATCTATTGTGATTTGGGTATTTTTTATAGTAACTCGCAGCACAATCAGCTGCATTAGATGCAGAATTCCGTTCATAAAGTGGGAATGCAGTTTTGCAGCTCGTTGTACTTCGCTCGTGGAATGCACCATTTGGTGAGGGGAACTGCTAAGAACTACACCACACATTTTAAATTAAAATTGTATGGTCTAAAATGTGTGGTGTAGTCGGTTTTTTAGGGTTCCGTACCTCGAAAGGAAAAATCGGAACCCCTATAGGATCACTCGTGCGTCTGTCTGTCTGTCCGACCATTCCCCCCACTTTATCTCCGAAACTACTGGTTCTAAATTTTGAAAAAATACACAAAATAGTTCTTTACCTATAGATGACAGGAAAACCTGTTAGAAATGTGCAGTCAAGCGTGAGTCGGACTCAATTACTTAGTTTTTGATCCGACCCCTACGGGTCTTTTTCAGACATTTCATTTACGTTCCACATAAAAAAATACATTGTTAAAAATTGGGTAATGTACGAAACCCTTGGAACGCGAGTCCTACTCGCAATTGACCGGGTTTTTTGTTATAAATTAATATTTATATATCTGTTAAAAACTACATTACGTATTACCTATATGCTTCGCTAGTTATTGGAACTAATAATATAACGCGTAGGATTCCTGTGGGCCTGTACACGGGTAAGGCTGCAGGACGGCAAGGTAGTTCCTTATATTCAGAGGACAGAGCGGGCGCGTGCCTCGAATACGTGACGCCGGAACTAGTGGTGTGCCAAGGGAATACTTTCGATCCTGAGAATATTTCTTACACTCGGGAATATCTCAAATGAGAAAAAAAGTATTTTTGTGCAAATTGTATAGCGTTTTATTAAGCAGGCGTCCGTTTACATTCCATAACCTATTATTTAAGTAGTTCATCGCTTTCACCTAATAGCCTGGTACTTACATTTTAGATTCCATCAACTCGCAGCAGTCCTCACTGCCTGCCGGGTGCTGTCTCCTATGACCCGTTATATTACATTTCTTAAATTACATTAAAATGTCAAAAGGGCGTCTACGTGTTGGCTTCCGCTCCACGCACGGCTCCTGATAAATATCCGGAACACCATTTTTCCATGAACAGGAAATATATCTATCCCGTATTTTAATGTAGGTAAGTATACAGTAGGTACCTAGTTGTTCTTAATTTTTAGTAATGTTGGGTAACATTAATAATTAATAAATAATTTTTGAAATTCATCCTTGAAAACCTTATCAATGCCTTCTTTATATTAATTTTAAGTCTATTGTTGAATAATATATTTTTAATTATCTTGATTGTTAATAAATTATGATTTCAACAAAAAAAACCACGGCATTGGTAATTTGATTTTATTAAGTTTAAATTTGGACGTGGGCGAAACGCAATCTTATAGGCAATTTTTGAAAACCTGAATGAACGTAGTAAGTAACATTTATAATTTCTCAATATTGCCTCGAGGGAATATTCCAGACTGAAGTATTTACCGAAAAATATCCGCTTAAGAGAAATTTTCGACGAACATACATCACTAGACGGAACCAAGGATCCCTTCTACATAAAGATTTATTCCCATCTGTAACTGAGAAGGCGACGCGACAGTTTTTCCCAATTATAAGGTGTAAGCACCCCATTTATTAACATCTCGTCAAAGAAATCACGGACATTTTCCCGCGCGCGTAGGTGCTGAAATTAAATGTGCTTTAGAAGTAAGTTTTAAGTGGGATTTAGCGTTTGACCACAGAATAAATAATAGTACTTAGGTATATACAGAAGACTCACTCTCTAACAAAACGCGTCTGTTACAATCAGGACAGATATGGCCGCTAGGTGGCGACAGCGCCACACGCGGCTTATGGCTAGCCACCAAAATTGGTGTGGAACGGATGTACTTTTAGCTACCTGTAGCAAAGCGACGAAATTGCGGAGTGAGCCACGCCTGGTTTGACCTAGCTGCAGGCGTGTTATGGATGGTTTTATCCACGTGATAAAATAACTCTCACTTTTTAACACCGCGGGATAGAAAGTGACGGACAACGTGTTATCACGCTGTCACGTAGACAAGAACGACCATCATATCCGTGCTGATGAGCATAGTCTTTGTAATTTTTTTGTTTAAAAAAAAATGTTAAAACAAAAACTTTTTGAATGGGTCCACCTCGGTGTATTTCTGGTCTATAATATTTATATTATTTTGAGTTTAAGTTAGTTGCTTAACCTTTCATATGTGTGTGGTGGTCTAAAATCGTGGATTCAAAGTTCAAACCTCGATTCTGCTATTAGCAGGAGATAAGGTCCACCACCTTGCATTTTGGAGACAAAGCAAACCGCTTGGAACAGGTATTCCTGGGGGTGATCTGAGCTGATTAAGCCCGGTTGCCAAGAGGTTCCCCCCAGCAGGTGGGCAGGGGAGGGGGGAAAAAAGTGCCTCCGGCGCGCCTCACTCTAAGCTTTATATCTGCATACATCTCGCAACTATATCGAGGTTGGTATCTTTTTCGTGTAATTCGAGGATGAAGAATTCATTTCTGTGACTAAATTTTTACTCACCCATACAAAAAATTCGAGAAATTCAAAATTAAAAAAAAATCTTTTAGTTTTTCTTTCGTAAATCCTTTAAAAAATTTAAACTATGAGGATTTGCTCTAGAAAAAAAATACCTGTGAATAGCCCAGTTATCCTACTATACAGAATAGTAAACTTGTCCAACGTTTTTTTTCATAACTCTGTTAAAAAAAAATGTTTTGTGTCGCGCGGCGTACCTGCATTGTAAGAGCGGTATGCAGCGTTTAGGATTTTTAAGTATGTTTAGATGATTTCTGATACGTTGTTATTCTTCTGGTTGTAGATTACATTAATAAATTACTTCTGGACGTGATATATATACAAATATAAATTAAATATATAAATAAGTATGTTGGGAAAACCATCGCCAACAGAGTTAAGTATTATAAATGTGATAAAATTAACATTATTATTTGTATGTCTTTTCCATATCTCGGGACCATGGGGTCCCGGACCTTTGGGAGGCGTACGTGGGGCCGAAGCCAACAGCGCAGAGGCCCTTTAAGGCACTTCAATCTAAAAGAAAGGGATACATGTGGTGTATACTATCCCCGAACGCACAATGTGATACATCCGGAGATGGTCTCCGCCATGTGCAAAGACAATAGTCTTTGCACATGGCGGGGAAAAGCAATGCTGCAATAGCAGTGCAGCACTTTTGTGCTGCGATGGGAACTAAGGTCATGGGCTATAGATTTGAAAGTTGGATGGACTGGATAATGGGCTGTGGGAGAGACTAGCGGACACTTGCCGTGACAATCAGTCTCAAAATTGTAAATGACAAGTGGTGACTCGCCAACTCATTGAGTGGGCCCCGCAATGGCCGCACGCACAGTGCGACAACAGGGCAACACTTTGGAGTGGCTGTGAGGTTGTCGAGAGGTGAGTCTGCGGTAGCCAGATCCCGGTAATCCGTTCAGCAGGCCGCCGGCGTTATGACATTTTACACTTCCAACCTGGAGCATAGGTCCCGCTCTTGCGACTCCATTCTGGCCGGCCAATCAAGGCAAGCACAGAGGCGAGGGCCAAATGGCAGGGCCCTCTGGAATAGGGGTCCGCGGTGTCGCCACTCACCGTCAGCTCGCCACAAGCGGCCCCCGCGGGACATTATTCTTTTACTCAATTAGGGTCTTAGGTTAGGATTTTACAATGTGAGTATAAAAGTAAAATATAAAAACACTTACAAAACATAACAAAAATATATAAACACATTATAAAAAACCTAACCTAGGGTGCCGCCAGCAGCGGGGCAAGGCCCAAGCTACCGGTGGTCAGGGCTGCAGAGAGAGGAACCGGCGGACTATCCGCGCCGTGTCCAAGATCACCGCCTTCTGCATCTGACCCTTGATCCAACCACCCAGCGAGAGTCTCTCTAGGTGTTGGTCGAGACTCTTCGCTATGAGACCGTTCGCTGACACAACTATCGGAACAATGATCGTCGAGTCAACATCCCACATGGCGGTAATCTCATGAGCTAAGTCTAGGTACTTGCTGGACTTGTCCTTCTCGGCCTTCACGAGATTCTCATCATGGGGGATGGTGACGTCGGCGAGCACGGCCCGGCGCTGCGATCGGTCTATCAGCACGATGTCAGGCTTATTGGCGACAATAGTCCTGTCAGTGATGATAGATCGATCCCAATAGAGCGTGGCACGACCATTCTCGAGAACAGGTGCAGGTAAGTACTTGTAGTACGGTACTTCGCGGTCCACAAGGCCGTATAGAAGAGCAAGTTGCTGGTGAATAATCCTGGCTACGAGATTATGTCTGTGCAAGTACTCACCGTTAGCAAGATGAGAACAACCGGAAATGATATGCCTGAGTGACTCTCCGGGACGGCGGCATGCCCGACAAATGTCGACCGTACCGTCCTTCATTATTATTATTATTGTGGTGTTGTGGGCCTTTGAGTGGCGCATTGACCAGCATTGATTGATTGACGGCCCTTTAAGTTCATTACTAATGCCCGTTGCATCCAGAAAGTTCCAGATTCTTTGGGTCGTAATGTTTTGTACCTCATAGGGTTGCACTACGTGTCGCCCTAGGTAGGTACTTCTTTTTGATATTAGTGGTCCACAAGAACAGAGAATGTGCATTGCAGTCTCCTCTGACTCCTGACAGAACCTGCATGTCGCATCTTGTTTCTTGCCAATTTGAAACATATGTTTGTTCAACTTGCAGTGTCCAGTCAGTATTCTGGTCACCGCGCTGGTTTTGTGCCTTTTGAGTCCTAAAAGCTCCTTAGCAGTTTTGCTGTTGAACCCTTTGATCAGAGCTTTCGAGTGTTCTTGTCCTTTAACGAACTTCCACCAAGCGATTGCTCTCGTTTTTTCTAAGTTGCTGAGCAGAGAATATGCATCCCGTTTTGTGATTCCACAGAATGGTTCTGGGCCGACCAGGGGTGTGTCTGCGCCCTTTCTAGCAAGTTCGTCCGCCTCTTCGTTTCCGTTAATGTCGGAGTGCCCTGGTACCCATCTAAGTGTAACTTTGTTGGAGTAAGCCAGTGCATTTAGGTTTGTTTTATAGTTCTGGACTAGTTTTGAGTTTGACTCAAGGGATTCTAGTGCCAGCGGAGCAGCCTGGCTGTCTGAGTTGATGTAGATATGCTGATGGTGTCTTAGGTTTCTATCCAGGTTGATCTCCGCACATTTGTTGATGGCGAAGACTTCTGCCTGGAAGATTGAGGCCAGTGTGCCCATGCTGACGCTAGCTCTGAGCTTAGATCTCTCACCATAGATCCCATATCCTACATCATTGCCTTTCTTGGAACCATCTGTATACCAGATGTGGCTTCCCTCTTCGACGTACATTTGGTTGTTGATCCATTTGTCTCTAGGAGGTATTTCTACTGTGTACAGTTTGGTGAGATGACATTCGGTTTGCGTGTCATCAGTGGGCATGCTAAGGGTTCTATTCGCAAAAACCCAGGCCTTTAGATTGGTTAATGCCTGAGAGCGCCATTTTGGCCTGTTTAGCGTGCATATTCTGTAGATGCACTGCTTGGCCTCCTTTTGCACCTGCAAGTGGAGTGGTATGATGTCCAGCAGTGCATCTAGGGCCACTCCCGGTGTCGAGGAGTAGGCGCCTGTTACTGTTAAACAAGCCGTGCGTTGCAGGCTGTTTAGAGTGTCTATTGCTGTCTTTTGGCTGGTTTTGTTAGACCAGACTGCGGAGGCGTAGGTGACAATTGGCCTCACTGCCGCTGTGTATAACCACATAGCAATTTGGGTCTTAAGCCCCATCTTGCTCCTGCCATTCGACAGCATGACCACATGGCCATTTTCGCTTTTTGTATAATGTTTCTCAGGTGAGGGTTCCAAGTTAACTTTTGGTCGAAGGTGACCCCTAGATACTTGACCTCTGCCGAGAACGGTATTATTTGTCCATGAAGTCTTGGTTTTGTGAGTTTATCGAGCTTCCGTTTCCTTGTGAATGGTTAAATGGCTATTACAGTCTTGCTCGGATTAATGGACAAGTAATTTTCTCTACACCATTTGAATAGATATTGTGTTTAGAGCTCCTTGCATTAGGTTGGATATTGTGTTGAGGCAAGGGCCTTTGACGATGACTACAAGGTCGTCGGCATATCCTTGTGTATCAAAGTCTTGGCCTGACATGATTGCAAGAAGTTGGTCCACTGCTAGGGTCCATAATAGTGGGGATGGTATAAAATTCATGCTCTATAAATAGTATTGATGGTCAGAGTGGCTACTCTGTTCGAGAACATGCTATGTACTCATCTGGTGGTTTCGTCTACTCCCTTTGATTTCATACCATTTAGTATGGTCTCTGTGGGCGTATCGTCGAAAGCACCTTCAATATCAAGGAACGCACATAGAGCGGTTTGCTTTTCCTCTAGGGTTTTCTGCACCTGGTTGACAAAGTGCAGAAATTATTTCGGCACCACGGCGGTTTTCAGTTGTGTCGCATGTGTAGGATTTGGTCTATGTTTGGGGACAGATTATAGCCCCTCAGCAACAGCCACCATGCCCTGCTGACTGGGGCTGGTCCAAACAATATGGTTATTGGGAGCCCATATGGACAAGCCTACCTGCGGCGGCTGCTGCTTGTTTAGAGCTTATTCGTTGCCGCTGCAAAACAAAATGCGCAGGGAGGTGCAACTGCGTTAAAAAAAAATCTAAAATGCACAGTCACATGGGCATGTAATGGCAATTACGAACAATATATATATCTTACTTTAACCCGCATTTTTTGTCAAACATCTCCTATGTTAATTTTATCACTTTTATAACACTTAACTCTATTAGCGAAAGTTTTACCAACATCTTTATTTATATATTTAATTTATATTTGTATATATATCACGTCCAGAAGTAATTTATTAATGTAATCTACCATCAGAAGAATAACAACTTATCAGAAATCATCTAAATATACTTAAAAATCCTAAACGTTGCATACCGCTTTTACAATGCAGGTACGCCGCGCGACACAAAACATTTTTTTTAACAGAGTTATGAAAAAAAAATGTTTGACAGGTTTACTATTCTGTATAGTAGGATAACTGGGCTATTCACAGATATTTTTTTTCTAGAGCAAATCCTCATAGTATAAATTTTGTACAAGATTTTGGAAAAAAAAATTAAAAGATTTTTTTTTGAATTTTGAATTTTTCGAATTTTTTGTATGGGTGAGTGAAAATATAGTCACAGAAATGAATTCTTCATCCTCGAATTATACGAAAATGACACCAAACTTGATATCGTTGCGAGATGTATACAGATATAAAACTTAGAGTGAGGCGCGCGGGAGGCACTTTCCCCCCCCCTCCCTTGCCCACCTACTGGGGGGAACCTCTTGGCAACCGGGCTTAATCAGCTCAGGTCACCCCCAGGAACACCTGTTCCAAGCGGTTTGCTTTGTCTCCAAAATGCAAGGTCCCCTTAGAAAACGGGACCTTAGATCTCCTGCTATATATAGAGATAGAGCAGAAAAAATCGTTCTCTCGAAAGAAAAAATACAAAAAGATGACTAAAAATTCGGTCAGGATCCTTATTATACACAGCCACACGAGGCTAAACGCATCCTGGCCAAGACAATAGACTAACAGGAATATTCGGATTTCGAGATAATCACAAGATCTTGAGACGATTTAGAGATCAACTAGATCTACATTAGATATCGACTAGATGTGACTTGGATATCTAAGTCATAACTTGTCGAAATCGTTCAAGAGGACCTCCAGAATCGCGGAAACGTCAAATTTGACATGTCTATCTTACAAATATCTTTAAATTATCCGTATCGTAACTTGTTGAAGTCTAGTAGAAATCTAATTCATTTTCCGAATCGAGCCGATAGATCATAACAAAAGTCTAAGCATATAAGTACCTAATGATTTTTATTACATAGGATAGGTTAGGTAATTCGTTGATAGAAAATATTACCTCTTGCGGATAAGAGTTTAAACAGAAATGTATGCTCTATATCCACATGAGAGATTATCTTAACCTAATTGCTGGGTATGCAAGTCGTTCCTTCACGTTTACTACAACTCATAGAATAGTTAAGGTTACCTGCATAGTTAGTTTAACCCATATCCTTGTATCTGAAAGGCTCTTATTCTAAATTTCCTCGATATAATCCCATGTAATTAGACTGTATTGTACAGTTTCGAGCTTTGTTTGTCCTCGGCTGGGCCCTAGGAAACACTAAAACGTTTTTAAGTGCAGCATTACAGCGTACCACGCTGTAATTGCGTCCATACAAACAAAAAGTATTCTGCGTAAGTACGGACGTTTTTCAGAAAAGGGTTATACAAGAAGGGTTTCATAATGTTAATCAAGATATTATGACAATAATATCGTTATAAAATTATATAAACTATGTCCTGTAAGGGCTCGAATACCTAACAATATATGAAAAACACTATAGCAAAATTGTGTTATTTTAGTACTTACTGTTAACAGTGCCCGAGTATAAAATATCGCGAGCTAGATGTTTCATGCGATGCTCCGAAGTCCAGTAATTAAAGCTGCCTTATAATTATTTCCAAGAACGTGCTAATAATTTTACGGAGGATTTTTAATGAAAGGGAGCTGTATTATATCCGTATTGTGCCAGTTTCAACTTAATTAGCATTCTTAAGGGAAATCAAACTTAGGAAATCATAATCTGGAGCCTTCATGGAGGTATACATGCCCAACGAATTCTTACTTTTTTTTAAATCTTGCAGCGCTTAGTGATCTTACTTAGCTAATTATATCAATATATCTCTGTGTTCTAGGGTGCGTAGCCAACATGCTAATCGTTTACGCTCCGTAGCGAAAGAAACGCAACTGTCACTATCGCACTAATATGGAAGAGTGATAAAGAGGTCCAAAGCGTTTTGTTGTCGTAGCGCAAGCGATTGCTACTTTGGCTAGGCAACCAGGTAAAATTTTAGGTACATCGTCCAACAGATAAATTTTAAAATGTATCTCGACGCTGATCTCAGAAATACCTATCTCTTATTTTATCAGAGTATGATCTACAAGTGTACGGCGTCGTCTCTCATTTTCGCGAAGTACGGAGTATGTGAAGCGAATTTGAAATGATGCCTGTTCCTTACGATACCCTAAACGTGATAAGACTGTGGTGATTTATTACCTACGAATTGAGCTGTAATTATTGTAATTAGTTACAAGAACGAATAGTACGGGTATTTTTTAGGATGTTCTTTTTTTATAATTGAAAAAAAAAGTATATGGGCGAGAATTTTAAATAATCTCAGATTTTGACGTAGGTAGGTAGTAGGTACCTACCTAAGTAATACAATTAAAAATTACTACCATTTGTATCAAGGTTGAAAAAACATTTGAGTCTGATTGCTGTACTCCAACGTGACAGGATGTAATATAATAAATACCGGTAGGTCAGACTAAGAGTAGGCAGTATTACATATATACAGTTAAGGGGCCCACTGATTAACAGTCCGCCGGACGGCATCGGCCTGTCAGTTGTTCGGAACTGTCAAAATTTTGTTCCAACTGACAGGCCGATACCGTCCGGCGGACTGTTAATTAGTGGGCCCCTTTACACAATTTTGTTGTAGAGATTGATAACGTACAGGTATCAGGATTAAAATATGAAATAAATATTTAATATAACATAATAAAATGACTGAACAAATTATAAATTCGACATAACAAATAATATTATGCGCAATGCAGCAAACGTAGCGCATTTAAAGTGATTTGTTTGGTTTGCGAATGGCGTAATACTTCGGTGTAAGCTATGAACGGTACGACTGGTATTAGGCCTGTATTAATATTTACTTGGAAAACAACAAAATACAGACGGACATTTCCGCAATGCGACTTATATAAATTTTATTTTCAAATATATTTTCCTTTTTCTTTTTCGCATGCTGCAATAAATATTTGAATGTAAGAAGTGTAAGCAGGTAAGGTATGTACAGTCAGCTACAGAGAAAAGGTACCACCCTTGCATAGAAGATTGTATGCAAAACTATGTATAATCGAAATTAGTAGGGTAAACAACCATAACTAGAAACTATTTTATTCTATACTTATCCAAACAAGCAATATTAAAAACAATGACCGCTTACCGTGGGGCTTAGTCGATTTGTGTAAAAATGTCCTATAATATTTATTTATTATTATTTATTTATTTATTTATTAATGAAGTGTTGCCCTTTTGATTTAGTTAGAGTATAGAAGTCTGTGTGGAAAGAAAAGAGTCGTGGAATGTATGAATAATTGAGTACCAATACATTCCACGAATCTTCTACATATTTCCGCGCAGAGGCAAGAAAACTTTAATAAAAAAATGTTGCAATACTTATTAAAATTGTAAAAAAAATCAATTTTTAAAGATTGGTAAATATTGTTGTGACCCGTAGAACCGCGTAGATAACGTTCGTTGTACCCAACAGCAATTTTCTCACACTGTGTTGCGAAAAGCATGGACATTGGACGTAAATGAGCATCATGCACGTTAAAAATAAGGCGCTCCTAAGACACCGTTAGGTTAGGTAGCGTGAAAATCAGTGTTGCAAAAGTCACATTTTGTTGTGTCCTTCCGTTATAAAATAAAAAGAAAACCGGCAAAGTGCGGCCAAATCATAAGACACGCTCATTGTCGCGCATATCACAGACGAGGGCCAAACAAAAGTCACGAAAAATGTGACTTTTGTAACTAGCTGGCAACACTGGTAAACATAAAACGCTATGTCTCACCACTTACACTCACCTCATAATTGCTACGTTCTAGACGAAACTAGTCGGGAAGCAATAAATGGCCGCGGCGCTTGTTACACTCACTTCGGAACTGCTAAATGTGGCCAAGTGGTTCGGCTAGCGAGACCCTTTCATGCATCACGGTTTTAGGGTTCCGTAGTCAATTGGGAACCCTTTTAGTTTTGCCATGTTCGTCTGTATGTCTGTCTGTCTGCCTGTCCGTGGCTTAGTTCACTGATAGTGATCGTGTAAGTAAAGGATGACTCACGTTAGACCAGGCCGGAGCTTTCGGAGCTTCGTTTTCTATGGAAAGCACCACGTGATCACCGATCAGCCGTCATAGAAAATGACATGTTGGACGCCTCATCCCGGGCACGGCCCGGTCTAGCGTGAGTCAACCTTAAAGCTTACTGAAGACTTTCCGTAAAACCGTTTTTGAGTCTTAAAAAAAAGCACAAAATTGCTTTTGCTTGTTGTGTTCACCCATTAATCCCGTTTAAGGTATCATGTTGTGACGGACCACTAATTACGGAACCCTACACTGAGTATGGCCCGATATGCTCTTAGGCGGTTTTTTTAGAACTCTACGGTGACAAACGAGCACTCGCAACTACAAAGCTGTCTGTAAGTTGCGGATTTTTAGTTGGTTGAGAATTTAAGGTCCAATGCAAATCCGCGTTCAACACAGGTTCGCACACTATCAGGAAAATAACAGTACCTACTTGCTCATAAAGTAGCACAATAAATGGTTTCTTGAAGATTAGACTTCAGTGACTTTAGCTAAACAGTTGATTTCCTCTCTGGCTAACTCTTTCTGTCTTCGTGTACTTGTGTAGCCTTCCAGTACGTGGTCGTTATCAGTGTTTTAGATTTTTTTGGAGTTGTTTCTTTATAATTACTTATAGAGACATAAGTAGTTTCCAACTCATTAAAATAAATTTGTAACATCCCGTAATACAGATAATTATATGAATAGTTTTAATCTTTTGTCACCAAACAACAATATCCTCTAGCGTTATTATTACAGCTTCTCGTAGCAGCTAAAATTACCTCTAAGGCCCCATTTACCTGCCGGAAAGAGATAATCTTCCCCGTAAACCGAAATAACAACCATTCCCAACAAAAAAACTTTAAGCGAAATACTTGTTGGCTTTGCGAACGGAAAGCAGCAAGAAATAACAATTTGCCGACCTTTATTTTACAGAGAGGTTGAAGAGCCTTTTGTTGCTGCTTATTTATGCATAGTTTCAGATAAGTTTGCATGAAAATGTATACAGCGTGTGTTCGTCTTCACTAGTTCCATATTTATGGCACGCAAAATAAAATGTTGGCTGTCGTCGGTTGATAAAAATGCAAACCGTGCCCGCGGGCGCGGGCTGCCGTACCGTTGCGCGAGTATCTCCTACTTCCTACCCACGGACATATTGGTTTTATATAGATCACTATACTTCCGAACTGGCCCCCATACTATAGAATCCTATATATAAGAATCCTAGTCTTGGTTCACAGCAGGATAGTGGACCTAATAGTTAAAACCAGTTTTCGTATAGAAACAATATATTTCAAGATATTGACATTACATTAGACATCAGTACTTATCGTAATAATTAAGTTTACTAGAGTTAGACCAAGAAAAGTCTGCAGCGATTTTGATAGCCCACGCAGTGCAAATGTAATTTTAAACGTCAAACGTCTATGAAATTATGACGTATAAATAACGCTTGCACTGCGTGGGCTATCAAAATCGCTGCAGACTTTTCTTGGTCTAACTCTATGTATTGTGCCAGTAGCAGACATATGCTACCCCCAATAATACTTTAGTCCATAATTTTCGCACATTATGCGTTTTGACCAGAACCACCTTGAGAAGCATCGTATTTATCAAGAAAATGCGCACCAGTCTTGATGCGCATACAGATGAAAAATAGGTGGTCAGACTATCGTCCCAAAAAAAAGTCCTGTTTGGAGGTGTTTATTTTTCCGCTCTGTAAGATACAGCGTAACGGTAACTAAGGAACTGCGTTTGCAAATGAAGTCTATGACATGCGAGAAATACGCTTAGCTTAGGTATACTTTTACGTGAAAAGACAGCTAGAATGATAGGTTAATTTGTCTGACACTAAAATATCACGGACACATCAAGAAGAAATTAATTCGCTTTGGAGTTTGGGTATAACAACTGTGTGCGACATCTGTTTAGATATATGTCCATACATATTCCTACCCTATCACTGGCTCGCTGGGCGTTACTTATAATGTAAGTTAGGAAAAGTCTCCGTCTTTGCACTCACACATAATATAAATGTGTTGATAAAGTTGAACTTTGACAGCAATGTCTGATATTTGTTTGGTTTATCTTCTTTCGACTATCGACTCAACTTTTAAGTATTAAGGTGACAGTCCATTTCCAACGACAGCAGCACTACCGTTCATTTTACTATGGAAATTGACAATAACGCCGACGCATTTAGTACTAGTAGTGCAGCTGCAGTTAGAAATGGAATGTTACCCTTAGTCATGGGTAGATAATGATTAATGACCCTTTTTGGCAATGCTTTGCTACGAACGAAGTGCTACGCCGGGCGTAGCAAGTCAATATAATCAGACTCAGACCCAGACTCAGGACTCAGACTCTGAGGAGACTCAGGTCCTTATAATTAATTGTTGTTGTGTACGTCTTAATTTAATTTAATTTAGTCATCATATTTTATTATGTAATTAGTTTAAATGTTTTAATCACATATGGATTCAAATTCTGGAAAAAAATAATTTCATTCATTCATTCAATATATATCCTATACATATTTAGTTCCCTTATTTAGGCACTGAACTAACAGACAACGTACAGTATAACCCCCTTATTCATAAACGCGCTACAAACCTCAATTAGCTAATAATCGTTTGTAAGAAAGGGATAAAACATAATTTAACTAAATCAGGCCCGTAAAGTTTTATGAATAAGGGGGTAAATCTGCACAGATCTTAACGTAAAGCTGCGTCCCTATTGTCACCCACTGAATTATGTAAGGTGTGTAAAGTGCGCTAATGCAGCTGCAGTTAGAAATGGAATGTCACCTTTATGGATGCTTGTCGGCTGTCAATACATTTCTGGTCCAAAAATGTCACTAGACACGGATAGATCAAATCCATAAAGGGTCCGCCGGACGGTATCGGCCTGTCAGTTAGAACAAAATTTTGACAGTTCCGAATAACTGACAGGCCGATACCGTCCGGCGGACTGTTAATCAGTGGGCCCCTTTACAGTTTCAGAACAAGAAATTAAAATCAGGATCGGGCTCCTTACCCATCAAACTTTGTTCTGTTCTAGACACAGGAAGGACACTAGTTACAAATGTTTACAAGCTAAACTTGGCAGCCTCAACACCCTATAAAGCCAAGCAGCGGCTCAGAATAAACTTTAGCCTACTTGTACTTGTTTTCTTGTATTTTGGGAAACAGTTATGGTTACATTATAAGGCTTCTTACTCGGTCACAACCTCAACCGTCCAAACTCAATGGAATCATTGACCTGTCTTTTACGTTTTGGAGTTCCGCTTACATACACCTGTAGGTAGATACACATCAGCTGCGTGCCGCCAGCCTGCGGCTCTCACCTGACCGTCAGGTAAACATTGTAACGTGATCCGCCACGTGCGAAACACGTGCCATCTCACTCTAACAACCCCCATTACGTTAAAAAACATGAAATGGTAAATAATAGTGAGGCGGTCGAGAGATTTTCTAAACAGAAATTTAATGATTTTCACCCATTTTTATTTTATTGAATTTCCAGTGAGGAAGCGCAGTTGTGTTGAGCCGGTGGGCGTGTTCCAGACAGTATTGATTTTGTTCGCTCGTTCCTCTCTATCAGCCATCAAATTGGCGCGGGCGACAGGGAGGGAAGAGCGGCGGACTGTTCGAGTGTAGAGTTTCAGCGTAAACTGACGTGAATGGAAGAAGGTGGTAAGTGCGGGATGAATGAAAGCGTGCGATGCCGAGCGACGGCCGCTGTCGACGCATCCGCTTCCGGTAAATACGCTTACAACTCCGCACTTAGTTCAGTTTTAAATTGATAGCACGATGCTGTAGGGTATTTATCTCAAATGACTCCGAATTTAGACATTCATTATTGTTCTATATACTATATAAGGTACGCATGGCAAAGGTTTAGGTTTTGGAAATCAGTTTCAATTCGTTCAAAGCGCCCATTTTCAACACATTGTATCTAGGACTTAGTCTACATAGAATGTCAAATAAAAATGATAAAGCATTTTCTTCATTTTATTTGATACCTATTTGGCGTTGCATGCGATGCGATTAGATAAAGACGTGATGCTGGTAGAGGCTGATGATAAGACACTGAAAGACACATCGAATTAGCCAAATATCTCTTGTAGTCTTTTTCAATGGCGTTCTTCCAATCCTTATTAGCCAACGGACTTATATAGATTCTTCAAAAATATTTAATACACATACTTAAATGATTGAAAAATACGTTTTGCCTTATTAATAATGCATGTTTTGGGTGACATATCGATTGTGTTGAAACCGAATTAATACATGAGGTTCAATTGGTGAAGTGTTTGTTTGTTTGATTAATAATAATTCTTCACGAACGATGTTTCATGCAAACACTAGCACATATTATACAGAAACAGGATAAGTACCTATATATACTCTGTATCTTTAGGTATTTAAATAAAAGTTAACAAATAATTTGTACATTTTCGGGTAGTTATAACATTTATTGGTTAACCAATCAAATACAAAACCGCCTGGATCTGTCACTGAACGACCTGACTTTAACCTACATTATTTGATCGTGTTATATTTTTATCTAACCTCAACTTTATTTAAATACCTAAAGATACAGACTATATTTTACACAAATTATAAGTTATTTTGACACAATGCAGACCGAGTTTAATTAAATCGTGAGCTCTGGTTAGCCCAAAAATATCCTCAACGAATTCTAAATTCGGAATTCGAGCAAAATCAAGTAACAACGATAAAACATTTCTTCCATTTTATATGTAGGTATACGGTAAAGGGCTAGAAATCCGTAAAGTTCGCATTGCACGCGATCGGATAAGGCGATGCGAGACCCTGATAGAGCCTACGGATAAACCTAAAGATATCTTGAAATTCTTGAACAATTCTAATGGGAATCCTTCGATCTTTAGGCGAGTGTATTAGTCAGTAATTTTTATTAAAAATGTTTATAGCCAAGATTTACATTGGATCATCGCGCAAGCCAAATAAACAGTATGTTAAGTATAAAATTGAAACGGTATTAAATAATATCGCGTGTATCTAATAATGTTTAATAGTAGATACATTCCGATGAATTGTTTATGTTTATGTACTTCTCCCTCAGTGTCAAAAATACTGGATGGGTAGCCGAAGTTAAATTGCCCTGCTTTTCTTTATTTAACAACTTTAGCGAAAAGATGCTAAAATGTCCCAAAATAGGCAAGACGATGGGGATCCTACCTACTAGCGGCAAAATATATCGCAGTCCTATTAACTTTTGCCATACAATATGAAATAACGCAATGAATAGAAAAGTAGAGTTCGTTTTATTCAAGCGGCAAAATTCTATCTTCGTCAATCTGGAGACTAGTCGAGGAAACTTACGCTAAGCACTAAAAATGAACAAAATGTATTCGAGGCAAAAACCGTAATGAATTTGCGAAGCCTATAAAAGCTATCTCGCAGATAAGAATACCCTAATCGATAACGGGTAATAGTTCAATTCCATTTAACAAAAGAGTCGTTCAACTGGAGCTAAATCGGCGAATGCTCTCAGGTACCTTGAGACTCGAGTACAAAGGTAATTATCGATATTTAATTTATTAAGACATTCTTAAGAAAAGTTTCGTAATGATTAGTGGGTTAAGTCTGATTATTTTTATTTCAAAAGCATAAGATAACACATATTTTATTATATAATATTATCAGTTTATGAATATTTAGTGCAATCTACAACATATTCTAATAATTTTATAATGTGAAAGTCTACGTCGATGTTTGTTCCTCTTAAATGCAAAAAATACTGAAAGGATTTTAATCAAACTTTCCATTAATATAGCTTAGACGGCAGAATAGAACATAAATTACAATTTGTACGGATACGGGGTTTATTTTGTAAGGAACTATATAAGAAGGGGAAGTTTGTATATTCTCTGCACAAACTTTCTTTTTTTTTTTTCTTGTTATGGTAGGTTAATTAACAAAATGTTATATGCTGTATGAGTTTCGCATGACATTTCTTTCGGGTATTCTCGATACTCCATGTTAAAGCTAAATAGGCAAATGATAATTAAGTACTAAAACTTTAACCTCTTGCAGAAACTACAATTAATATCATGTCATCATCTATTGTACGCGTTTATTAAATGTGAAATGAACAGCTTAATATAATTCGAGTTGCATTTCCCGCAGAACGCAATTGCCTTCGCTCACTTTAATCACTTTGTATCGCGTACCAATAATTGGTTGGAAGCTTTTAGCACAACTACAAATATCTATAAATTGTAACAACGTTAAAAGCTGCTCATATTTCTTTGCAGATAACTTAGTAACTTAGGCTTTTGTTCTTCAATTTAACAAAACAGTATTTTTATTTCGGCGTATTGAGTCGAATTGTTTATAATAAGTTCCCTAATTTTAAATCAGCTTATTCCGAAGCCTCGCGGTTAAAGACCTTTGCAAAGATTTCCTAACTCTCTGCTTAAAAATACAATTAAGGTAATAGCGTGGAAATTTATTTCATTCATGTTTACTCAACTTCAAAATCAGCCATGTTTAATACATGGTCTGCAAAAGCGTTGATGTTAATATAATTTCGTCTCGTACTATAAATAACATCACCTTTACACTGTACTCTTAAATACTCTTAACTATTTGATCAAGAGAAAATTATTCATCAAATCGCTACCAATAACAACTAACATCTAAACGCTAACAACTAAATATCCGACTATAATTAATTGATTAAACTATAAATAAGAACCTAAATGAGGCTAAATGGTACTTTGATAAAGTTAAATAATTAAATACTCTGGCTATCGTCATATTAATTACTAAGCTATTCCCATATAATTGATATAATATAATATATCCATCTGAAGGGTTGCTAGTTCATTATGAATAATGGTAACTTGACCCATGGGTACTGCCGGTACACAGAAATAACTTCGAAATATTTGTGAAAGTGTTACATGCATTTTTAACTATAAAATGGCGTCGTCTGTTTAAAATACTTAAATGTTTTAAGCTAGGTTGAAACTTTTGACGTCATTTTAATATCGTTGGTGGGTACGTATCAAAAACCTGCAGACTTAATGCAGTATTTAACAGCAGCATTAAAACATTTCAGCACTTTGCAGACGTCCCTTAACGGAATGTAACTGTATGAAAAATTGCTAGATTTCAACATGAAACTCGTTTGCGTAGGCTAGATGAGGATTGGAGGAGTTAGTAAACATTCGAGACGGTATATTATAAGTATTCAAGTGGGAATATGAAGTTTGGGATCGCTCCAGGCTCACAATGCCGCTCCATCCATATTTTTAAATCCCCGGTTCCAATAGAATGTTGCGAATGAGAATTTGCAACGGCTTAACAAACTCGCCATTCGATAGAGTGTAAACTATTTCATTTAACAAATTTTTGCACGAAATATTTGAAACGTGTTGTTTTATGCCACGACAATTATTGCAGTTAAAATGGCGTTAACGTAATTATTTTTCATTGTTTCAACGAGTGCAACTAATATTATTCCAGAACCAATTAAAATGTCGAGATCAAGCCGAATATCACGTCTAATTTGCGAGTAGACAATGGAGGTGGTCGCAATTAGTGGGATGGCCACTGAGAACAAACGCGTTCCCAACAAAAGAGTAGGCTTCGGCAGCGACGAGGGCTCTTTCATTTCTTCCAAATGAGCAAACTACAGTCGCTAGGGAAGATTTGTTGTCGGCGAATGAAGGGCTGCCGAGTGTGTGTATTGTTCCTCCCGAGGCCGTTTGGAAAGCACTTATGTTCAGTTGTTCTAATCGAGATAACGCAAGGGGATATTTTGTTTTCTTTATGAACGATTAAGCGACTGTGGCGTGTCGTAATTTTTTTCCTAAGCGAATTCTTTTGAAAGGCATTATTTTTATTTTACTCCACGTCCCATATCTGATTGTCGGTGATTCATAAACATAATCGTATGGCGCCTGCATTACGGCCATACCGTTACAATGGGTACAAAGGCTTTAAATTATTTTTTTTAAATTAAGGTCTATTCTCAAAATTTTATAAATTTTAAGATGGCCGTATTGCAGGCACCATCATGCAATGTATGTACTTGAAAGTCAGTTTAAGCTAGCCGGTAACGATTCAGCGTGAAAAGCGATGGTTTCAAATCCCAGCATTTATATGTGTGATGACCACAAATGTTTGTTCCTGAGTTGGATGTTTGTATTTAAGTACATATTTATTCTTATATTGTACATTTCTAAGTAGTAAAGCTAATGTCTAGATCGGTTTCATGGTTTATACAGCAAAAGTTTCTTTACTAGTTTGGACACATTTTCAAGTATTTTATTTAAAGCTAGTAGTTTAAGCAGTTTAAAAGGAATGATTATGATTCAGAATAATGGTAATCTATTATAACAATAGCGTGTTAGTGAATATGTAGGTATTGTAGGTTGTATAACGCTTGGTGTTGAAGCATTATCCCGTGTTTGTTCAGGATTAAAGCCCATTGTTCGTGTAGAGCCATTTACATAGCTTTGTGTCTAGCTTATTATAATCAGGTGCAAATTACTGTAGACAATAGAAAAGTTTACACGCTTTTATTGAGTAATATTTTGAAGAGTATTTGTATCCGGTTTTATTGACCATTTTCAGTTGCGTTGTGAGTTGTGACTTTGTAAATGTTTGGAAAATTTTATACGGTTAACACCAAAGGGAAAAAGGAAAAATTTAAGAAAACAGTAAGGTGCATTGGGGTCAAGTTCGAGAACGGGCTAATTTTGAAAATCAGTGAGATCTACAATACCATAAGCACTTCATACTTTGGCAACACTTACGCTACTGCAAAGCTTTCCACAGCAGTTGCTACAGCAGAAAGTGCTTTTAATCTAGCAGATACCTATTTGTTATTTTAAAATTTTGAAGTTACCCCAACGCACCTAAAACGTTTTTAGGTAGGTAGTTAAAATATAATAATATTTCTCTGGCCTGAGTCCTGCTGATATTATGAGAAAAAATGTGTAAGACTTGGAATTTATAAAAAAATGTTCCGTTATTTCATGTTTAGATGTTACTGTACCTACTCGTTTCGAAAAATTTTGCTAAGTGGACGAAAACAACCTGCTTCTCCACAAAATCACAAAAGCTTTTTTACCTATTTCTAACTTAACGATGAGAAAATAAGTAATATCAAGTTAAATAAGTAGTGAAATTTTAGAAGCTTTTAGTGGTGTTCTTGTAGGTGTTGAAATAGAAAACCCTGGGGCCCCGTTTCCGAGCGGAAAACTGCTTAATTATATAGCTTTGAACTTAAGCAAAATTAGCTTCCGTGTTTATCTCGCACATATTTCTCTCGGAATAACTATATTATCTGTTATTTTCTGTTTTCTTAATTATTTCTTCTGTCTTTCTTTTGCAATGTTTTAATATGTATCTTTTTGTGTTATCTGTCGTGGCATCACCGAATGGGCCCTACGGAAGACCAGCGCTGGCTTTATAGCTAGCATTATGCTGAGTTGGGTCCATTTCGTGATGCACACTTATTGTTCTCTTCTGTTCTTGCTGTTGTTGTCTGTACATGTTCGTACATGTTTTGTGATCGTCACGAATAAAAATCTTTTATCTTTATCTATCTTTATTAATGGGAATTTGTGAGGAACGCGAGAATAAAGCACCTTCATAACGAAATAACGTAACTTGAAATATATAACATAACCAGGTGACCGTACGCATATATGTTGTAGCATTTTTGCTTTATTTGTGTGTTTTTTGAATACTTACTATGAATTATGTCTATAACTCTATACTTAAACCGATTAATTTCACAATACCTTTTAGATTTGTTTCTGTTTTTGTTATTTTTTTATTTGAAAGTTTATCGAGGTATTAAGGAATGATGACGATTGATATAAACTATCCTTGTCCTTCCCCGGGCCTCAAACTATCTCCATACCAAATTTCATCTAAATCGGTTCAGCGGCTTAAGCATGTAGAGGTAACAGATAGACAGACACGGTTACTTTCGTATTTATAATATCAGTAGGGATACCTATATGTGAAGTCGGCAACCCTATGTACATACAGGTATCAGGCAACAGAATAAGATTTAAAATAATTGGTCGATATCAATACAGGGGGGGTTGTCGACGTTCATCGTTCATCCTTAAGTAGATAGATATTAGTGGTGCATAAAGCACTTTGTTGTGTGTTTACTTGTTCACCTGCAATAATATGTTACACAACGAAGGCCGTAATAATATCTGATACGATCTTATTTGTAGAGCCATAAGAGCGTGTCACATATTTTTGCGGAGTTCGAAGAGTAACATATTATTGCAGGTGACTGTACAATCGATGGACATAATTGACATAATAATGGACATAAATGCCGTAATCAGATTATTCTCCTAAGTGGCTACCAAATGTGAGGTGAACTGCACAATATTAATGTACCTTTCTATTATTTAGTACTAGACATGTGCGCCGCGCCGCCGCGCCGCCGCCGCCGACGATTTTACCACGCCGCCGCCGCCGATAAATTTGACCGGCGTATAATCGGCGTGGGAAATTTTAATACCTAACGTATCTTATTGCATTTTGCGTATTGAGTAGATAGTATCAGATATATAATTTGAAGATCCTTAATCCTTATGCTTTTTTGCTTATTATTTGCCAGTGAACCAAATTAGCATCATTTTTGTCGTTGCGGTGTTAGCTGTGATAACGATTTAGCTTTAATTTAAACAAGATCTAGTTTCTGGATCACAGGTTATTATTTGATATTTTATCGCACAGCTTTTCTGTAGAACGCATTTTGTTTTAGTCTCTTGATTGTCAATTTAATCAGTGAACTAATGTCAAGAAAATTGCAGGTTTATATCCTAGGACATAAAAATGCTATTTTCTTCTTAGAATCTCCAGCCAGCTTTCACTACGATTATAATTGCGTATTTAATGATTTCTCGTGTAATGCTGGTGACACGCATATTACGCATAAGGGTCATCATATGAAAGATATGGTTTGATTTATTTATCACATAATATACAATTTCATTTAATTTTAAAACAATCAACACACGATCAATTCTTAGTAATTTTATCGTGATATCGGCTTCTTTTACTTAACAATATATAATTTTCAATCCAAATTATAAAAATCAGGTTAAGCAATTACACTTATAGGAATTTAAATCACCAAGGGCCATGACTAAGCTACCAGTAAAGAAAACAAAGTAGACTTTAATATTCCATAAAACTCTTTTATGAAATACAATGTATTATCTCATAAAAAGTTTCTCAAGCGATTTTACGTTAGAGAGCTCATCTATCAAATCTTTGGGTAGTCGCTCGAAGTATGTAGGTCTGAAGACACGCGGGTTTTCCCCTGCAAGTGCCATGCGACACTGGACACTTCAAAGACATTCTGTTGAGCGAATCAACCTGGCAGAGACGTTTACTTTCGAAAACGATGACATATTTATTCTAACATACATTTCTGATAAACTTCAGTTCAGACAAATTTAAAGTTTTTCAAATTTTCATCATTATTTCGTAAAAAATTCGGCTGGGAAAAGTCAATATAGATTTACGACTTAACTTGTAAATAATTATTTATGTGTTTTATTTGTATTCCGCTTACAAGGTCATTATACTGCCTAAAATGTAGCGTTTTAAAGTACCTATATATATTCTTTTTATGCTAATATTTAAACATACCGTTGGTAACCGTCAGGTTAGTAAGAAATGGTTGCCAAATGCCAAGTAACGTGATGGGATATAATTTAATCTCATGCAGTATCAAAAATTATGCCACGCCGATTTCACGCCGATCACGTCGCCGCCGCCGGTCAAAAAATCATCGGACGCCGCCGCCGATGATTTTGCCATCGGCCCACATCTCTATTTAGTACCAATATCTACTTAAATTTTGCTGAAACGTATGACTGATCATATATAGTATATCTAACTTTAAGTACCTAACTTGTTACTAACATAATATGGGACTTTACTTGTCCTGAAATAAATATTGCGCTCCACTCACTATCAGTATAATGTCATTAATTTGTCATATACTTCAAAAATATTAAAAAAGTTTAATAACTTCATTATCGTCCGTCATTCTTTCTGTCATTTCTGATTCCATCATTCTAATCAATTCACTGTCAGTAGTAATGTCATTTCTAGCGTCATTACTTTGACATAAGTCCAATACTGACGGAAATTATTTGAATAAACTTCATTACTTGCCGTCATTCCTTCATGACAATCCCTACACTATCACTAAAAACGTCATTCCTTCAAAGTAATGTCAGTATTCATGATAGTGTCCGGGCCATATATTAATCATTCATTCATTCATATATGTATAAATTTTACATTTGTTGGTAAGAATTCCATAGGGGATATCCCCTCGCGCTGACCCAATTTTTGACTCCCCTTATTAAATTAAGCAGTTGTCGAGCATTAACATCTGGAATTATGCTTATATGTAGATTAATTATTATGAATCTGTTAAGGTAATATTTTGGAATTACAGATGTGCAAAGTTTTATTTTAATTTTATTTTATTCATTTTAGGGATAACAAACAACTTATACAATATAATGTTACATTTAGTAGTACAATTAAAATTAAGTTAATATATTGCCAACGACATTATCCACGAATTACAACAAAATTATGGAATGGTTGGCATAAAAAAAAAGGGAACAGTTAATTATTTGACGTAGATGTAGATTATTAAGTTACAGGAAGTATCCAAAAAGTTGGAGATGTTCTAAAACTTTGGTAAGAAAAAGTTACTTATTCTTTAACAAGTATTTCACATTACTATTTCTAGGTAAATTTTGATAGAAAGTAATGTCGTGATTCTTATAAAGACCGTAATATCAAATCGCCAAGAGCTTGAGCGTGGGAGTTCGTTTACTTTATCTTAAAGGTTACGAAGCAATTTAATTATTCTGTACAACATTATACAGAATAATTAAATATGTAATATTAGGAAAACGCTTGGTACAGTCGAGTTCATAAATATGTATACATTTTTCACCTTATTGCAATGGATTAAGGTGAAGAAATGTATACATGTTTATGAACTCGACTGTACAGCCTGTTAGTTTTTCTAACAAAATGTATGCGTTTGATAATGACTCTCAGTTTTATTAAGCGCGTTTTAATCCTGCGAAACTAAGTATAAAAAAAAGCTTATAATAACGCCTATCCATACTTATAATATTGTATATGCGAAAGTCTGTCTGTCTGTTACTTTTTCACGCCTAAACCGCTGAACCGATTTAGACAAAATTTGCTATGTGTACAGTTTGGGCCCCGAGAAAGGACATAGGGTAGTTTTTATCAATCATCATCATCATCATCATTCCACGCAGAGTCGCGGCCAGAAGATAGTTTACTATGATTTGACCAAGACCATTGTTTTACCAGGTTTAACCATCAGCATATTTAGGCAATAAACCTCACAGCACACCTACGGTCTAAGTTAGCGGAGGGGGAATAATAATGTGTTGCTAAATTACCCGCTTGTTACATTGCATGCACGTCCACGAAGGAGATTTATTCGTTCCAATTGCTATTAGACGCAATGCTTCACGCAAATAAATATAACTAGCTGTATTCCATTTGATATTTATATGCGACGCAATGAAAGTTTATTTATTTGTTGTAAGCATGTTTGCTACATGTGTGGCGGTGCGTGGCGGAGGTGTACAATTTGATAGGCTTTTTCTGATAATTGCTTACGAGATTTTTTTCCTAACCTCGTCTTTTCTCCATATTGGATACGGTCCCAAAGAAGTCGGTTTCAATGTTGATTTATTTGGTTATTATCGTCTACATATATGTAGGTATTTGCAAAAACATAAACCACAGCAATAAACTTCTTCTAGCAGGAAATCTCTTTCAAATTGTTTTCAAATAACCAAATGACAAAACATTTGACCTTGAAAGTAGGAAAGCAGGTAATTTCATGGACTTAATATTCCAAAAGTTAACTTATGTTGCTGATTTAGTACTACTTAAGATGAAAGTGGAGTGGACCCGCGCCTTTTTTATACAAACGTACCTAGTCCTCATTTTGATATTAACATTATTGAAAATATGTTGACACCATTTATTGTAATATATCAACCAAAGCTATGCCCCTACGTGATTATTTACGAATTTTTAATTATTATAAGAGAAAGTATAATTTTAAATTTTGTATGAAATCTGTTTTTCGTTCATAATTTTTACAATAATAGAAAATCGACAATAGTCAAACGCAGGGACATATAGCTAAATAGCTGTGGTTAATATGTATCAAATTATGTAAAATTATTTTTCATAATGTCAATATCCAGAGAGGAATACGGGAACTACGTTTGTATGGAGAAGCGGCCGTCCCCTTTCCTCTTAAAGGGTAACGGTGTTCATCAGTCTATGTATGTATATTATGACAAATGTATGTTGGTTCCTTTCGTCCCATTTTCATGATTCTTACATCAATCGATTTGTCTCATTTGTCCGAGTGTCGTTATCATTAAAACAAAAGCTATTGCAATAAACATACCTAATACAATATGGCGACAATAAAAAATATATTTAGGGACAGTTTTACACAGATAAACTTAGCCCCAAACGCCCAAACTAAGCAAATCTTGTACAATCATACGCCATAAATGCCATAATGTAAAAAAGAAAAATATCGACGCACTTATGTCGAGTCCCTACCAACGTATCATTATATAGGGATTTGAAAAAATCATCTAAGTAGGTTTTTTTGGTCATTTTTAATTTGAGACCAGTCACGATTTAAAGTTGGTTGGCTACCAAATAGTCACTGAAATAAGTATATTATTAATTATTACGCTGTCGGGTTTTCATTATTTTTAAAAACTTCTAGGTACAGTCAACAACAGAGCTATGAATACAGGCAAAGTGCCAAAAATATGTATACACGACCTTAATGTACAGGCAATAAAGTACTGTATACATATTTTTGACACTTTGCCTGTATTCATAGCTCTGTTGTTGACTGTACTACGTATTCGATTTATCACTACACCTTATAAAACAAAGTCCCCCGCCGCGTCTGTCTGTTTGTGTGTTTGTATGTACGCGATAAACTCAAAAACTACTAAACGGATTTACATGCGGTTATCACCTATCAATAGAGTGATTCTTGAGGAAGGTTAAGGTGTATAATTTGTTAAACCAGCGAAGCCGGGGCGGGTCGCTAGTATGTAATATAGAAAATGAGACTTTAACGCCTCGGAACCCTTGCAAAATTCTGCTCTGTTCTCAAAGACATAATTCGATTGTACCTACCCGTATTCTGAGGTATGAAATGTATAGCTATTCATTCAGGCACTTTCTGCGACGGCCCTTTATTGTGGAGAGTCAGTAACTCGGCTCGTCACTCGAATAATGTCACAGTTAATGTCACAGTGCGAGTAATTCGTTTTTGATGTCTGTCCTGTAATATGTTTTGTGCTAATCAAAATATATTGCTGCGTCCTATACGAGTGCCCCTATTTTGTTGCTGCTTGTCCCGCACTGCGGCTGACAAGATGCTCCAAATGGCTTGCTTTTGTACCTAGAAAATTGCTTCCAATTTGAATAGGTATTTATCTAAATTATTTTGTAAGAAGTTTATAAACCGTATGTTTTTCTAGCCCCTAATAGACAAGCAATTACAAAACTTTATCTGTAACAATCCTATAAAGTTGTACTTAGAAGTATAAGTTTAATCTCATTGCAAGTTTAGTGATAAATCAATTGGTGGCGGAAAAGTGTGTGAAGCCGGTGGCGGTATTTTGGTGGCGCGTACCCTCGCCCGCCGCCCGCCTCCCTCGACCCGCGCGCTATTTTCGCGCAGACGTAACGATTGCGCCCGTGGCGCCGCGGCGCGGTGGAAACTGGAATGTTTTGACAGGCCGCTAAAATGGCTGCGTGAACACGCGATCTACCACGCTTCCAAGTTAATATACGGCTTACACTAAGTTATCACTTAACGCGCGCTTATCGAACTATGTTATAAGTGCTTGCTCGGTATCCGGTGAACCGTTCGTGAAAGAGATTTCAATGGCTCTCCACCTCGAGACTGCGTTGCAGCGAAAGTTGAACTTCAAGATGACCACGGTAAGTGCATATCGTATCGATCGGCGGCGGCCGCGTGGTCGGAACATATGGTGGCTCCTACGGCGGCGTAGCGTGCACCCTACGCGCTACGGAGAACTCTTACAATCTGCCGGCTACCGTCGAACTTTACTGGACGATTTAATCTGACACATTATTGGTTTATCTTACTTTTCGGTCATCTAACAAGTAAATAAATAAAATGTTACTCAACATAATAATATTGGAATTACTAAGTTATACATAAATAAATGTTTTGTTGATGTTCAACGTATAGGTACCTAATTATTTTGTTAGTTTAAAGTGACCGTATAGGAGTTAGGCAGATGGAAACGTTTCGACGAGATGATTAAACTTTACGCCTCCACACACTTGAAAGGTTCCCTAAGTTTCAAAGGATACGTAAATTATAGTGGGATTATTACAGATGTGTGAAGATATACGTTTGAAGGTATTATAATTCGAATATAAATATGAACATCAATTTGTGGAGTTTGTAATATTTCGAATATTATTAAACGCTTTGACGGCTTCTATGTACCTAGGTACCTGTGTGATTATTCCGGTTCATATGTATAATTTCATCCGGCGTATTATGGATGGCTTTATCCATCTTTATCTACGTGATAAAATAACTGTCACTTTTTAACACCGTGGGATAGAAAGTGACGGACACCGTTTTATCACGCTGTCACGTAGACAAGAACGACCATCATATCCGTACAGGATCAGATAAGTTTACATTAGGGTTTAAGTTTGTGTTATTGTTAGTACTTGTTGCTGAGGTTGGCCACAGATATGTACGTGATGTAGTATCATAAACCTTTCCATATGGAATAATATGTCGGTTGCCTCCAGACAGGCGGCACTTAGATATCCACCACTCAATTCTGAGCCATGGCGAGTGCCGATTGTCTGCAAATGTAAGTACTTTATTGGTTTTGAAAATATAGGTACCTACTCGACTATTGGGTATCAATGTATCTGCTCAGATGAGAAATGTACTTATGTGTACCTATCTATATTTTTACTAAAAATAGGGAATGCCTTTTCCTAGCTGGAACATGATAATATTCATAATATTCATTATCATGCCGTAATAGGGCAAATTATGTTTGAGCTCCAGAAATATGTGCTTATACAGGTTGTGTTAATTTTATTATTCACCGACTTAATTTGACTGGGGGAGTACTTCAATGTATGCAAATTTTTCAATATACACGAACAAAAGCTAATGGGCAATAAAAGCAAAGTCTCGCAGGGGTAAAACGTTTACTCTACAATTGCAATTTAAGCTGAAAATTTCGACGCACCAGACAAAAACCCATTAAGAGTCAAGTAGGCAGGTACACACATTCCACTCTGCGTAACGGCAAGCAAAATAAAAACACTAATCTCCTTTATGTTGGTGGCTTATGCTCCGTTTAAACGCATTTTATTACTTATTGCTGTCCAAACTGCAGCTACAAAAGGTGCTAGGTGTGTAAGGGGTTTCGTATGTTCGTAGTGCCCTTTTGTATTAGATGATTGTGTTAAATCCTTTGCCTCTTTCCTGCCCGTACACGCAAGGTGAGCGCTCGAGTGAACCCGCTCGGAAGGGGTCCACACTCCTTGTAGTGTATTCCTATGCGGAGACGAGTCGAACGTTTGGGCATATCAGAATAACTGTGATCTCTACATCCTTAAAACGTATGCACCATCAGAAAACGCTTGGGTACTGGTTTTCCTGATAGTTCGACTAGTCTGTGTAGTCTGCCGTGTATTGGAACAGATAATGCCCCTTTTATTAAACGACGGTTGGCACGAGCTAGTGTGTTCGCTGCTTACAATTACTATCTGTGAAGTCGTCAATGGTATTAGGCGTAATGAGATTAGGTTTTGTTGCGCACTTACTGGTTTTATTTTACTGTTTACGAGGAAAGCCTAATTGTGACCAGTCCACGGAAATAGAGTGATGTTGTATATTCTACGGTTTCTAAGTTACTTTCTTCTACTTGAAAGGACAGACACACATAGAGAACGAAATTGTACTTTTGTTTAGCTGCTGTTTAAAATTATATCTTGTATGTATTACAAGGTTATTACACTGATGCAAATTTGTTCTCCGGAACGTCTCTCCAATATATGAGCGTGGCAGCACTATGTGCGTGTATAGCGATGTCCCTACGCACACCGGAGCGGCTTGCCAATTCGCATGCAATGGGAAGACCGCCTTGCTCGTTTTGCTTTTACTATAGGTATTATAATCTACTAATTCTTATCGTTAATTACTCACAAATGCTGACTACCCACAAGGTAACTTTAACCAAAAATCGGTATTCGGACTTAACACATATAAAACGCGTCAAGAACGATAGATTTTCGTGCTGAAAACCGTTAAAGGGAAACATTAGCCCGTATAATAATTTATAGCTTTCTTTACTTACACATAAGCGCAACTGTTAAGTATTTTTAGCATTCAATAGGTATTCTCAACAAAAGGAACACACATAAATCACTCCTCACCTTTCCTTATGAAATGCCTTGGGATTGAAAAGATTCCCTTTTATAACAGTTGTTCGGTAACCCACGCACTCGAATACTAACAAAAAAACGTATTTACACGCCTTTCCTGTATACGATACTATTATTAAATAATGCGTAGAACGTAATATTATTGAAATAAGTAGGTAATAGTGAAAATACTCGTATTCTATTTATATTTAAAAAGTTTATTTTGACAAGAGGTGTAGGTACGTAAACAACAGAATATTAATATGAGCGTCATATACCTACCGACGTACTTACCTACTCATAACTTAGGGTAATACGAATACGAATACATATAATAGCAATTAAAGTTAGACGAAATCTACTTATTTAATAACAGTTGCAACATGTTACGTACCTTCTGAACATTAAATTTTACGTCGAATCGTAGAAGGTCTCAAATCCGAAATGTATTATGTAAGACGTGTGTCTTATCACATTTGTTATTACAGAATAAAGTAAAAGGTATTGTAAGAAAATAATAGCAATTTTTTTTCTCAATCATTGGGAAACAAAGACAAGAAAAAATATTGTGTCATCATACGTCTTTTGTGCAGGTCACAAAAAATGCCCGTATGCATTTTGTACGTATTTGAGACCACTGTGCAACTTGAAAATTAAGGTATTATAAATGAATTTGAGAACATTATTACGAGACTTGATATAAATATGATTATTGATTATCGGACATGTATGTACAGTCGCCATCAGATATATCGGAGCGGCCAAGATGTTCACAAATATCTGAACACGCACTCTAACGCCTCATTGACAATATAGAGAGCGTGTTCAGATATTTGTGAGCGCCTTGACCGCTTCGATATATCTGACGGCGACTGTACATACTGCCTACTGAATAAGTTATTGCTTCTAACACATCGGAAAATCGAGTTCGATTGCGGAAACATGTTTTCCCCAATTCGTGCATGTTATTCCATATGAAACACATGTTTTCCATAAACGACGCAAACAACATGTAAATGCGAGGTTTTTCGGAGTTTCGGTAGCAGCCAGCGCGAAAGCCGATTAGTTCGCTCGCGACTGCCTCTCGGCGACATCACAGTACTTAGCCACTTGTTTGTTGTTCTTAATGAGCACTGCCAGCCAACTTCGGCCTGTTTTCGCCTCAATTAAGACGGAAAACATGACCGGAGTGTCATTACCCACTCTGGTTTGCAATACTTGACTTAAAGCTTTCTGAAACGTCGGAGTGTCTCAGTTCAGTTAAGAAAGTTAGTTCTGTTCAAGGATTTGACGAGTGCAATTTGTTAGGAGCGTAGTTTGCCTTGATAGAGCACTAAGCCCCTTGTCACTTACATTTTGCCGAGTGTCTGGGCATTTGCTATTCGTTTTCGACAGCGCCAGTAAAATTCGGCGCAGTCTGAAGGACAAATGATATTATAAAGTCAATTAGGTACGTCAATACTTATTACATAAAACCGTTGTCTGTATTCAAGGGAGTGCCAACATTTTACGCTATGTCTCTGAGTTACAGACGGCCTAATGCGAACTACGTTCTACGTGTTGCCTCTCTGTCGCACTTGTAAATTCGTACGTAAGTGTGACAGGGAGGTAACACGTCGAGCGTGGTTAGCGGTAGGCCCTCTGATCCTATAAAGGAATTGATTACTCGTATTTGCGTTGTTTTAGGACGAGGATAGGTTTCGACCTTTAGTTTACGAACGTGTAAGAATATATTACATCACTTTGAAGTCACATTCAGAACACTTGAATAGTAGACTAAACAAAATCTAATTCATCAAAATCTTATTTAATGGAAATAATAGAGTTTATAAAGAACTAACTAAGAAATATGTTTATGTATGGCAGTAAGGTATATTGGATTGTTCGTCTAGTTGTGGACATGATCTCACAGGATCTTAGAGTTATTATAATTCGTATTTACTATTGGTGCCTATAACGAGGTTATCTTTCATTTGAGGCGAGATCGTGAACAATATAGGATTAGAAACGAGAACGAACTCTTCCCAGCAATGGGACTTACAAACATGCTAAAAATTCACATGTTTAGTTGAATAAATTTGTTGATACAATGCGGTAAGAGGCGTTGACTTGTGTGGTCCATTCTTAACGAGGTCTTTGCCCGCTGTCCACGTGCAATAGCTGCCAACTTAACGGTAAATACTATAATACCACATTTCTTATAATACATATATAAATTTGTTTTAACCACCCGTTTGCAGCGTGATCGCCAAATGTATTAGGTAATAAAACTAGTAAAGTTTGTTCATCATCATCATCATCATTATTCTTAAGAGCCTGGCTCTTCTCGGTGGAGTAATCACCATTCCGTTCTTCTCTCTGCCACTGTTTTGCTACTGATACGTCACTACGTTGATTTTCTCTTTGGCCTGGTCCAAATACCTACGTACGTCTCGGTGTTCCTCTGCCTCTCTGTTTTTCTACTCTGCCTTCAATTATAGACTTTATGTAAGTATCGTGACGTATCAGGTGCCCCAACATGTTTCCCCTTCTGTTTTCAAAAGTTTTTTTACGAGATATAATTTAATCTGATACCTATCACTTTAAGTTTTCCGTACATATAATTACTGCCTGCCTGCTTAGACCACTATGCGGACTAAGCAAGCCATAACAGTATTGTGAAAAGCCCGAACCCTAGTAATGAATTTTGAATACGATCAACCCGTAATGGAGAGAATTGGACCCAAGACGATCTTTATGTGGAAATTGCAAACCTCAACGTGGAGAAAGCGGACAGTGAATCGAATTACACTAAAGTTAACTTCTATTCGGTTTACTTAACGATCATTGGATTAGGTACATCTTGTCGTCCGAAACTTGCTCTAACTTTGATTTATGAGACAGGGTCTTAGTAGGTTTCTATTGTTACCTACTGGTTGCGATTTTGTTTTGAAAGTGTTTAATAAACCTGTTGTACGGTTCGGAAAAGTAAGTAATTAACATACTAAAACAAAGTTTGTTGGTATTTAATGAGGTAACAAACAAGATTAGTGATTAAGTGAAAATGAAAATGCAAATTAGCAAGCATACTCTAATGCACATTTTAAACAATTGTATGATAATTGATAATTAATTGTTAGCCATCAAACATTATTTTTATTGTTTATGTGTAGCTATAGAAATAGATGATGTAAAGTAAGATTTTTTTTGTCTCCATTGAACTAACGATATTAATGAAACACATCTGTTTGGTTCAGGTCTAAACTTGATATGTGGAAGACCTATCCTTAAAATTTGAGAACAGAAGAGGTAACTTTTGTTCTGTAACTGTATGACCCAAATATTAACAAGTTTGAAATAATAAAGACAAATTAACTTTAAATCAATGCCAATTAAACGTACGGTGAACAGATATTTAAGAATAGCTGTAGCACACTTTAGATATTCACTATCGATCATTCATAAATACGGTTGAATTTCACAAATATTACCAAGCGACTCACCTAAGTTAAGGTAAATGTCACTCAATCGTAGTTGTTTTTTAATTCAAAGGCAAACGAGGATCGGCCCTAACAGGCCCATCGTTCGAAATCGATTACAGATGTAGTGCATAAGTTATTATTTTACATCGTATTTTCTTCTTCAGAAAAGTTCAGAATAGGCGGCAATATTGTGAATTGTGAATCACAGCCAATTGAAGTGGAAGTAATCGGTCCTCGAAGGTGGCAACTACGTCACTTGACTCGTCGGAGAGGTTAACTCAGACTTCCTCCCACAGACTCTCTCTCTCCCCAATTGTAATATACGTACTTATTACGTACTATACCGGGAGACGCAATAACATTTACATCATTTTATACTACAACACTATGCTTAATACTCCAAGAACTTATAGTTACTTACATGCATGTGGCAGTCGTAATAGAGGTAGTAGAATGACATATCTAAACAAACCCCCTTGTCGCCCCGATTATTGCCATTTGCGGCAGTAATGGTAACATTCCATTTCTAACCGCAGCTGCACTACTGGTACTGAACACGTCGGTGTTATTGTCAATTTCCATAGTAAAATGAACAGTAGTGCAGCTGTCGTTGGAAATGGACTGTCACCATAATACAGTTGACAGTAACGTCGCGCTGCAGTAGGTTAGGTGTACTGCAGCAGTAATGCTGGTGCAGTATTAATCCGAACGTTACCTTAACAATCTATGGAGATTATATTTTAAATTTCATTGCTCAGTACGTACCGTAATGCTTGCTACTTTATTTTGTTTCAATGGTTTAAAAAACATAAAAACGCCCTGTCATATTTGTCATGAATAGAAATCGAGGCATTCTTTAAAATGTTGGCTGCAATTTGTTCCCCTTTTCTCGGCTTGTTTAATTAAAAAAAGGAAATAATTAATGAACACTGCTAATTGCGAGTACTCAGAAGTGAAATATGAGTATTAATTTTATTTTAGGACCTTAAATGCTCATAATGTGTAAGGGCAAGATTGCGTTTTGACACGAAAGGTGCAAGCACTTAACGCCCGGCTGCACACGATGTCGATCACTTTATTGAAACGAAAAGTCTTTCAGATTTCTTTTTTTTTTTCATTTTCATTTATTAATAAGCTGTCTGGTTTATATTTGATTTATTAAGTAGGTACTTAAATAATATTTACTTACTTACTCGTTACTTTACGTCAAGCTTCGAGTCAAGTTTTTATGCCACATCAGCTATGGTTAACAATAATAGGCATTGGAGTCTAACTAGTAAGTTATGCAGTTATCCATGTAGCATTTGTAGTAAAATAGATAAAAAGAAGTTTTAGTCCTTTAATGTAAAGTACCTGCCTACCTATTTATATACTTATGTACAGCTTCTATACTAAAAATAACGTTTGAAATTGTGATATCATTTACCTAAGCTCTACCGGCTAATGTATGCCAATTCCATGTAGTAGCCAAGTACTATCGCAATAATGTGGGACATGAGTTACGTTAATGCATTTCTATTGATTATTGGGGCACTATTACGTCTGAAAGTACGTGCCAAAAACGTACGTATTTAATTTGTGTATAAATAGCGATGTAAAGCCGATCGCGGCCGGCTATTGAACTGAGGCGCCACGGGAGGTGCGTTCGTAAATTGATTGTTACAATAGTTCAGTGCATTCTCAACTTTTCCTATGTGATAAAACCTTTGTGCATTGCATGATTTTTCGATGCATTTGTATGTTTCGATGACATACGCTAATCGATTGCACTGATGATACTGACCTAAGACGGAGTATACTATTAACCTTTTAACCGCCAGCAATTTTTGATCGAGCGTGCTCGTGTCGCCAGTGTCGCCACCGACAGTAATTGTACCACGCAGAGTACGGTTGGCATAGTTACGGGAGTTATAAATGTGCTGTAAAAACCGAATCAGATATTTGTCTTATTTATCAGACTGTGGCGAAATGAGCTGGATATGTGATGTCTTAAATATCAGACTCTGGCGGTTAAAGGGTTAAACAAACTACAGATGTAGTGCATAATTGTTTACCTTCGTAGTTTCTCGGAAACGTTCGTATTGGTCATGCTACTTCAATCAACCTCAGTACTTTTTGTACCGAGACTGACTGAAATAGCAAGACATGTTCGTAGGTGTAAATACGAAGGAAAACAATTATGCACTACATCTGTACTCTAAACGAATCATAAATCGTCACAGTGAATGTAATATTTTTTGGTTATGATGAGATCTGACACTACGTAGGTAGGTACCCGTATGTAGAATTGTAAAGGACCACTACGTATTTATTACGTTTACGTACGTATCGTTCGTGTACGATGGATGGAAGATCTGCCGATGCGCATACTTATTTTCCCTTTAATTTAAAATTAAAATCATATCCATACATATATTTACATTAATTTGAATATTGATAAGGTAATGTACTTGCAGTGGCCCTCGGACCACTCACTGCGCTCCTGATAACATTCCATTCTTTTAATTTATGCCCAAGAGGCGACAGCTCTGACGCGCCTGTTTCCGCTAAGATTAGGGCGGCGACTGACGGCTGGGGCATCAATTTGTTATTTTGAGACTGGCAGAGTTTAATATGTCAAGTTTTCGTTTAAAGTCTTTAAGATAAATGTCGTGAAACGAGCATTGGAACAGTTTAATGGTTACACTTTGTTTATTTTACTTGCTTCTTTACCCATTTGGTGTATAGGAACGTAGCGTTGTAAATTTTACAATACGAGTTAGTGAAATTCAATTTACCCGTGCTTTTGCAGTACTGGACACTTATAGACCGACCGCTTAAATGAGTCCTCGCCTGCGCGGTACGGGGGCGACGGGGTAGGACGACTAAGGGTGGCGGGGAAGGTGCGGGCGGCAGTACGGCGCCTATAGCAGTTTATACCTACATTTTAAAAGTACCTACCCACAATGACTGCTTATCGAAAGCCTTGCATGGTAAGTGATGAGATCTCCAGATTAAATCACGTAATACTTTTGTCACGTATCGTCTGTATCGTGCGTAGCCATAGTTGTGTTTGCCTTACAAGTAGGTATCACACTTAAGTAGGTGTTTGACATTTCTTATACCTATTATTACGATTATAAGCCCTGAGCTGCCTGTTACCTTACCGTACCTTAAATTCATTAGTGACTCCTAATTAGGGTCATGCGGTAGAATTTCCCCTAACAGGATTTTTGGAGAAATGGTAGGTTCCGGAAATGTCAGGGTTTTTAGGGTGATGTCCGGACTTTTGTCAGGGTATTCCATTTTTAGGGTTCCGTAACCAAAGGGTAAAACGGGACCCTATTACTAAGACTCCGCTGTCCGTCCGTCCGTCCGTCCGTCCGTCCGTCTGTCTGTCACCAGGCTGTATCTCACGAACCGTGATAGCTAGACAGTTGAAATTTTCACAGATGATGTATTTCTGTTGCCGCTATAACAACAAATACTAAAAACAGAATAAAATAAAGATTTAAGTGGGGCTCCCATACAACAAACGTGATTTTTGACCGAAGTTAAGCAACGTCGGGCGGGGTCAGTACTTGGATGGGTGACCGTTTTTATAGATAATGGTACGGAACCCTTCGTTTGTGAGTCCGACTCGCACTTGGCCGGTTTTTTTTTCATATGGTGAAAATGAAGCAAAATTCTCCTATTCGTTGGCTCGTTGATCCTCCTGTCCACCTCGTTTTGATTCTCGTCTGTTCTTTCCTATTCTCTCGATTATATCAGCTTTTTAATGTTCTTATTAGGCGTACATACAGTGCACCTTAAGAACTTGAAAAGCCTTGTTTGTTTTTAAGTTAGTGTGCTTATATTTCAAGATAGATTCCCCAAGCACTCTGATTTGATATTATGTGGTATGTATTCTTGTAATAGTTGGTATACTTGGTATAGTTATTTATGTATAAGGTACAGTCACCTGCAATAATATGTTACTCTTCGAAGGCCGCAACAATATCTGACACGATCTTATTTGTAGAGCCCTAAGAGCGTGTCACATATTTTTGCGGCCTTCGCAGAGTAATATATTATTACAAGTGACAGTACACACGTATATTGCTCTTATGGTCATTGACAGTACCCTTCTGTAAACACTGAGCAACGCGTATTGATAATAAGCCATTTATTTACCTCGTGTCTGGAAGGAAATTAATCACTAGTTCAACATAATTATTTCCATTTAGCTGAGATAATGTGGTGATTGTAGTAAATGTTTACACTTAGAACACAATTATCAATAATATTATTTAGCCAAAAATATTTTTGGCTAACCTAACCTAACCTAACGTACTCGTTACTTTTGTAAATTGGTCATAATTCCAAGAAGGAATTAGTTTCCTCCTTAAAATTCGTCTATTATTTTAGCTATTGGTTCTAGGAATGCGACGCGTAGTTGTATCTAGATGTATCTACTATCTACTTGAACCTTTCTGTGTAAGGCTACCATACTATAAATAAATAAATAAATAAATATTATAGGACATTTTTATTTTTTACACGAATTGACTAAGCCCCACGGTAAGCTCATGAAGGCTTGTGTTGTGGGTATTCAGACAACGATATATATAATATATAAATACTTAAATACATAGAAAACAACCATGACTCAGAAACAAATATCTGCGTCATCACACAAATAAATGCCCTTACCGGGATTCGAACCCGGAACTATTAAGTGCCTAAGTATTTAGACGGGTTTAGTGCTTAAATCAATCATGAATAAATATGACATTTCTCCTATCTCTTAGCATTTGTCATTTAGCTAAACAGAAACTACATTTCCTAGTGCTAGCCACGATTTTTGTTATTTGTTTGTGTATTATTATAGTGGCAGTGAATTACGACATCCACGCCTACGCGTTTCGTCTGGGTCGAAGATAGAGCTGGCTAGATAGAATTAGAGATGATAAACAACAACAACAAACACTTAATAAAAATATTATACCTATCGCTATAGAGTTGTAGACGCATCCAAATGTAGGTAAACATAACCTCCTCCTTTTTAGGGTTCCGTACCTCAAAAGGCCAAACGTAACCCTTATAGGATCACTCGAGCGTCTGTCACAGCCTATTTTCTCGGAAACTACAGAACCAATTTAGTTGAAATTTGATACACATATGTAAATTAGTGACCCAAAGATGGACATGTAACGTAAACAAATGAATTTTAAACATTGGGGCCACTTTTGGGGGGTAAATGAGAAAGTTAAAGAATTAAGTTTTTCAACCTATATCGTGTTATCAAATGAAAGAGCTCATCTTGAGAATCTCAAACATACATAGGTTCGAAGTTATTTAAGAAAATAGCCAAAACATTACCATTCCCCCCTTTATCTCTAAAATTTTGAAATGAATACACAAAATAGTTCTTTACCTATTGTTGACAGGAAAACCTATTAGAAATGCGCAGTCAAGCGTGAGTCGGACTTAATGTACTGAACCCTTGAAACGCGAGTCCGACTTGCACTTGGCCGGTTTTTTGAAATCAGTTAAAAATGGACACTATGCTAAAACATAATTTATAAACGTATGTGTAAGATGAAACAAATACTGTTAAAAAGGACGCATCCGTGTCGAAGTCTAAGCAAAAATAAACCGTAGCATAAATGAAAACAAATCACAGTAATAAACGATGATAGTTAGACTAATGGGTATTTGTGTTTAGGCTCGTGCCGATAATGCCGCTGACGGACGTTACAAACGCCAGATGTGCGTTATCAAAACTTTGTACCGCTGCCCGAGTATTCCGAGAGGACAAACGAGTCTAATATTCATATAAATCTGTTTAACTGTTACCTCGAGTCGATACAACTTAGAGTATACTTATACTGGTTTGTGTGAGTCGCCTGTGCTCGGTAAACGATCGGAAGAATATCCCTGCAACAGTTTTTGTGCGGTGAGTGATGAGGATACAGCGAGGGTTCATTTACTATCATTCACTCTGCAAAAATACTGCAGCTGGGGACTGAATAACGAACATGAGCAAGCGAAATTTTTAATTAATCAACCTCTGACTATAAGCTAATAGAAACAGGCATGTGTTGGAAACGATAATGGGAGATTTTGGTTTGGCATCTGCATTTACAGATGTTTTATGAGACAAGTGTGAATATTGGCCTTTTCTTTCTCTTGTAGCAATGTTATAGATGAAAAAACCGGCCAAGTGCGAGTCGGACTCGCGCACGATAGGTTCCGTACCATTATGCAAAAAACGGCAAAAAAATCGCGTTTGTTGTATGGGAGCCCCACTTAAATATTTATTTTATTCTGTTTTTAGTACCTATTTATTGTTATAGCGGCAACAGAAATACATCATATGTGAAAATTTCAACTGCCTAGCTATCACGGTTCATGAGATATAGCCTGATGACAGACAGACGGACAGACGGACGGACAGACGGACAGACGGACAGACGGACAGACGGACAGACGGACAGACGGACAGCGGAGTCTTAGTAATAGGGTCCCGTTTTTACCCTTTGGGTACGGAACCCTAAAAATGGACCATTATAAGATAAATATATTAATATTATATGTATAGCAATTATAGCATCGATTTAGTACCGCATTAAGCTCGATAAGTTTTGCCTTGATGGCCTCTTATTTTGTTATATAGCACAATACACTTTCTTTTGTAAGTGAAATATGATTAATTGATTAGTAATAATACAATAAGAAAGGTCACATAGTTGTAATTTCAAGCGTAATGTACGGCCAAGATGAGTTTAGCCCGATATAACAGCTGTACGTAATACGAACATTATAATAGTAATTGTAATATTAATTGTAGTATTGTTGTATGTTGTATTTTTGACTTATTATCTTTGTCTTTTGTATGTTTTACATTAATTCTGTTGTTATTATGGTCTCATCGAAAGATCAGCGCTTGAAGTCGCCAGCAACATGCTGAGGTGAGATAATTTCGTGGCATTTTATCCTTTTTAGGGTTCCGTACCTCAAAAGGAAAAAACGGATCCCTTATAGGATCACTCGTGCGTCTGTCGTGTCTGTCTGTCCGTCTGTCACAGCCTATGTTCTCGAAAACTACTGGACCAATTAAGTTGAAATTAACTAGGTACACATATGTAAATTAGTGACCCAAAGATGGACATTGGACATGTAACGTAAACAAATGTTTTTTTAAACATGGGGGGTAAATGAGACAGTTAAAAAATAGAGGTTTTTAAACTATATAGTTATATAATATCAAATGAAAGAGCTCATTTTGAGAATTTCAAATATATTTTTATTATAATTTTAAAATACATAGCTTAAAAGTTATTAAATTAAATAGCCAAAAAATTACCATCCCCCCCCCCTCTTTATCTCCGAAACTACTGGGTCTAAAATTTTGAAAAAAAATACACTAAATAGTTCTTTATATATAAATGACAGGAATATCTATTAGAAATGTGCAGTCAAGCGTGAGTCGGACTTAATGTACGGAACCCTTAAAACGCGATTCCGACTCGCACCTGGCCGGTTTTATTATGTTTCTCTGGTTTGTATAATTTTCTATCCCGTGTTTGTGCTTACGAATAAATTATTTATATTCTATTCTATTCTATTCTATTCTATACATGTACCCATTTGGCTAATCTCAGTATGATAACCGCTATTAAATTTCTACAGTTTGAATTATAAAATTTACGCCAGTCAGAGAAAAAGAAACTTAGACTGAAAGCAGAATTTAGACCAAAGGGAACGAAGTCACGTGATCGCTTTTCCATACAATACCTAGTCCCCATTTTCCTCTCTGGATATTAAGATTATAGAAAATATTTTTACTTATTAAGTATTTAATTCAACTTTACTTTGACAAATGAATCATTATAATTTTTCAGCTGACATGTGCAATGCGGACCACAGAATCGATGTAATTAATAATTAGTATTGTCTGTTCGCATTCATGTGCACCACAGATCACTTCACACATTACGAGTAGGTACACCAATTATAGAGCATATTCTAGTTTGATAATTTTGATATACAAGCACAGTCCACGTTTATGATTATGTCCTATAAAAGAAATAACAATTATTTGTTCCAAGGGTTTACTCGCGTGTATTTTTTATCTCATCTCCTATAAGTACCCCGTTTTTTTCTGGTTAGAAATTTTATAATCTCAAAAGTAGTGGTAACTTTATTCCTCTAACATTAAATCTGAGTAACTATATATGCACTGAATTATAGTGTCGTTTACATAATGCATACCGACGATCTGGTTAAAGTCGCGGGAAACCGTTGGTTGAGGGCAGCGAAATACTGTTGTTGTGGAGATCTTTGGGGGAGGCCTTTGTCCAGCAGTAGACGTCTTTCGGCTGAAATGATACAATGCGAACACTTCATAATTGAATTGAATTGAAAATATTGCTTTCAGGCACAGATCCCATATAGTGTTAGTACAAAAATATAATTTAACTACCTATTATGTTAGTGTACAATATGTAAAATATTAAATACCTAAAACTACTTAATACTATTTAGTTGATGATAGTTTGATGATGCGTTGGGTTCGTGCAATTGATTCCAACGCACAATACGCAGTCTACGCAGACGCATAATGCGAAGTCTACATAAGGTAAGTCCATGACATGCACTAATTGCCGGGATCTTGTCCTGGGTGATGAATTGATACCAGCGAGCCGCTGACGCGCGTCGCGTTTGGTAATTGCACCCGCACCCAGTCACCACGCTTGCATAGACAAAACGTGCATTTGCATTATAAATCCGATATCGTCGGCCTAAGTCGCAAACCTCGTAACTCCTCCGGGGGAGTTACGAGGTTTGCGATTTAGGCCGACGATATATGTATAGTTTGACAAAGGACTAAAGGACTGTCTCATTTCAATCATAGACAGAGAGAATCATACTATCTTTGTCTTACACTAGTACTAGCACCCAAAAGAAAAATGTTTGAACAACTATAATTATTATTATCAAAAATACATTATGAAACACATATTGGACCTAGTACCTAGTCCTACAGGAAGCTCAATAAACCTACTTTAGCTTTGTTTGCTTAGATGTCAGCAAAATTTATACCCGCTTAATTTGTTATACCATAGTTACTTTCTATACATCTCGCTCGCACTAATATGCCAGTACGAGCGAGATGCATAGATTAGTACATTGTGCAACATGGGGCGTAAGTTGAATATTGCAAACGAGAGTAAGTTAAATCGCGACGGCTTGCCGGAGCGATTTATAGACTCTCGTTTGCAATATTATTACGCCCCGAGTTACACACAATGTTTTTCATCACACTTGCGATACAAAAATTAAGTATAAAGACAAAAAACTGTTAATTATGGCACTAGAAACTTCATAACTCCCTAGGGAGAACGCTTTTTCTATAACTCCCGCTAAACCTGCGTGCAATTCCACATTTACTGAGCGAGTGTGATGAAAAGTAAGTTACATTCACGCTAGCGTTTATGTCAGTGCTAAACTGGTGGTATAATATGTATATATTATAGCTGTACTGATTACCAACGTTTCCAAGTTACGAGTATCTGCAGTTTTGTAGTAAATATTGTCATCTCTCCAAATTGATGATTTCAAAACATAGCATAGAAAGTAAGTTTACCCTTTTTTTTGAGTTCACGTTCATATTCATGTAATATTCTAAGCATTTCCTTCAGAAACAGTAACGAGTCGTCACTAACTGCCCGATTCGAACTTTAAGATACGGCAATTAATAGATCTAGAAACGATATGGATTAGATGTGACAGTGTCAAAAGTGACGTTTTTGTTTGAAGGAACAACACATTTGACTCTGACATATCTAATCCATATCGTCTCTAGATCTATTAATTGACGTATCTTAAAGTTCGAATCGGGCCGTATAACTGACGAGTCGTCATTATCCCCAAGCCCGGGGCCTGCCTTCCGCAAGCTCACTATTGTTGCATAATGCTCAAGGTTCTCATAAATAAAACTTACCTCGTTAGGTAACCTATAGTTAATTTTTCTTTAAAATAAATATGATGAAAACAATTTATCGATTATTACTTTTCATATTGAAGTAGGAGCTAAATTTACAACAGAATTAATTACTTCTAACACTTAACTCTTTAAGTATTACCTATATATTGAAAATTAACTTGTTTTAGTGAAGAATTTGTATTATTAAATTACTAAATTAATTAAAAACTATTTCAACAACGACGTTATTACATCTTCATAAACTATGTCGAGTAAAATCTTGACTCATTTTGATAATCAAATATGGTTAAGTACTTAAAATCAGTCTAAGTAATATATGTAATAGACAAATGGCATATACTTATATCTAACTATTTAGAACTAACTACTATAAAAATACTTAAGACATTTTTAGACAAATTGACTACTTACCTAAGCCCCACGGTAAGCTCAAGAAGGCTTGTGTTGTGGGTACTCAGACAACGATATAAATAATATGTAAATTCATACTTAAATACCTACATAGAAAACAACCATGACTCAGGAACAAATATTTGAGCTCAAAATTTTTTTTTTAAATATTACGTTCTTGAATTAAAAAAAAAATGATATTATTTGTGTAAAAAGAGTGTTTCAAAATCATTACATGCAAAAAAGAGTAAACTATTATTCAAAATATGTGCCTACATGGTTTCTGTACATCTAGAATAGGTAAACGTAAAAACTCATTCATTAACGGCCGCCCGTAGCGTAGTGTTTTTCAATACATTAGCTGCTGAGAACCACCCATAATGCTATGGGGGACGGACAATGGGTCGCCCTTAACCTTTACATGGGACGGAGCTGGGGCTGGGACTATGTTGATAAGTTATGCTGTCTGAAGTAAAGTGATATCAGAAGATATATTCTCTTAGTGTAGGTACTGATCTGATGCCAATGTATTCATTGGCAGCGAAAATACGCCCACAAGTGTCCGCAGTAAGACTATGAATCCTTAGAAATAATACAAAATTAATTTAACTACGAATCCTCCTTAACATTGGCTTCGATGGAGCTTTAGGACTAAGAGGAAAAGTCTGTATGAAGTATTTTGAGACCAGCCGGCCTAGCCAAGGTAACCATCGCTTGCGATTCGCCATCGAATCGCTTTGTGTCTCTCTATCACTCTTCCATATTAGTGTGACAGTGACAGTTGCGTTTCGTTCACTACGGAGCGTTAGCGATTTTAATGTTGTCTACGGGGCCAGTTGATGTATTTTTCTAGTGTATTTCAATAGTGTAACCATTATACATCTATAATATTACGCGAGTAGGTCGTCCTTAACCTATGCGTGGAAGCTGAGACTATGTTGATACGTCAAACTGTCTGTAGTAAGATAAATCTCCAAGAGTTTTTCAATAATTTTGCAACCGAGACACACAGCCATAAATGCCACGGGGCGACGTCTAATGGGTCGCCCTTTACCGTTGCGTGGGACGTAACTGCAATTAACTTGGTGTGTTTGTACTATCTGTAGTAAGATGAGAACAATATATGTAGACAGACAGGTAGGTGCTTAGTGGGTCTTTGATATATCTAAAAGTTGCTTCTGCAAATACTTAACGGCGCGATTCAGGAAATGAATTAGAGATTCACTAGATATGAAATAGTAAAGATAAGTGACGTTCCACGACAAAAGGTACCATTGCCCCGGCTGAATATTGGAGTGGCGTTAATAATAGCGTAAGCGCCAGCCGCCATAAGGTACCTTTTGCCGTGGAACGTCACATATCTTTACTATTTCATATCTAATGACTCTAATTCATTTCCCGAATCGCGCCGTAAGTCTCTAAGCAATTCTAAATGACTACCTCAAGGGACTATCGTTAGCTTCCGAACATTTCATTAGGCAGAAAATTTTCTCTGTAGCCCTAACCACTGTTACTTCAAGCCCTGTCCCGCTGCTTGCAACATAGTCTTTTAAATTAAATATTGTAAGGATCTTAGTAAGGTAATATCTAGTATTTAAAGTGAGGACACTTTTCGGTACGAATCTATTTTTGTCTTATCAAATAAGGTAAAACCAGTCATGTACTTTCAGTTTACATTAACTTACCTACAGACAGGACATCGATTTAAAATAACATTTAATGAAAAGGAACCGATCCTGCGGCCCGGTGAGTCGATCACGCGAGGGACGAGTTTGCGGAGCACTCGTTAGTGTGGGCGGCAGGATCAAACCATGCGGAGGAACGTCACACACTATGGGCGAATTACAAAGATCTATTATTTATAGATGATAATTATCTATTCCTATCTCACATTATTACTCAATTTAAATATACAGAAGTTGATCCGCACTGGTCACCGGTTCGATAGTCAGATGACATATTTGGAAAACGGTGGAAAAAACCTTAATGGTTTAGGTTATGACTCAGCAACCGGCAGCATTGGGTAGAATTGGACTTGTATTGGTCGATTAATTTGGATGGCGAAATATAATTCTGTACTTAATAAATATTCGGTGTCAAGATTAATTCTAAACAGCTTTAAGGGTTTAAACAGACGACACGGCGGAATTCTTACAAAAACATGCGCGCGTTTATTAACTGACTGACATAGTTAATGTTAAAGACGTTTTCGGATTGCATATGTGTCACATGACGTCGGCAGTCGGCACTCTGTCGGGGCAATTCATTTGATTGTGTAACGAAATTGTTACGATTTTTGTAGCTATGTATGTACCTACTTATTTTTCTTGAATAGGTATTCTCTTAGATGCTCCGATGTAGCAAATATTCGTATTTGGCATCTACCACGCATATTAAATATGACGATTCAGTACGATGTGAAGGTTACGTGCCGATATTGTAGCTAAGACCTAGAATCTGCTTTTTGGCTAATAATACCAAGTACAAAAGTAAAGGATATGACGTAATAATTTACGAACTCCTGTTATAAATAAAAGATGGTGTCCTAATTCCATAAAACCTTGTGAGTAGGTACATCTCGTATGATGGCAACCGAGTGAAAATTAATTTAAAAGCCCGAATCATTTGGATTAAAGTAAATATTTTCCGAAATCTACGTACATATCTTACGCGTAAATAAGTAGGGGTCATAATTTATTTAATGCGAACAACTGGGGGTCGCTTGGCTATATTACTAGCTAGCTATTATATACAACTGAAATATAATGACAATCAGACATGTTCGCCACCAAATTAAGCGAATGTGCGAGTATGGAGGCATACGTGAACAAGGTCATGGATACATCGCAACAACTGAGCGACATCGGAGCGGCTTTGGAAGATGACTTCGTGGCCGTGATTTTACTCAGCGGTTTGACAAGCGATTACGACCCGTTGATTATGGCTCTAGAAAATTCGAATACGTTACTGTCAAGCGAAAATGTCAAAGCGAAATTGCTTCTAGAAAACGCGAGACGCGATGAGAAAAGCGAAGATGCTAATACGGCTTTAGCAGCTCGGAAAGCACGCAAACCATCAATTAAGTGCTTCAGATGCAAAAAGAGTGGACATATCAAGAAGGATTGTCCTGACAACTCTGACGGCAAGAAGAGTGACCGGAAAAGCCAGGCGCACCTCACAGCGTTGGCCGCAGGAGTCAAGCATGACGTGTGGTACGTCGACAGCGGTGCGGCGCAGCATTTTTGCAATGATCGCAGCTTTTTATCAGATTTTACAACTGTAAAACCAAAGAAGGTCTTAATTGCCAATGGCGAAGCATTACCGACGGCTGGGAAAGGAACTGCGCAAGCTGTGTTAAAGGACAATAGTGTGAGATCGATAAATAATGTGTACTTAGTCCCTAAATTGTCTGTAAATTTATTATCTGTTAGTGCGATGGATAAGAAAGGTTACGAAATTGTGTTTCGTTCTGGCAAGTGTACAGTCTATGACAATGGGGAGGTTTTGGCTACAGCTACCCTGAGAGATGGTATTTATGAACTCGATGCCATTGAAACTGTTTCTGTCTCGTGTAGTAAGCCATCCTCGCAGGCCATGTGTTCGTCTTTGTCTGTAGATACAGGTGACAGCAAAGCGGTGCCGGCACGTCAACTGAAGGATGACAGTCGTCCTGTTGCCGTGAGCGTGAAGCAAGCGCCGCAGTCCCCTGCTACTGGAAACCAGTCATCGCAACAAATTTGGCACCATCGTCTGGCGCATCTGAACACCCGAAGCATGGAGTTACTGCGAAAAGGTATGGTCACAGGTATTTCTTATGACAACAATAACTTTCAGTCGTGTGTTTCCTGTATCTTAGGTAAACAGACTAAGTTGCCATTTCCGAAGAAATCTGAGACCAGGGCCAAGGAAATCCTGGGAATAGTTCACAGTGACGTCATGGGGCCACTGCCATGCCCGTCCCTAGGTGGGAAAAGATATTTTCTGCTGTTCATTGATGACCTGTCACGAAAAACATTTGTTTATTTTCTTAGGAGGAAGGATGAGGTTTTCGAGATGTTTAAAGAATTCAAAACTCTCGTAGAAAACCAAACCAATAAGAAAATAAAAGTTCTTCGTAGTGACAATGGTGGTGAATATGTCAATTCTAATTTTCAGAAGTTCCTGAAACAGCATGGGATTCGACATCAGACCACGGTTCCAAGGTCATCAGCTCAGAACGGAGTCGCGGAACGCGCGATCAGAAGCGTTACGGAGAAAGCCAGATGCATGCTTCAGGAAGCAGGCTTGAAAAAGGAATTCTGGGCAGAAGCGGTCAACACCGCCGTCTACCTGAAGAATCGCTCTCCAACTAAGGCTGTGATGGGCAGTACACCGGAAGAAAAATGGACAGGTAAAAAGGAGAATCTGAGTTACCTACGCATTTTTGGTTGCCAAGCTTATGCCCTTCAGCACAAACGGGACAAACTGGATCCCAAAAGTAAGAAATATATTTTTGTCGGATACTGTGACGAGTCAAAGGGTTACAGATTGATAGATCCGGAGAATCCGAAAAATGTCATAAAAGCCAGAAATGTCACTTTTCTAGAACATGCTTTTTGGAATGACACTTCATCGGATGAGGATGACAGTTCACGTTATACTCAGATTAGTTTGTTTCCGAACAATGTAACTGTCGCCGATGATGTACAAGTGCAACCCGCCTTACCCGACTTACCCCAAGAGCCCGCAGAAATATCTAACGAAAACTGTCAAGATAACAGTGTGAGTACGATAGATGATTCTGAGAGCAGTAGTGAGACCCCAGATGACCCTGCGGATGAGACGTATGTCCCAGGAGATTCCACACTGGAAGACTTCGAGAACTCTACGGACGAAACTAGTGAGTTTGAGTCGGCTAGTGTAGCATGCACTGTATGCAGTGACACGGGGGACCCTCAGACAGTTCGCGAGGCACTGAATGGCCCGGAAGCAAGTAAGTGGAAAGCCGCGATGGCGGAAGAGTATAAATCCTTCATCGATAATAAGTGTTGGACTCTGACTGACCGCGATACGAAGCAACGGCCTGTAAAATGCAAGTGGATCTTTAAAAGAAAGCTTGGCCTCGACGGGGAAATACTGCGGTACAAAGCGCGCCTTGTTGCAAAAGGTTATACCCAGAAATACGGTATTGATTACGAAGAAACGTTCTCTCCTGTAGTACGATATTCTACTATACGTACGTTACTAGCTTTAGCAACGGAACATAACATGAATATCGAGCATCTGGATGTAAAAACGGCGTTTTTGAATGGAGATTTAAAAGAAACCGTTTTTATGGAACAGCCAGAGGGCTACAAGATTAAAGGCCAAGAAGATAAAGTTTACAAGTTGAATAAGGCCATATACGGACTGAAGCAAGCTTCGAAGTCTTGGTATGAGAAAATAAATGGCGTATTGACAAGCAAAATGAAATTCAAACGTTTATCTTCCGAACCTTGTGTTTATGTCAAGTCGAGCGGGAAATCTATGATTATAATTGCGCTCTATGTTGATGACATAATGCTATTTTCTTCAGCTGATTGCCGAGATACGGCAGGAATCAAAGAAGAATTAAAGAAGGCCTTCGAAATCAAAGATTTAGGGCCAGCACACCACATTCTTGGAATGAGGCTTTGCAGACAGAACAACGAAATAACTCTAGACCAGTCAAGCTATATTAAGAAGGTGCTAGAACGATTTCACATGTCAGATTGCAAACCTGCGCGAACACCTATGGAAACAGGTCTGAAGCTCGTGAAATCTACAAAGAAGGATTGTACACACGACTACAGAGGCCTGATAGGATGTTTGATGTACATAGCGGTATGTACGCGACCGGATATCGCGCACGCTGTCAGCTCGCTCAGCCAGTTCAACGACGCGTACGACGAGACTCACTGGAAGGCGGCGAAACGCGTTCTTCGCTATCTGAAAGGTACGCTTAATCATTGTTTAACTTTTCAGAAGTCAGGGTTAGATATCGTCGCGTATGCTGATGCCGATTTTGCGTCGAATGAGGTCGATCGTCGATCTTATACCGGTTACGTGTTTAAGATTGGAAATTCTACCATCTCTTGGGAGAGTAGAAAACAAAAGACAGTCGCTCTTTCAAGCACAGAGGCCGAATATATGTGTCTGTCAGATGCTTGTAAAGAGGCTCTTTTTCTACGCAAGTTTCTGTTCGAAATTTACGGGGTACAGTATAGGATTACGTTGTTTAATGATAATCAGTCTGCACTGAAGTTGTGCACTAATTCTATGTACCACGCCAGAACGAAACACATTGACGTAAGACATCATTTCATCAGGGAAATCGTTGAGGAAGGTACAGTTGTTTTAAAACACTTGTCTACTGATGAAATGGTGGCCGACGTTTTAACGAAACCGTTGGCAAAGGAAAAACATGATAAGTTTGTATGTCATTTATTTGTATCGCTCAATAAATGACATGATGGTTCTAATCAGTAGGCATACTTGCAGAAGTATAATTTGTTTTGGATCCGTTTCATTGTTTAGACTATTTACTGTTCATGTGTGACGGATACTTTGATAAATTTATACTTTTGCTATGTTTTTGCTGTTGTAATGTTTTATTATTTTAAGACAGCGGATGTGTCTTTGCTTAGATTGTTTAATGTGTGTAATGTGATTTATATGAGTTTATATTGGTTCAAGGGCCAGTGTTGGAACTAACTTAATTACAACAATGATGTTGGCGTGTGACTAATATACCTACATAGAGTTCGTATATGTACCAACATAAACTCTGGCTATATAGAATAAGTCTTCTAAGACAGATGTCACATTTACATATAAGTCATTCTCTTGTAATCGTTTGCCTGTGCGGATGCATAATATATTTGGGAACTTTAATATGGTATTTCATTGAGTAGTCCACGGAATACCCAACTTTTTCGTGGTTTTTAAGGTTACGTAGTACCTGGAAAGGAAAAAACGGAACCCTTACCTATAGAATTACTTTGTTGTCCCTCCGTCCGTCTGGCCGTCTGTGTATCGAGTTGAAATTAAAATCTTATACTCAGGCCTACAGTCCCTTGAAGCTGTAAAAAACATGAAACTTCTCTAAGTTAATGTAAAAAAAAATACGGCCGTTTATGCCGCAAAAAATGAATATTTCGAAATTAATAGGATACTTCCCGTTGACCTAGAACTATGAAATTTGGCAAGTAATATCGTTTATACTACAAGTACACTAAAAATAAAAATACGTTAAATTTGTACGGAACCCTCTGCGGTGGGCGAGTACGACTCGCACTTTTCCGGTTTTTTTTCTATGGAGCCAACATTATAGTACGAGTAAGTTTAAGTTTTAAGGTAAATTTAAATATTAAGTGTCCGTGTGATTGTTTACTTGGCATTTGCCATTGGTTAAAACATGTTATAATTCAATATAAATACTACAACTACAATACAATTTTGTATAAGCCCTTAACGTTTCAGTGATCAAATGGTCAAATGGTCATGTGAGCTTTCGGCGGCTTTACGCCGGCCCTGCGAATGACGTGTCGGTCGGTGTAGTGCAACCGCAATATTAATTTTGTGTAACGTAAATTTCAACGGCCATTTGCAAATTTTTGGTTCCTATATAATCCGGGCAATGTATAAGCGGCCATTTGCATAGGTAAAGTGAATTATACAATTGGAAACGCAATTAATTTTCTATTGTTTCTTTTTTTTATCACTGACTTGTTAATCTTGTAATGCGGTAATTTGTGCCAGGTTGAGTAGTTTTAGTCATTAGTCCTAAGATTAATCCATTTTTAAGCGATTATTCATTATGCGTTAGGTTAATTAGCAACAAAACATTAACCGGCGTGCGAACTTAAAAATTGATTTCAATCTGGTATTTTGTCTGAGTACAATTACATACTGGTGCGAGCAAGATGCACTGCATATAATGTCATATCATATCAACATAAAAAAATCAAGATAAGCCGTGTACAGTTCCAACGTACCTAGTACGGTCAGCCAAGAAAGGTCTACCACTTTTCGACTCTATCAATCAGATGATAGAGTCGAAAAGTGGTAGACCACTTTCTTGGCTGACTGTACATGCAGACGTTAACAAGCTACGAGTTACGGCGTAGCGCTACGAGTGTAGCAAACAAACAAACAAACAAACAAAATTTACTTTATTCATGTAGGCCTAGCAACAAGCTCTTATGAATCGTAATTAATCTTAATCTAATTATCAGAGCAATTTATTGATGTTAATATTATTCCATAATAAAATTGGATTATTATACATAATATACATATCAAATTTAACACTAAAAATTTCACAAAAGGATCGTCAAACATTAAAAAGATTGTATAAAAAAATACTAGTCTAGAATTTCTAGAATAAAATCTAAATGTCAAAAAAAAGCATAAGTAACAAAAGAAGTAGACAGTATTACATCGGAATATCCATTTCCTCATCAATAATCAAATATACCTAATAAATAAATAATCATTTTGAATAACAATTAATCCCACGTTGTAATATCATTCATGTAGTCTTGTGTGGTATAATAAGCTTTAGAAATAAGTTTACGCTTTACATAATTCTTAAATTTATTAATAGATAATTCAGTAATATGGTTTGGAAGTTTATTATAAAATCTTACACAATTACCCATGAATGATTTTTTAATTTTATGGAGCCGAGTGAAGGGCACTGCGAGCTTATGTTTATTTCTAGTATTAATATTATGAATTTCACAATTTTTCCTAAAATTTACAATATTTTTATGTACATACAGAATATTCTCATAAATGTATTGACAGTGCACTGTCATTATGTCAATTTCCTTAAATTTATCTCTAAGTGAGTCTCTATGGTTCATTTTGTATATTGCTCGAATAGCCCTCTTCTGCAGAACAAAAATGGTATTTATCTCTGAAGCACCGCCCCACAGTAAAATACCATATGCCATAATGCTATGGAAGTAACTAAAATATACTAATCGAGCTGTTTTCACATCAGTTAACTGACGGATTTTGCTCACTGCAAAAGCTGCAGAGCTCAGTCTATTCGAAAGAGTAGCAATATGGGGACCCCACTGGAGTTTAGAATCTAAAGTTATACCAAGAAAAACTGTACTATCAACTAATTCCAATTCCTCATCCTTCACAATGACACTTGTTTGCACATGCCTTACGTTACTACTAGTGACAAACTTAATACATTTAGTCTTTTTCTTATTTAACAGTAAATTATTAACATTGAACCAATTTACTACTTTTGAAATAGCATTGTTTACATCATTGTAAGCTTGTTGCTGTCGTTTGACTTTGAAAATAAGTGAGGTGTCGTCTGCGAACAATACTATATCATGGTGGGTCTTAACAAGGAATGGCAGGTCATTTATGTAGATAAGGAACAGGAAAGGCCCCAATATTGACCCATGTGGTACACCCATAGAGACCAATGACCCAGGTGATCGCTGTCCATTCACATCGACCCTTTGTATTCTACCATTTAAGTAGGACTTAAGTAAATTCAGTGCCGATCCTCTAACTCCGTAATAATGAAGTTTCCTGATTAATGTTTCATGACAAACACAGTCGAAGGCCTTAGATAAATCACAGAAGACACCTAAAGCATCTCGTGACTCCTCCCAGGCATCGAAAATATGCTTAATTAGCTCAACACCAGCATCGGTTGTTGAGCGACCCCGTGTAAAACCAAACTGCTTATTATGCATCAAATTATTAACGTTAAAATGTCGAACTAATTGAGAAAGAACTAATTTTTCAAAAATCTTGCTAAATGTTGGTAGCACAGATATCGGTCTAAAGTTAGTGGGGTCAGAGCTGCTACCAGATTTAAATAAAGGAATTACTTTACTATGTTTCATTAGATCAGGAAACTCGCCGCAATCAACACTGTTGTTAAATATAACTACCAAGTCAGGCGCTACAATTTCTACTAAGGATTTGACAGCATGGACAGAGACTCCCCAGAGGTCATTAGTTTTTTTGACATTAATTGATTTAAATGCCTTTATTACATCTGAGGTACAAACATGTTCAAAATGAAGGTCTCCACAACACTCTGGAGCGTTATGTTTTAATAATGTAACAGCAGATGAGGGTGATGAATTTAAATCCTTAGTTGTGGATACTGGTACCTCGGTGAAAATTTTTTCAAATTCTGTAGCTACTTCTAAATTGGAATCTATAATTTTGTTATCAATGTTTAGTTTAAGTTCTTTAATTGTATGTTTCGAGCGACCAGTCTCCACATTTATAACCTTCCAGGTTGCTTTAACAATGTCGGAACTACTTTTTATTTTCTGACTTAGATAATTTCGCTTAGCTATATGACAATCTACTTTAAACTTCTTCGAATACTCCTTCACATGTTCTTTAAATTCATCACTCTGATTAAACCGCCGTTCCTCATATAAGGCATACAGTTCACGTCTTCTTTGATGTAAGTCCGCAGTAGCCCACTCACTAAAAACTGATGCACCACTAACTACGACCGATTTTGAGGTGAATATCGCATTATAATGATCCATAAAAGTGTGAAAGAATGAATTATACATACTATTAGGACTCATATCGGAAGACAAAAAGGGTAGCGCCTGAACTAAACTTAGCTTCATTCTTTCCACGCGGTCCGAGGTTACTGGTACAAAAGTTATTTGTTTTCTCATGGTATTTTTCCTTAATGCTTCAAATACCATTAATTGACCTAAGTGGTCTGATTCTAAATTGCTGATAACTTTTTTAGCAATAGGAAAAATATCTGTGAAAATATTATCTATACAGGTTGCACTAGTAGCAGTCACTCTAGTGGGCTCCATAAACATGTGGTTGAGATTACAAGATTTAAAAAGATTCAATAATCTACAAGACATTGTTGAATTTTCCATAATATTTACATTAAAGTCGCCGCATATAAGCAATTTCTTACTAGAAGATGATATTTTAAGTAGGGCAGATTCCATTATGTTTTCAAATAATTCAAAATTACTTAATGGCGGCCTATACACACAGACAACAATAAATTGCTCTAATTCTACTGCACTTAGTTCTATAGTCCGTTCAACAGACATGGATACAATGTCCTTACGTTCCTTAAATTTTAACTGACTATTTAATATAATTAATGACCCACCATGTATGGAACTAAGTCTGGTGAACGAACTTCCCGCCTGGTGATTATTAAATTGGGGCATTAATTCATTATTATTTAACCAATGTTCAGTAAGACATAAAATATCAATATTAAAATCATTCAAAAAAAGTTCTATCTGTAAATTTTTTCCTCTAATACATTGAATATTTTGATGCACCAGGTGGATATACTTTCCATGTTTGCAGTATTTTTCATTATATTTATTTAAAACTAAATTGCCAGAGACAGAATCTTTTGTCTTAACAGCTAGATTAAATCTATTAAATCATTGGTTATGACTGGAACCAATTCCATGTTCATACTGGGCTGCTCAATAGGAGCAGAATTGTCTGCCAAATTCATGGCAGAAATGTCAAGTAAATATGATAGCGATAAAGCTATTTGTCTTTTGTAATAATTTGAAAGGCAACACTTGCCTTTAGTCAAAAACACCATAGGCATATGGTATTTACTAACAAAATTGTTAGTGTCAATTATGCTAAACTTACTACTATATGTACAAAGATTATATAGAGATATATTTAACTTATGTCTAGTGGTATTTTCTGCCTCTGACATTTGCTCACAATAGCTTAGCTCTGAAAGCCGGAATATTTGATATATTAACTTAATTGCAAGCAATAAAAGTTAAATTAGTCCACGTTTTGTCACTAGTTCTTGCCCGCGACTTTATTTGCGGAGTTAAGCTATTTAATTGACACCTGTACTAGGTACTACACCTATAGTGCCGTCCCGCACTACAGTCTGTATCTTTAAGGGGCCCACTGATTAACAGTCCGCCGGACGGTATGGGCCTGTCAGTTGTTCGGAACTGTCAAAATTTTGTTCTAACTGACAGGCCGATACCGTCCGGCGGACTGTTAATCAGTGGGCCCCTTTAGGTATTTAAAAAAAGTAAACAAACAATTTGTACATTTTAGGCTAGTTATAACATTTATTGGTTAACCGACCAAATACAAAACCGCACGGATCAGTCACTGAACGACCTGCGTTTAACCTACATTATTTGATCATGTAATGTTTTAGCTATTTGAGGGTAGATTTTGTTTACTTTTATTTAAGAGCCCATCAACGCGCACACTAGCGCCACAGCTAAATAATCGTGATTATTTAAATTTAACGGAAGATATTGAAAAAAGGGGGCCGCTACGTACTGTATTTTGTATTTAAGTACCTTTTGAATACACCAAACTAGTTTTTATGTTGCTGGATTCGTCGAATCTATGCGTCTAAAGTTAAAACGGCCGTTTTTGTTTTGAGTTCCTAGATCGAACTTAAATACCTAAAGATACAGAGTATAACTTTCAGACTTTATTGGATTATTCCCGGTGTAAATATATCTTAGATATCCTACCTGCATGCTAATCCGGGTTATAAATGAACAGGCTATTTGTTCAATGTAATATTTTACCCACGTCTCTTTAGGTGTTTTTGTGTGTTGAAGTAACATAAATGTCCAAATATAATAAACATTCATATTTGCAATAAGACTAAAACATACACGTTGTAATAGAAAAATACGAATAATAGAAACGTAGGTTGGTGTTGTATTTGTAATAGGTTGCGTCTTAAATATTGCAATGCATAATGACTTAGAAAGAGGGATAGTACTTGAGACCTGAGAAATTGTCTCTAAAACGGTAAACACACTTCGTAATAAAATTAACTAGGCACCTAGTACAGTTCGTTTTTCATTAGAAAAAGACTACGCGATCTTGACGTATCTTTTAATTGAAAAACGCTTTTTAAAAATCAGTAACTATTACTATGAAAGCAAAAGGATGTAAATAATCGTATATGATTCATAATTGTTACATATTTGCCGTGATTTATTTTTCAAAAGTGTTTTTAAATAAAAAGACACGGGTCTTGTCAAAAAAGTGCAGGCCGTTTTTCGAGACATGCGTCGCTTAATGACATAATCCGTCGGTCTCTTGCCACCATCAATGTGCCTGCTCTTCTTGAGCCGACTGGCATTATCAGAGATGATGGCAAGAGGCCCGATGGTGTGTCCTTAGTTCCTTGGAGCTTGGGACGGATGTTGGTGTGGGATGCTACCTGCGTAGACACACTGGCACCGTCCCACCTCCAACGGACTACTGTAAAAGCGGGCGGAGCGGCGGAAAGCGCCGAAATTCTAAAACGTAACAAATATAAGAGCCTCGGTAGAGAGTACCATTTTGTACCATTTGGAGTTGAAACTCTAGGTCCATGGGGTCCCAGCGCGCATAAGTTGTTCGCAGAAATCGCGAAGCGTCTGGTTGACGTAACTGGTGACCGAAGAGCTGGCGGCTACCTCGCACAACGTATCAGCATTGCGATACAGCGAGGAAATGCCGCCAGCATCCTTGGTACAATGCCTCAAGGGCCTATTTTAGATTTAAGCTAGTTATTAATTTAGTTTAGTAGTACCACTGTATATATATTGTATGTAAATAAATGATTTTAAAAAAGACACGTCAAGATTGTTTACCTTTTTTCTAATGCTAAAAAAACGAACTATAGTATCACTTAAGTTTCGCCGACTTAAAATGTTTAAGGTTGGTACGTGTGTAATTAAGTAAGTACCTAGGATGTGTGTTTTTAAGTTGCATAGCATACTGCTAGAGTTGTTATTTTATTTTCCACGTAAAATGTCGCGGCCGCAATTTATTTTTGTTTTCTAAACACAGACTGAAACGCAGGGTCTGACATATAAATCAAGAAAGCAGTTTAGATAAGATCAAAAGTCGGGGAAACACAATTCCGGACCTTTTTGATCCCATTTTCTGGGTTTTTAATTAACTGCGGCTGTTGTATTGCTAAAATAATGTAAATAAACTGAAATACATCTTTTGCAACTATCTTTAAATGGCTGAAAATCTATTTTAGAACGAAACCATTTTTTTTGCAAATTAAAATGGTCTAAGAAACCTAAAGATAGGTAATTTTAAGAACCCTATAAAATGATACCCCACTCTACATAGTACCTGTGTTAATTTTCATTTTTTTCTTTTTTACAATATGGCATCTGATTATCGCTATATTGTTTAGTTCTTACTGTCATGTTTTGGGTTAAACGCTCTACACTTTTACTCTCTGCAGTACTACAAAGGAACAAACATACCTACATACTCGAACATAGACTGATAAACACATTACCAATCCTTTGCGTCGCGCTGTCGGATAAAAAGACAAGGACAAGAAGTTTCCATAAAAAGCAAAACCATGTAATTAGAGTACCTATACCTAACCCTCTCTTCAGATCCGCAGCGGCTACAATAACTACATGCTGCCTCATTATCAAGCTCAGACACAGAATAAATAATAGTACTAGGCTCAGAGTAAAAAGTGAACCTAACAAGTAATAATTACACAGCACCGAATGAGATTTACATTTTTCAAGGATTCATTTAAGGTCGAAGGGAGCATAAATTTGAATTACTTTATTCAACAATTTGTCAATGACATTCTCCGGTGGCACTCGGTAACTTGTTCGGAAGTTTCGTCACAGTTTTTCTGAGATAACCCATATTACCGAAGTCGTTCTTACGTGGGCGGAAAACTCCCGGGAAAACATTAATTACTCAAGTTTGTGGACGTTATTTGGTTGAATGAACTTTTTGTTGGTTTCCGTAGAAAAAAATTAAACCTTTCGCGTTTTGAACACATGTTAACTCACATTTATAGACGGGTCTATCGGGAATTTACCTATTTACCTATTTATCTTTTTCATACACTTTTCGTCGGGTAGTTGCACGAATCTCTGTTTTGAAATTTTGCTAGGACATCAGTTAGCCGCGACCACGACCAGTGAAACCTGTGTCGAAACGTCGGTAAGTAAATAAAGGTAATAAAATAAATTCGCGATAGACGACCCGTCTATAAATGTGAGTTTAAAATTAAACCTATAAAAATTACGACAAATTTACCTAGTATGCGTGCGTTGTAATTTTATTACGACAATGGCTTGTAAAAGAGATGTCATGACAGTTGAAATCATAAAAAAAGTAACGAGGGAAGAGAATAAAATGATTCCCCACGTTAACGTTTTATAGGAGTAGTTATCAAATACAGAAAGGGAACTGATAGGACGTAAAACATTGGGTCGCGGAGTTTAATAGTCGTATGAAAAATAAAATCGCTTAGGCTCTGATCTTTCTGTAGAACATTGATTGTGCCCCCACCCTGTTGTTGAATAAAAAGACGCTTGGTAGAATGCCAGGGCGATGAAAAGAATAGCGGGTACGCTATAGTGAAATATTATAGGAGCTGTAAAGTTGGTTTCCACAGCCTACCATTTTACGACAATTTGTAATTGGATACTTACTATTAGTATCATTACATCAGTCCGAGTATAAGAGTAGTAAGTATGTATGTAATAGACTGATAGTGTAATTGGTATATTTTTGAACAATGCATTGTTGTTATCCATTAACAAAATGATATATTTCGCGGAATACTGCTGCACGCGCATACTTTTACACAGATGCTTGAAGCAAGCGGTAACTTAACTAAAGTGGAGTTCTATAGAAATAGAAAATAATGTAAACAAATATGACAGACTTCGTTTGCATTTGACATATGAACTAAAATTTGTCAAAGAAATATTATAACTAGTAAGTAATTAAAGCTGGCGGCTACCTTGCACAACGTATCAGCATTGCGATACAGCGAGGAAATGCCGCCAGCATCCTTGGTACAATGCCTCAGGGGCCTATTTTAGATTTAAGCTAGTTATTAATTTCGTTTAGTAGTATCACTGTATATATATTGTATGTAAATAAATGATTTTAAATATTAAATTTCGAAAAATATATAGATAACCTGGTATCATGGTTATCCTTCAAAAGTGCGAAGAATAAAGCGAGCTCAAAAGTGAAGCAATGAAAGTAAATTACATAGTTTGTTTGCATATTTTACATTATTCGCAGTTTCTATTGAACCTTACTATACTTGGACGGGAGCAATGAAGACGCATACAGTTTGCATAGAAATTCCTTCAACTTTGCCAAATGAGTACCTACATCTAAAGAATTTGGCGGAATGAGAGTACTAACCTCACATTTTCGTGGTTTGTCTGTACTGTAAACTGTCGTTACTCAAAAAAGTTTCCCAATCCTATTTTAGTTTGCCGGGTAACCCTGTTGTAATGCAGGTTACACTTAATATGTCCGTTTGTCACTTTGACGTTTGTGAATTGTTAGAAAGAGACGAAGTTTTGTAAAATGGGGCAAGTGTACTGCAGTGTAGAAGTACGTACATAGTTACCTACCTACCGATATTTATTTGGTTCTGGAAGGGCGCCGGCGACTGTCTGGCCGCAGCGACCCACTGCGCCAGGGTCAAGGATCTGGGTGTACACGCCTTTAACTCGTTTAACTGATAGCTCCTATTTGTCATCAGTGTCTTCGAGATATTTCGAACGATTTATGGAAAGGTAAGTCGAGCACCAGAATGCAAGCATTATGTCGGTGAATTATTTGTGTGCTTGGTATTTGTTTCCTTTAAGGAGGTACTTTACTCTGCTAAAAGTATAATGAGGTATCGTATCATATATGTAGTTAAGATAGTTACGAAATATTGTTGTATTTGAATGCCATCTATGATATTTGTTTTTAAATTGCTGGTTATGTTATCGCTTTTTTAAAACGGTTCTAACAATGACTATGATATTTAGGTACAAAATATTTCTCTAAGTATATTCTGAGTATTTGTTTTATCAAATCCTAGCGCTAAGTCAATCTAGAGTTCCAGTCAATTACCCTCGTCTAGAATGTAACAGATGCAAACCTGGTTTTCCCTTCGTACAGGCTTAGGGATTTCATCTAAACTCACAGACAACAAAGGTACCTTCCTCTTGAACCTGATCACCCCTGAAAAATTCACGTATTTACGCCCGTGAGGGTTAACGACATCTGGGATTTTCAGACGACAATTTAAAACATTTTTCCTGTTAAACAAAGCGATCGACATGTCAATTACAAATGAATGAATTTCGTTTCGAACACCGGTCACATTAATTTAAAAAAACGACTGAACTAATTCACGTCCAGTTAATTACATAGTTTTCAATTATCCGATTGTTACATTACTAGTACGTATTATACTCTGTATCTTTAGGTATTTAAATAAAAGTAAACAAAATATACCCGGCTTAAGGAGCCATTTGAGGGTAGATGAAAACATTACATGATCAAATAATGTAGGTTAAAGTCAGGTCGTTCAGTGACAGATCCAGGTGGTTTTGTATAAATGTTATAACTACCCGAAAATGTACAAATTGTTTATTTACTTTTATTTAAATACCGTACAGACTATAGACTGAAATAAATATTATTTAATCATGACACACTTACTTTCCAACTCTAACTACTTATTACGATTTAGGCAACGACTTGCGCCTAGTTATTAGAAATACAGATATTATGGTTAGATTTACGTACCTAAGATAAATCTATATTTAAATACAAAAGTGGTCCACATAATATCACACACAGTAAAGCCTAAAACAACAATCATAAGTAATACATAGGCAAAGGGTTAGGTAATACATATGTGGGTAGGGTAGAAAAGTGGTATCAATCGATGTGTGGAAGGGCGGCACCGTCGTCCAATCCAAGCCACCTGGCGGTGGACTTAAACCGGTGGCGTGTGCCTCGGATACACATGCTGGTGGCGCGTATAACGGCGATACTGATCCTACATCTCAGCCAGCCCAGTATGGTGCTTAGAGAACGGTTCCACCGTTGAGATATGGTTTCTGCCATATGTTTTATAAAGGAGGACATTTGGGGTGCATAGACGCTGTCAACAGATATTATGGTTAGATTGTAAGCCGAAAAGACTATTTATTTCACAATATCTAAAATGTTAACTAATATTATATCGTTGCGTTGAGATTCCTTGGACACTAGATAAACTCTCAAGCTAACTGTAGTAGGTGTACTTTCATTGTACTAGTCTGACGCGTGACGTCAGCACGAGATTGACAGTCTGACCTACTTAACATGACTGGCTTTATTAAAAGGGAACCGAGGGGTTATTTAGTTTGTGCAAACAAACTCTAAATTATGATGGATTAAAACGGGCCTCGTTTGTAAAAACAATGTACCTCCTATTATGGTTCATATTTCTCTTTGTATTCGAATCCACAGGTAGGTACCGTAAATAGAGACTGCTTTTAAGAGATTGATCCGTGGTTGTCGACATAATACTTTGTTCTAAATTATTGCAATGCAATAAAAAAACGTATTCGGAGTGTTTCTTATCAAGCAGGCTTAGGTGCTTTGAACGTACAAATCTTCTTGTCCCAGTTCCAAAGACAAGAACGATCTGCTAAGAAACGCAGATCCTCGCAATCGGTATGAGCCCATATCGTTGAGGACATGACGTACTAACGGCGCACTATATGTTGTAACCTATTTTTACCCTTATTGCTATTACAAAAGGGTTTAAGTTGACAACAGTCCAGTTGCCGGGTGTACATGGCGATAGACTTGATAGCTTCACACCCACGCTTTTGCATGCCGTCTGAATAAATATTATACGGAGATAGGTATATGCATAACGCTAGCTCGCATATGTTTGCCTGTGTTTTTAACGGAAAAATATAGAGAAGTTTCCTGAAATGGCGCAACATTTTATATTAATTTATGAGTATCGGAAACTGTTGCAAAGCCTCTGTAGTTACCCATTTGGAAGAAACAAATGTTTATTTAGCTAACTGGATATGTTTTTAAATATGAAAGTGATCGTCAACAGCCTATACCTACACGTCCCATGGGCACAGGCCTTCAATTATGTTACAACATGGCTTGTTGTAGTACTACATTCCTTAGTGTTTCCCCTTTGACTCGTGACGATTTTTTAACTGATAAATATCAAATCAGTTCGCCTTTGTACTAATGAAGAATATTATTTTTCCTGTGTTGTTTTGATTTTTGTACAATAAAGAGTTTTACTACTACCACTACTACAAATACCTACCAAAAGTTTCGTTCAGGTTCGAAGCTCAGATTGTAGGTACCTACTACAAACGGGTCAAACAGATCACTGTGTTATGTCTTTCCTGTAGACATACACAAGAGTTAAGGGCTATAAAGGTTAATTTTCTTATTTACCCCTTATCCACGTGAAAAGGTCCTCCTTTTATTTAGAGAACTATGATAAAATCATTGCTTACATGCCCACAAGCTGTTAACTATTGCCCACAGGAGAGAAAACTAATAGTGTGTTATCGCGAACAGCACATTTTTCTCTCCTGTGGGCTATAGTTAACAGCTTGTGGGCGTGTAAGCAATGATTTTATCATAGTTCTCTAAATAAAAGGAGGACCTTTTCACGTGGATAAGGGTTAAATAAGAAAATTAACCTTTATAGCTCTTAACTCTTGTGTATGTCTACAGGAAAGACATAACACAGTGATCTGTTTGACCCAATTACATACAATGAGAGTGAGAAGTAGTGAGAACACTCAAACCCAAAGAATATTTCTAGCACTTAAAAAATAAGTACATACACGCACAAATATTTGATAGGTATTAAAAAATAATTTTCAGCCTTATGAAATTTTAGAACAGTTAAGCATTGCAAAACGAAGACCTTAACATTTGCACTGTGTATAGAACTAACTTTGATTATTCCGAGAACAAAACAACTCAAACAACAACAAAGAAGTTCATGTATTAGATTAAATATATTTTTATCCAATTACTAGCTGTTATCAGTTTGATAGTTTCATATACAATCTGAGTTTAGCTTGGTGTTGGTGGTATGGTGGCACAGATAAGACATCCTCCAGACTGAGCATAGTAGCTCTACCCCCTCTGCCACAAATACGGTAGTTTTACCCCATTTTCAAGTCGAAAGTGTCATTGTGTGACGTCCGTCTCTTTGAACGAACGGACCAATCACGGCACGGGACCTCGCTCACCTCGTCCCCCGCACCCCCGTATTATTGGCAGCATCGGTTTCATGAAATAATTGCTCTAAACTCCGTCTAGAGGATTCCTAGTCTATGTATGGTGGTTAAATATAGCCTGCGAGATACAGAACGCTTCATCCAGCTACGCCCACGGGGCGAAGGCCCACGCTTTATAGGAACTATTTATTACTCCTTCATTTTAACATTGTAAGGGCACGTACTGATTTAACCTTAACCTTGGTGTTGTTTACTTTCTTATTACATAAATAACTTTTAGTCTCTTGACCTGAGATATCGCAGATTTAAACACTCACTCACTTGTAGGTACCTACGTATACCTACCAGTGGCGACGCGTCCATAAAAGCCGATTCCCACCGGCTTGCCTGTTTTTGGACGTTTGAGCAGAGTTGTAAAGGAAATATGTAAGCCAAATTAGCCGGCTTGCCTATGGATATGTTTGACGCGCCGCCATTGATACCTACATGCTACATTACATAGAAGAATATGCAAAAATACAACATATGCTCTGCAGACAACTTTTACACACATGGCAATACAATTTGAATCAGTGACCAAATGTCGCTGGGTAGAATTTATAGTCCATATCCATTGGGAAATAACCCAACCAACTATGAAGAATTTGCGATATTCTGAGATTCCGCTAGATCGCTAGATGCATTACCTTTCCTTTTCTATATTTTATTTTATATATATAACCTCTAAATATATAAGATACAAATTAGAAGACAATTTATAAATAATATAAAAATAATATTTTACTTCTACGCGGACGTAGTCTCGGTGGGGCCGTTGGAGGCAAGTTTTATTTTTATTATACATTAAAATTGATTAAGAAATTAATAATTATTAGACAACGTACTTACAAGACAAAGGGTTTTGTTACCCGTCTCGTGTCTAAATTAAATAAGACAAAATACTTCATTGATCTTTATGAAGCTTAGACGTGAAAGTTCATAATGACTTTGCATGTGATCAAATTTTTCCTAGAAAAGTGACTCACCTGTTTGAAGATTATTCTTGTCGGAGATTTTCTATTATTGAAATTTTAATAATATTAGTATATTTTTTGTTAAATGTTATTAATTCCATTTAATGATTCGCGATCTAATCCGACTCTAATTGGGACTTTATGTTAAAATGAGTAGGTACAGAAGCAACCCTAGCCCACCCCGACTAATAAAAATGTCAGTAGAACGTGTCATCATTGGCAGTTAACAAATATGTAAGCACGGCGTGTCCTTCAGGCTGATTGCGGGTTCAGATCGCTAGATGGCGCCATCAAATTGTGATTTATCCGCTCGCGCGGGAGCGGGGCGCGTTTATCGCTGCGATCGAGGCCCTTGATGGATTCCCACTGTCGCCACCCTGATACGACTATTTAATTCGAGTTTGCACCAGTTTTTCCGAGGATTTTCTTTCCCGGATTTAGAGTTTGCAGTGCTTTAGGAGCAGTTTGCGGATTACGCTGCGTTTCTTGTGTAGAATCAAACGGTTTTTCTCCGTGTTCGTCCTTTTACTGGTAATCGCGGGTCTTCTTTAGTTCGTTTCTTTTTAAACTATCGCGATATAGAGGGAAATGCAAAGCATCAGTCTTCCTTATTTATTACAATTCACACCGTTGTATATCGGGACCCCGGAAAGGGTTCCATAAAACAACACGTTATGCTAAACTGTTTTTGTAGTTTGTTTTCCCCTTGTCGGTCGTAAGTAATTCCTTTCCCTTCGAAGGAAAGTTACGTCAGTGGATCCCTACTTTACGGAATGCCGCTAGTTTTCTGTTCTTTTTGGGCAAGTATAATTCTCACTTTATCAAATAGAAAACACGCTTTCCTTTTCTCGGCCATTTTATTGAATTCCGAACTGTCTGGCTTGTTAAATAAAAGGAAGATTGCGCTGCCCATTCCGCACTAAGGTTTTATCTACCTATAAACAACCAAGCGTTCTGAAATGTGGTTAAATCTCAACATTAATACCTTTAGCGGATTTTCTTTACAAATAACTTCTGAAACGAAATAATATTAATGTTATTTACTTTCATTTAACTTCATGTTTGAGCTATGAGGTTACATTATTTTTCCGTTGATAATGGCGTATTGCAGTAACTGTTACGGATTCATTAATTTTTTGTATCGAACATGCAACCCTGCGGCAGTCGCATCACAAAACGTACTCGTAGCTCATAGCGATTGAAGAAACAACGTAGGTACCTGCCTACGTTTATGTCTCAAGCGGTTTCAAGTAAATTGTATTATACCCGTATAAAACCTTCTTGCAAATGACGTTTTCTTTGTGTGTATCCGTGTCAAATGTTGGAAAGAAAGTCCTTGCGAGTGGCATTGCGACGTGGGTGCATTGTTTCTATACTCGCACTGCACGACTGACTTAGTGAAGATGGTGCAAGTTACATGCGAGGTACCTACGCCAAAGAATGTCGGTATAATCAGCATCAAACTACGCGTCAAAAAATTTACATACCATTCTCTTTCTCTACTATGTGTAGAATTAATGCACTTTAAAACGCGAGAGATATCTGTATTTGGAAAAGTCTTTGAGGGTGGCAGACTGGTAGATACTTTTGGTGCATTGTTTCATCCGTTACCTACTATTGATACTGACTGTACCATCATTATAACAATATTGTTTTTTAATTCAAGTTTTGAATGAAAATGAGAACAGATATATAATAATTATGTCAGGTGGAAAACGTCCACCGATTGAAACAGGATTTCTACAATTCCCTTAATGACCTGTTTTGTGCTCCTCTCATCCAACGGTTTTCTGTGTCACATGTGCGTCCAAAAATCTTCTTGCTTCATATTTCTTATTCCGAAATACAAATACAGTGATGAAATTCAAGTCCCGTGACTGCATATTAGCAGGTACAATACAATCCCAATACACTCAAATTCACTGTAAACATTGGTAAACAAAAAAGAGATGGCGGGACGACATCGATGCATTTTGCAGCGACAGGCGAGAGCGTGCATCAAAGCGAGATGATTGGCGGAAGAAAGGGGATGCATTTGCCCAGCAGTGGGACAGAAAATAGACTATTAAAAATTCTACTTGAAATTTTTGTGTATTCAAAAAATTTCAAGTAAAGACAAAATTAAAACTGAATTGTAGCTTCATGGCTCAAAGACAATGGATGACTTGAATCATGTTGTTTTAATTATCTACGGAGCAATGTTGTTATTCCATCCTTTTTAGTTTTTACATTGCTTGAATGCAACTCAGGGTTTTCTTATATTTCAATGCTTACTTTTCTTAGAATATTACTTAGCTTGTCTTGTGCTTTGACCGTAAACGACGAACTGAAAAATTTGTATTTACCCACAACGACAAATGACAACCCGTTGAAAAACAAAAGATTAAAAGCGCTGGCTTTTGCAGTGGTATAAAAAGACTTTAATTATTGTTGTACCGGCGGCAAAAGGAATAACGTAGTATGGGATCTAAAAGCGATTTGTCATCCCTCCGTCAGTGTGAGTCGGGGACGCCAAGTGCAGTACCATGTCGAGTGTGACTCATTAGATAATCGATCCTGGCCTGAGCGAGTCTATTTCCAAACATGCGACCAAAATAACAGCCACTTTAGACGTTCGCAGGACCCGTATTAAGTGCGCCTCCCCGAAAATTGAGTGCATTGTCATTATTAAGTGAGTCATTTCGCGCGCCTGGATCGTTCATACAATTAGACAAATTTGGTTTATAGGTTGACTGCTGCCCGTCAGTGAATAAAATTAAAGACAATGTAGCCTTTACTCAACTCCTCTACTACCTAGGTACTGTTGAAATACTAAAGACTGGCACATGTTTCTGTTTACCTAATATTACTGAGATTCACTCACTAACTAAACATTTCTAATAATTTAACAATAACAATCTAACTCAACAGAAAAATCTAACTCAAACCAGTTTTATTCAAATATTCTTGCACTTATATAAATTGAATAATTTTAATCATGTTTGATATCATCGTATTATGTACTTCTTTGTTCGTCTTTAAAGGACACTGAAATGTTCCATCTCATTATACACATTCTACCGACATGACGCACTACATTAAGTACCTTCTTCCATATCCATTGCTAGTAACGATAAGGTCACTCGCGGCCGCTGACTCATCCCCTAACTGCACGTAATTACAGTCGCTCCCGTAGTAGTTCAGGTCCCATAAAATGATACTAGTATACTGTAAAGAGAAAACTTTACCAGTTAAAATCACTTCGCAGACTGATCTAAGAAGTTCTTTAGAAAACCTGGATCTTTTATCTACCCGAACATGCTGGTGTTGTGATAAATTGTGTAAAAATATAACTTTGACACTGTTGCACGGCGTCGCATAACGAATATAAATTGTGCAATGGAAGTATTTTAACCGCGCCTACGAAGAAAATGCTGGAATAGCTCCATTCAAGTTTTTCAAGTTTCTCGTCTAAGTTCTCGGTTCTAGAGTCCTCGCCGTGTGACGCTTTGTCCGCGCACAATAGCCGCATGTGTAGGATTGTGCAGAATGGCCAGCTCATTGTATCAGGGATATTTGTCAGGGGTACCTCGTAACGTACTCTCGACGACCCGCAATGCATCCAGCATTCGCGTTCCTTCTTTGAATGGGCTTCTATTTGCAACTCAAATTGTCTGCAGATCTTTACCAATTCATATTGGCTGGCTTCAGATGAGCAATGCGGCCGTGACTTTGCAATATTCACTCATCGCGTGGAGAAAACAGAATGCTTATGTATAGTTTGTCACCATTTAGCCGTTTGTAAAAATTTGACATGACGCGTTTTGCTGTATTTTATGGTTATTCTGTTTTTAATCGAGACTGATTTATATTGCCTTTTTGCAAAAATGTGTATGCATCTGCTCTTGAGATAAAATATAAAATGATAGTTGCAAGCCTGAGCCAGGCGGCGTAAGATAAGCTTTCTACGGAATGCAACTTGCTGAGCATGTAAGCGATAAATATTCTTCAATGCAAGTCTGCATTTTTCTTCTCTAAATCTATAGATACAACGCAATACAATACTGTGAAATTTAAGTTTTGTGACACATAACATAAGACAGTTGGTATACTTATAAATAATAGTTGCGTTGTAGTTGTATTGTGTCGATTTTTGCACTTTAAAAATAGATACGTTAACAACCAACACTGTAAATGCTGTTGAACGCGGTAAATACCCCGTATATATTTGTTTTTTTGAGTTCCCAATATTTCGGCACAGTTGCACATGCTATCTTCACGGAGTAACAGTTACTCCTACCAAAGAACACATTTGTAAAATAACTTACGTAAGACAAAATAGAAAAAATGTAAGCGTCCTGTATTAACTAGACTGACAAACGGCCTGCGTCGATACGATACCCCTCTTTATAATTCTTTTCGAGAGGCTCCGTATGATAGATAGTTGCTGATAACCGGACTCGCGTCTAATATTTTAAAAGGGACTTTGTTGAAATATTTGACTGCAGTAGATACTAAAACATATCGTTTTAAACAAAAATAAATTAAATACTGTACTTTTCGAAGCGTTCCTAAACATCGAACCGATTGAACTAGTTATTTTTATTACGAACTGATTTCCTGTATCATTAATGTATTTAAAGTAGTGGATGTGTTTAATCTATGTAAATTCTTCCAAATGTTTTAGAGTTCAAATAATTGTGACGCACTGTTTTGAGTGTTTTGTGACGTGGTCTGCAATATTTGGCACTGCAACGCCATTGAATGCTAATAATGTGTTGATAAATAATTGGGTGGTCTTCAAAATGTACTGCATTGTCATAGTGATGCGTTGAGGAACGTATTGCGGTTTGAAGTGCTCAATATAAAAAAGCGAAGCCTTCTGGGCACTGGGCTACTACTACTATGTAGGTAGGTAATATTATGTGAATGTGAAATTGATATTGTTGTACAGTCACCTGCAATAATATGTCACACAACGAAGGCCGCAAAAATATCTGACACGTTCTTATACAGTGTGTGTCTTTCATAACGACACTAATTTTAAGGGCTGAAATTATAAGTCCTAATGAACTGAAATTAGCATATTTAGTTAAAAAATAAAAAATAAAAATTTTCATACAAATTAATTGGGCACGCAATGTATCAGTAATAAATTTTATTAAACTTAACAATTGACATGTGATTTCATTGAAATTTCGCTCTTAGTGACATCCTGACACCTATTACAAGAAAAGGACTTAACCGCCCTGCTATCACGAAACACTTTGCGAAGTTTCTCATCTCTTTCTCACTCACAAAAGTTGCTTGAGGAGAAACTTCGCAAGTGTTTCTTGGTCAAAGTTCGATTAACGAGTCTAGCATCTTGCATAGCTTCGCCATACATTAGAATCATATCCGCTAATTCTTGCGAGGTATAAGGCGATGATCGTGGCATTTTGGCAAGAAAATTATGACATGACAATTTCATGAAAAAAGTCACCTAAATTTACGTCAACCTACCTGCATCCTGTCATACCAGCCAGTGCAGTCAAAGATTGATGTAAGTAGGTAACTCTTAGTGTTAACTAAGAAGGCGGAATCAGATAATCGTTTCGTTTAAGTACCGATTGACAACTTCACATTGATTGGGTTGAAGTGTCAAGATAACATCGAGTTTGTTTATCAACACAGACATTCCTAATAAATTTAATAAGCATGTTTGAACTAGGTAATGTGATTTCTAAGAAGTGATAATAAATGTATGTGCAGTGATTTTTGATATCAGTCTAGTTCAGTGAATATTGCGATTCATAAATGTGGTGGCTAAGACACAGAAAGATTTGTTGATGTAAATTTGTTGTGCTGGTGTGGTCAAAATCGCGTATGTTTTAAATTGCAGTGTTTTCTAGTGGATAATTCAGTAAATAAGTTAACGTCGGCAACAGTTCCGAGTTACTTTAATGTTTTGATCGAATTTAAATGGAAACGAAACTAGCTTTTCCTCTCTGAAACGTCAAATAAATATTTGCATTACATTGCTGCTCGAGATTTTTTTTTTAATTAATTACTCTTAATAATAAAAGGTAATCGCTATATTTTTTTGATAAAACTGTTAACAGCACTTTAAATTATCGTTACTTAAAACCAATGTCGTTATGAAAGACACACACTGTATGTAGAGCCATAATAGCCTTTCACATATTTTTGCGGCCTTCGAAGAGTAACATATTATTGCAGGTGACTGTACCATCACATCACCAACAATAAATGTACCTACATACATACATATATAATATTGAATGGTTGGAGTCGTAGAGCAGTCTAATTCAGTGGTAACATGCTCTAAACTCCGTGAATTATGTAAATAATGTAAGACTTGAAATACAATGTCCCTTCATAAACGTCGTATACTCGTAGCAAGGTATTGTTGTCTTCAAAGCAATTCACAACTCACTTCTAAACTTCAACATTTATTCAGCAAATAGACCACAAGGGCACTTTTACACGTCAACATTGAATTTACATACAAGCAAAAATAATAACAATACATAAACTATGATAAACTATTTTATAAAATACAACTAACTGCAACTACCAATTCAAACTAACGTATTACAATTACTTAGAGATGTATTATGGTCTCTTAATGTAGAATTACATAAAAAAAAACTATAATAATCATACAAAAACTAACAGATACAAACACAAAAAATCTATAATATTTAGAGGTGTAAATGTCTATAGGTGTAAGAACTATAAGATTATATAGTTTATCAAATTATCCTTAGAGATGTATAGGGTCTCCAAGAGTGAGATTTATATCGCAGCCTATCCTGTAAATATCTTAACAAAGTAACACAGGCATAATGAATAGATAGACGGGCCAGATATGATGGATAAAGTAGGTCTGGAAGGGAGGGCCGATCGAGTATTGGCCCTTGAGACAAGCGCCCTGCATCCGAGAGCTTCAATACCGCTTTGTACTAACCAACCTCTTTCGAATACCTAGCCTTTGAACGCTATGCGAAGAATGGGTCCATCGGGTTACACTGAAAACTATATTTATATAAATATATATATATGCATACCTACGTGCCTGTACCGATGTTAAAAATACATATTGAATTGTGTACATAATTTTTCGGCAGCTTTCGATTCGTAATATGTAGGTATGTATAATATTTTACCGTTTAAATAGGTTACCTTTAGGTAACTTCGCATCTAAATGTTTTTAATTTTTGAAGTGAAAACTTCTTTAGCGGCGCTGAGTACTTTTTGAGGTGGGGAAAAAATGATAAACTCGAGACAGCGTAACGCGTAACGCGCTGTCGTCATGTGTGACGGACAATGTTATTGACCAAAGAACTTTAGTCATGACGTATCATAATCAGGTCAATTATTTAAAACTGGACTTTTATACTTGGTCAAGCAGATCTTGTCAGTAGAAAAAGGCGGCAAATTTGAAAAATGTAGGCGCGCAGGGATATCGTCTCATAGAAAATTTGAATTTCGCGCCTTTTTTTACTGACAAGATTTGCTTGACCATCTATATATTACCTAAGCAGTAAAGCTCAATGTTCTAATTTTGTACGGGCTGAAATACGAGGATCTCACAGTTACATTGTAACTTTATATTACTCCAATATAATTTAAGCAAGTGAACTCTAGTACTGGTGAATACAACTCAAAATATCATGACCAAATATATTTAGATGCGAGGTCTGCAAGGTAACTTTACAATTTCTATTCGAATTTTAAACAATTAATAACGCTACAAATTTAAGCTCACTGGCCAGCAATTTCGGAACTAAAGCTTTTCAATAGAAAGGAGGATGGGTCAATTATACATAGCGCTGCAGACATTTTGCACTAGTCATTGAGTTTTCACTTCTGTCGGCACTCCCGAAGTGTATACCCGAGCTTACTTTATGAGCCATAGGTATATAAATATTGTTCATACTGAATTTAAAAAGGATAAAAAATATCCTTTACCTTATAGACTTCATTGTTAAAACGGCACCGGTACGGAACTGCCGTCTGCTTAAATGACTGATAGGTACTACCTCTATGTTCTTTTCACAGCAAAGATTAACGAAATGCAGCATTTTACGCGTATGTGTTACACTTATCACTTTTCTAAAATGTTTATCAATTACATGTAAGTACAAATTAAAAAGATTAATAGGTATGCAAGTACCTAACCCATTCATCATCGTACAAGATATATAAAAAACATTTACTATAAGTAACTATAGTATTTTAGGCTTATAGTTTTTGTTTCTAAATATTTAAAGGTTATTTATACTGTATTAAAAAAATAGACATGTATGTCTTATGTCATACTTCGGGCAAAGTTCTCAGTCGTAAAACGACATAAGTACTTACAAATATTTGTTACAAAAATATCCAAGTAATCAAAATGAATGTAATTAAATTGTTTTAAATTGTGATTGACGCACAAATCATACCAAAATTACGATATTCTCCCGTCGGGTTCATTTCATATATTTACAAGTCTATTTTCTGCTCTGCTTTTGCCGAATAATTCAGTGGGTAAATAAGAGTGATCGTCACTTGTTTTAAAATGCTGGAATTTTATTGTGGCCCATTTATGAAAATGATTCAATTTGGATATGAAAATAAATAAGTGGTTAGCGTTATTATGGAATGAATGGTATTAATTCATACTTTCATAGAAATAAAATGTAGGTATTTACATGATACTTTTACTTTAACACATTCACCGCGAGATGGGGTGAAAAGAACTCATGAAAAGTATGCTTAATTATGAGTATACTAATTGCCACTGCGAAGCAGGGCTATAACCGCGAAAATCGAAGTTCGCAAATTCCGGGCATTTTTCTCTGTCACTCTAATTACGCCTTCATTGGAGTAAAAGAGAAAGATCCCCGCAATTTGCGAATTTCGGTCTTCGCGGTAGCCCCTCTGTTCATAAAATGTAAAATGACGTCTTTCAAGGGGCATGAAAAATGTGCGATTAATGAGAGAGTGATAAAACTAATGCAGATAATCAGTGTCATTGTAAGTATAGAAATAAAAATAAACCTAACATGAATTTTTGCGTAAAAAATATCTGACCTTACTGGACAATCCACAATCGCCATACAATAGGTAGTAATTAAAGGTCCTATAACATCATACAAAAAGTAGCTAAGAATTATTTTCTACTTCGTCGTTTAAAAAAAATTGACATTAATAATTCTGAAAGACATTATGTTTATTTCAAAGCGATTAAGATTCTAAGCGCAGTCCAATTAGCGTAGAGTTTAAGTGAAGTAAAGCCATCAACAAAGAAGCGAGTTTCGGATCACCGCAGAACTAAGATGTTCTGCGCACTCCAAAGGGAATGTAAACTTGTCGAGAAACTTTAAATTGCATTTTAAATTTAGCTCGTTAACATTACACTCGTATTCAAATAGGTTTTAAAATGTTTACAGCTAGTCTAATTCTACTTCGATGCAAAGTTTTCTTAACAGCCCGACAGCAGCGACCATTTCTTAAAAATACCTAAGTTGAAATCAAGTTGAAATATATGAGCCCACCGGGATCCGATTTGGCAATAAATACTACCAAGAATTAGTTCAGCCACTAGTTTTTAAGAGAGCGACTGCCATCTGTTTAGTCATTTTAGTGAGTACTTTTACAAACAAGTAACAAATAAAAAACACACATTTTAGAGAAATCTGCCACGATATAACCAACTCTCTCAAAATGTCCTTGTAGGTTATGTTTCTGCTAATGCTGCATAATTGCTCACCTATATCGAAAGTCAGAAACAGTAATTATGATAATTTTAATAACCTATTTTACCATGATGCTTACTTTCATCGCTATTAAACGATGATGTTACAAAGATAAATAATTGTGTGTTAATGTAGACAATTACGAAGTTTGTCGAGATTGTCGTAAATTAACATTGCGTTCTAATGACAAATACAGAGTAACTTTGCCAGCCAAGATAAGGTAGAACTGTTCAAGTGTTCAACTCTCTGGATACCTAGCTAACAAGAAGAAAAGATAAAGACCTTAAAGTTTCTTTTATACAAATATTACTCAAATTTTGTCAACATTGAAATGGCAGTTTTTTTACATCAATAGCTTATTTTTTTTTTACCGGTAACATACTTAATGAACAAAATAAAAAAATACGTCCAAAAACTAGTTTCATCTCAGAAAATTTTAGTTGAATGTCTCCCTGAAATATTTTTATAACAGATTATATCAATGACATTTATGACTGTTAATCTTATTCTTGCTGTATTATTTTATCAGTTTTATTCAAAACTTTGCGCGTAATTACAAATTTTATCCAGCTTTTAATTTCCCATGAAACTCTGGCAAACATTCTGCCTGCCACAAACGCGTGGCCTAGAAAAAGTTGGGCGATCGGAGCGCGTATTAAAAAGTTCTCTGGCTACCCTAATTTACCTGTTGGAGGATACAACTTCACCGCATTGTGCGTGGGGAACGGCTGATTGTAGGCAATACCTAAATTAAATAAAGTAATTTAAAAATATAAAAAAGCCTTTATTTCTACTACCATAAATTTAAACTTTACAATACATACTTTAAGAATAACATAATATTCCGACTAGGTTTAAGTCGCCTCCGCGACGTAGGCCTCCCCCATTTCTTTCCACAATTGCCTTTCTCTGGCCTTTTGCATCCAGCCTGGCGTAACCCGTAGGGTAAAAATGTCTCGCCATCTTTTCCTTTGGCCTCCATCTTATCTTTTCCCGTCTCTAGGTAAGCAATACCTACAATAATATAACTAAAGGTTTAACTTACACGCGCATGCCTCAGCCTAACCGCAAAGTACTAGATAATAATAATTCAAATACAAGATCTTTGTTCAAAGCACTATAGGTCAGACGCAGAAGTATAAAATCATGCATAGAAGTACCTAGATGAGATTTTTATAAGTTCAGAGTATTGCGAATTTGGAATCAAACACAAACAAAAGTAGCCGAAAAAAAGGCAAAATTACACGCCCACGTCAAACCGTGTACCTACCTACTTGAAATTCTATAGTGCGAATTTAATACATTGACACACGGCTGAGATAAGATATCAAATAGGAACCCGAGGTACATTATGCATGTCTCTACATTAGCATTGAACGACCGTTCCGTAAGAAAGTCAGATGCCGTATCGGTTCATAGAAAAAGTTACTATTAACCAGATACAAGAAAATAAGAAAGACAGTTAATCACCGTAAAGAGTCAACATTGTTCAAAATGGTATCTCAGAGGAAAATACAGGGCTACATACAGGGCTATACATAACAATTGATAATTATTATATTCCATTTCTATATCTGAGGACGGGCGGCCTATAAAACAATGATGAAAAAAGCGGCTAGTAGGAAATTTTAGTTTTTATTATTTACCTGTCTCTACTTTTAACGGTTCTAAATCATGCGGCTATGCTGGCGTCTGGTCTAGGAGCTGCAAGTTTCGCGTGTAGGCTCACCATGCTTTGTCGACACTACGAATGTACACTGTCATCAATTTACAATAATCCAGATCGCTTAGATCGCTTTTGTGGTCATTCACTGTAGTCTCCCCGTATTATGTACTTGTTTAGTGCATAAAGTGTTTTAATACCTACTACAACTGATTCTCGTCTTGATACTTTGTAAGACAAGACAAGGTCACTTAGTGTTAAATTTCAGTAACTATTAATGGACTAGTTTCCATTACTCTCCTATTTAATTTCCTCAGATTCTTGTAATCTGCAATAAAGCAATCGGGTGCAGTGCTTTCCGATCTCAGTATGCGAATTCGCAGTATGTTGCACTAATTACGTATTCAGATATGTGTGACATGCGACGAACGTGGTTTCTAATTCTCTCATGCCTGATGTTTGACGAAGGTCGGAATATAAGATATCATTACAGTCTAGTACGTTTTATGCTGTGATTAATTTTGTCTTATAGATATTTTTTTATTGATAGTGTGGGCTTGCTTGCTCTAAAATAAAGTGTGCATATGTCTGTGAACTAGAACTCAGGCCAATTCGAACATAGTGCTCGTACCTACATCAGGATGATATTTGAATGATGTTATTAAGTAATCAATCGTGCGTATCGCCCGCACCAATACATGTACGAACAAGTACGAGTGAAATGCACGATAGCTGAATGACATCAGTTAGATGTCATTCTGATGTCAGTTTTCGTTCGAATTAACCTGACAATGCACTATTAAATTTGAACTAGTCAAAACAACATATATATAGCGGTAATTTTTCTTTGCTGAATGCAAAGACTGGAAGCAAGTTTTTTGTACCTAAATTTATGTTTTGGCACAGTTTACAGAAGCCTAGTTTTATATCCGCCCAAAGAGAAAGGAAAACTACAAAAGCCAAAAACCATTTCTTTCAGAGGTACGGACACGACTTACACAAAAGAGACATCGTTCGTCCATTTCTCGCGCGACATTATCCAGGAAAATATTGAAGCGTGCAAAGCCTATTCGCATGTGATCTAATTGTGGCATGCGGCCACTGACGTAACGGGCAAGAGTCGGTTGAGTGACCGCATAGCGTGCTGCCAAACGGAATCCCGAACAGTCTCCGCGTTTATTACCGAGTAGGGTTAGCAGGCGTCAGGATTTTTTGCGAGATGTCAGGGGTTTTGTATTAGACTGGAATACGGTCAGATTGGTGGGATTATTGATGATTATTTGAAAAAAATAGAGATCCTTGGATAGGTATCACAGCTGCGAGTTTGCTAAATGCTGTCCAAAATCCTAAAATGTATTATGCAAGTAGGTCTATAGGGCTCTTTCACAAGACAATAGAGTCTATTCGGAAGTGAAGAGTCGAGGAATGTAATGGGCCCCATACATTCCACGACTCTTCTCTTTCCGCACAGACTCTACAACATGTACACAGTGGCATCATGATAGTTGAAAGATATATAGCAACATTTATAAACACAACAGCCAATACCTGGGTAGACATTATCTAATAAAACTTTGAACAAATCAGATTACTTATATATTTTTTCTGTAGAATATAAATAATACACCGAAATAGAGTTCACATACGAAACTACATTACTTACTTCACTCAAGGCACTGGTCAATTTTCTATAGAAGAACTTCTTACTATATATGTAGTTGATCGCTGAGTCACAGAATGTTGGAGGAGTTTTGCCAATCATATTTGGACAAGCTCTCTTAGGGAGAACTCGCGAAACTGCAAGAGAGGTGTGAAATGCCTTTGAATGTTTCAAGAATATTTTTTTGGCACCAAGAGGGGTCAGAAGCAACAAACGCAACGGTAAATAAGGAGCCTCAAACGTCTAACATATTGCGTCAGGAATTTGATTCGGGAATCAAAGATTGTAGGACTTTATTAAGCGTATCATGGTAACCCTATTACCGAGGTAGTCTTGATTTCGCCATACGGGAGCTCCATTATGAGGAATGGATGTGGTCACTTATGCAATAAGCCGAGGATTAAATGATAGCGGCAAAGGTCTGCGGGGATACGCACTTGCCTATTAAGGTGACAGTCCATTTCCAACGCCAGCAGCACTACCATTCATTTTACTATGGAAATTGACAATAACACCGACGCGTTCGTACTAGTAGTGCAGCTGCGGTCAGAAATGAAATGTTACCCTTAGTTACTCTTTGGAATATTTGCGTCTGAGGCCCTATTTGACTCAAGAAATAAATGTAAGGTACATTTGGATGGTGACTGTAGGAGCGTTGCCAGTGTAACTATTACATTAAGTTGACGACTTATGTGCCCTTAGTTAGCCATTTGACTAATTTTGTCATAAGAGACGTTGTCATGTCCTGCATGACCAAACTGAACAGTTTAAAGACTTACGGATGAAATCGCGGAAAGAAGCTTGGAGTACAAAATGGGGATAATTTAATGAATTTCGACGTGTATGGCTTTTAAAAGATGGTAAAATTTTAGCACATCTTCTTCCTTACTCTGTGTGTTCGTGAATATGTGTTATTACTTATTATATTAATCGTTTATCTTCGCAGCATAGACTATCCCCCACAACATGTCGCATCGCATGGATTGGATGTAATATTATTACGAGTATAAAGAAGCCTTTTCCCACGGGTTAACAAAACCTTAACAAATTATATACCTAAACATTGCTCAAGAATTACTCTATTGATAAGTGAAAACCGCATGAAAATCTGTTCAGTAGTATTTGAGTTTATCGCCAACATACATACACAAAAACAGACAGACGCGGCGGGGGACTTTGTTTTATAAGATGTTGTGATTATTTCACTATCACCACCAACCTAAAATCATTCACGTACGCAAAATACTTCCTTCCACTTGTTATATTTAGTTTCGATCGTTAAGAGCTTTGGCCATTAATTAATGACTCGAAATGGTGTGTTATTCAACTGAACCACACACTTGCGTGGTAGGTAGTATTCTATAAGCAGAGTCATTGCTGCAAGTCGTCTTTTATGCCATCGTATAGGAGTTAATCTATATTTCACGGTAATAAAAATTAATCGAATAATCGGAGTCGGTTTCACCCGACACCTAAACGGCAAGTTGCACCGTGTATGCCATAAACAGCCGAAGTGTGCCACAGGTGTGCGCAGATCTTTATTGATATGACCCATCTGAATTGCACATTATCGTCTCTTACCAGATGGGCGCGGGACAAAGGGAGCAATGCCATTCTTTCACATTAAACTTGTCTTTAAATGTACGTACCCACCTATAGGTAAGATACGATTTATGAGAAACCGGCCAAGGGCGAGTCGGACTAGCGCACAAAGGGTTCCGTACCGTTATGCAAAAAAAGGCAAAATCACGTTTGTTGTATGTGAGCCCCACTTAAATATGTTTTTAGTGTTTGTTGTTATAGCGGCAACAGAAATACATCATCTGTGAACATTTCAACTGTTCATGAGTTACAGCCTGCTGACAGACAGACGGACAGCGGAGTCTTAGTATGTAATAGGGTCCCGTTTTTATCCTTTGGGTACGGAACTCTAAAAAGCAGCAAGTGGAGATCGGAATCAAATGCGGTCAAACAAACGACCAAAATGTGGTGCCAGAAATTTCGTCATTTGTCAGTTACATTTCGAAAAGACGGTGAGTAAATGTATCGAGCTGACAAGGAACAAACACTTTGCATGACACTTTCATATCATCGCCAATTTGGAATTAATAAACGCTAGAAAATCACCTGCGAAACTCGCGTCGCAAGTGTAATGTAATTCCTTTTAATGGAAAGATCACATGCTTGGAAATATGTTAACATACAATGGCAATAAATTGCTTTATTACGCCTTTAAATTGTGTAATCAAGCTTGCGCAAAAAAACATAACATATTTTTTTACTCTTTAGCTAATTGACACGCACATATGAAGGGTTTCTTTAGCGACAGTAGTAACATTCTCATTATTGTTTCACGTACAAGTTTCTTTTACAGTATTTGCTTGAACAGATATTCACGCACATAACAAGGGTTTTCCGCGGCTTTTTGTGAACATTACCTGTGTAGATACCCTATATACTAGTCTATAAATTTAGACGCATTTTTTTTAGCCCGTTATAGTGTCCCACTGCTGGGCAAAGGCCTCTCCACTTGATTTCCACAACTCCCGTTGTGGTGCTTTTTCCGGTCAGTTACTGATGAAGGCGTCGTCCCGCCATCTCCGCCTGGGCCTGCCACGTCCGCGCTTCTTTTGATAAATGTATTTTAAAAGTATGGTAGTTGAGGTAGAATTTTCTTGATTAGAGTACTTCTCGGTAATTATAAGTACAACATAATTTACCTCCTGTTTATTTAAGTCCTTTTTTTCCTTTGATATAGGTACATCTTCTTTTGATATTTGGCACTTGAGCAGTAGATAAATCATCTTGAATAACATGATAAATCTGCAATTTATTTACTTATAGCAGTCAAAGTCTACATATTTCTAAGTAATGATATCGATACCAGGTCTTTATCATGGTAATTATGAATAAACCTATCAAGCCAATTCGAACGTACATTGACATCAGAATCATATCTATATGGAATTTAGTTATCGTGCGTCTCGCTCGCGCCAAAACATGTACGGATATGTATACGTCGATTTGGCCTTATTATTTACCTTGTTCAATTTAGATTGTGTACATAATTATATAGGTAACAATAACACGGATGTAACAAAGTTTATAATCTAATAATCAGAGAATTATTCGTATGTAGGTTAGGTACATTTTAACCAAAGACCTCTTAATTCATATTAGCTGACTAAATAATAGGCAAATGCAGATCGATTTAGTCTTACACATGGCATACCCTCTTATTTTCAGTATGGATCCTTCAGAAGGGCAAACTTCACCAATATGGGGCGGATAAACAAGACACTGAATACGAAGGCACTTCCGTTCTCAACGTTTTCTCGACCTTCTTGTGGAAACTCGGGATAACAAGGAACAAGGAGCCTTCACAAGAAAATAGATACGTCCAAGGTTTCCATTTCACAATTCCGCATTTTGTTTATCTTATTCTAAACCCGATCCAAATCGAATATCAATATACTTATTGTGATTTTCTATCGGTTGCACATCTGAACATTAATTTTCGGAGAGGACCAGTGCAAGGTCTGGACTCGTCCAATCTGATACCAATACCTACTATACCTAGGTCAAATTTTAAGCAGTTAGCTTACTGTAACGCTTTTCAGTTAATCCTAATCGGCGAGTGCACTTCATATACATTTCGTTTTTCGGTAACATCGCGGAACGAGTTGTTTGTTTAAGTGATCTTTGATTTTTTTTAAAGATGCGAACAAGCAGCCTGTTGGCCAGTATAATGACCACGACTACAAGAAAATTGTATGAGGCAAGTACGCCCGCGAAATAAGTGTAACTACATACATACCTACATATTTCCTATAGGCTATACCTATACTATGAAAGGTTAAGAGTTAGTAGAATTTAGGTGGACTGTTCTTACCTGACGGGAATGAACACGCCATTGTGGAAGGGTCTTTAACTAACCTTACCCCGTACCCTATCCTTGTAGTTTTATGGCAAGCTTACTACTAACTTATCTAAAGGATTAGGTAATATCTCTGTTCGCCATAAGCCCTGAGATTTCAGCCAAATGACTATGTTCAGTATACGGCATTCCTTTGAACGAATGCGTACTCTCAGTCTCTCACGTATTACTATCTACGGATTCTACAATTGCATATTTTGTGCATAAGTTCGCTGTCAATAGTTTTTGTCTGCGGGCAATCGCACTTGGCATAATTAAGTACCCATCTCTACAGTACTTAACTATGCTGACACCTAAGTTGTAGGCAAGGAGAATACCTTCCTAGGGAAGGCATGCGCGTCGCCTGCATTCTTCTTAGAAAACTCGTTACTGCCAAGCGCGATTGCAGTTCAATCGAAAAAGATACTAAAGCTATATGAAACTTATAGACTTGTAGGTTTTTTCGCATACAAGAGCAGAGTAGCGGTCCCGAACTAAAACAGAACGTGGAATTGCTTCCGATAGTGCGAAAAAAGTGCATTACAATACATCTGATAACATCCGTCTCGTATTCCTGGGAAAGGGTTTATCAAGTTAATGCATTAAGTTAAAATAATAAGCGCTTTACGAATTTATTTTGTAGTAAGTATTTAGGTATTAAGTAATATTATGGGCATTATGGCTACTTTGCGCCACCCAAAATCATGAAGGTTAAGAAAATTAGTACTACTAATAAAATGTAACTTAAATACTAAACTCGTGGTCAAATTGAGCCAGATATAAACACGTACATATTTATATCCTTACAAAATAAAATATTGCAAGAAAAACTAGAATTACGATAGGTACTAACAATCCAACAATCCAACGCAATCCAACGTAGAATTATTTCGTAAGTCTTCAAAATTATGAATTTAATCTTCTCAAGTTTGTTGCTTTCATTCGATAGCTTTGTAGAAGTTTAAGATCAGCTGGTACACGATGCAGGAGAATTTAATCTCTAATCTCTTGCAAGTTGGCAATTGTGAAGTTTAAACTTTGCTTTCCTCAAGCTTCTACAACATTTTTAAATGACGAAGTACTCTTTGCAGTTTTCTTGTTGTGTACCCAATATTAATCTTACTAGAAAAACCATGACTTAATGTTTAAGTTCATTAAAGTCTAGTATATTCCGTGACAATGCGGTTGTTTAGTTGTAGTTCCTTTTATAATTATGTGACAGGTATGCATCAGCGGCTTTACTTATTATTATTTTTAATAGTTGTAATTAGCTTAGTAATATTTGGTTACAATCTTCTATGCATGATCGCATATATATTAGAAAAGATAACATGGGAACAGACTTTTTATATACATATCTACAGTACGTCTACCACCAGTTTTTACATTGACATACTTAACGCTCACGTCTACGTGTACTTTCTGTACATCTCGCTTGCACTAATATGCGAGTACGAGCGAGATGCATAGAAAGTAAGTTACGTAAACGTGAGAGTATATATGTCAATGTCAAAACTGATAGCAGACGTACAGGTGTAACCTGTGTATTTATTAAATACCAGCAACACCAGTTAAAATGTTATTTTTAATCCGAGAAAGAAGCACTAAGTTCTTCCTCAGCCCATCCAGTCTCACATAAAAACGAAGACAGTTGACGTGCCGTTTAAAATAACAATTATCGCGTATCACATCAAATCACACGCTGGTGTGAACACACATGTCCAAAACAACAATAGCATCAAAGAATCCAGAGTGATCTTTAATGTTTATCTTTCTGTTCTTCATTCTTTAATAGTGAAGGAAAAGGAGGTAAAATGTTCAACGTAGGCCTTGTATGAGGATTCTTAAAATAGATCGTATCGAATAATGGTGCTTTTGCAATGCAATTAAAATATTTTGCGGTGCGTATGTGTTGATAGAGGCTGCAAGGGACAAACTCCTTCAAGCTTTACCGTGTAGGCACATGATACATTGTAGATAATAATTATATTATCCATATGAATGTAGCACAGTCAAGAGGCAATTAAAGTTACAAAGTAAAATGAATAATGTGTGTATGTTTGATATACTTAACCATAAATAGTAACCAGGCGTAAGTTATTAACCGAAATTTCCAAACAATTCTAAATTTGCTCTTAACTGCCAGTGCGTAATTTTTTTAAATGTAATAATATCGTTTTATCTTTCATTCGAGAATAAATATATATATAAAAAGGGAAACGTTTTTGACTCTATATTTTGTAAAATGGCTATTTTTGGTTTTAGAAATAATTATAGGATAGTTTATTCAGAAATTTTGTTCGTTTTTCATTTAATGTGCATTGTTATTAATTAGTAAGGGTACTTTGCAACATTTAACAGGACGAAGTAAACAAATAGTTTTTAAACTACGTGATTATCGAGATTTGCCATAAGTTAAAAAATATAGCAAGAAATTAAATACCAAAGTCGACGAACCCAATGATAATGATAAATTAAAGTCATTATTCGTTATCTGCGGTTATCATCTAAATGGCCGATGCCGTGGATAGTTTCTGAGAAATCGCACGAGGAGATAATATTATGAAAAATGTATTACCTTCTTACAGTGTTGTGTAAAAATATTGCAAAAATCAAGGAGTCAAATTACTCGAATTTATCACAAAAGCTCACTATGTGATAAATGCAAAACAAAACATCTTCTATCAGTAGGTATAGGTGTCAGAAAAAACGATGATTTTGATAAAATAAAAACACATTATCATCATAATTAATTTCCTTTATAGGTAGAACTGAAAGTAGTTTCTACTCTCGTATTAAATTAACGAATGCCATTCAGACATCGAAAAGTCATCAGTTGACCTACCTAATGCAGTTTTTGAAACTTGTCGGTTTTTAAGTTTATTTTGTTACGATAACATAAAGTGTACCCACATTGTCGAGAAAAAATTATAGTTAAAAGTTTAAAGGGAAGGGCAATCCTACATAGGTATAAGGTATAAGTACGTCATTGAATTGGTTGGCCGGAGCCCTTTCGTGTCCACTATTAATTATTCGTGACGTCACAAGCTGAAACGTCACGCGACGTTGTGTACAAACTCGTGCTTTACGTCATTTACGACAAAACATGTCATTATGATTGAAAGTACGATAGGCAAATCACAACCGGATTTTACTAATTGAAAGGAAAACAATGAAGTTAACTAACATTTATTATTAATTGAGTATACTGGTTTCTCATGATTGTCACTTTATAATAGGTCTATGTTGCTCTATGGTCGGTGACGGATTGATCCGTCTTTGGCGTTGGACCTACGGTGCGGATATAGCCGTCATTCGCGTCGAAAAGGTTAATGGTCCACCAGTTTTTACTTACAAGGGGCCGTGGCTATAATTTTCGTCGGGGTCGCATTACTGCTACCCGTTAGTTCTTCACACTCTCACCACATTTTCGTTACCTACATATACCAGGGTAGAAGTCATAAGTCGTTATCGTTTGTAAGTATGTCATTATATTTATAATGCTAATTAACTACCTAATAAAGGAATTCATAAATATTGACATTCACACTGCATATGAATGAACAATAAATTACTTATGTCATTATTTATTAACTTAACCCGTTTCACACAAAATAAAAAATAAATAGTTTAACGTTTTAAAGCCAATTAAAACATGAAGCAGCGCCATTAAACTTGAAATACCTATTTCTTTAAAAAAATGTTTGTTTTCAAATATTTTTGGCACCTTTGGTCCTTGGGATACCTAATCAGAGTGGGGGGTAATATTGTTTACCTACCTATTTAGTTAATTCATTTAGTTTTAGTTATTCTTAGGCTTGTTTAATTGTTACATTTCTATCTGTTATTCATAATTTGTCTTTATTGTAAATAAAGTATATTAAACCATCGTAATGTAGGTACGTTAAAAGCAAAACATGGAAAAAGCCCGAGGTCGAAAGCTAGACGTCGGGCCGACCGTCGACCGTGTCACTACCAACTCCAGATGCTATCATGAAATCCAATTTCGCGGCTTTGTTATCGCGCCCAGGAAATTTAGAAGATTATCTCTTCTAATCATTTGACTTTTAATATTATACGCAGTCTCATATTCTCAATTAAACTAATACCTACTCTATGCACTATTCGCATGTGATTAGTTAATACCAAATTAAATAAACATAGAACAATACCTATTTGAAAAAAGGCACGTATTTAACCGGTCAACTAATTAATCGAATTTGGGTAGTTTAAAATAATAGAAATGGGTACTAAAATTAATAGTTTGGCAACAAAAACGGACCCTTAAAATATATCAATATGAGTTGTATTTGGCTACAAATATAATGACCACCAAAAAATACTTTGGTACCCTAAATAAAAAAATCATGCTTACCAAAAAAAATTACTGAACACCAAAAAAATAAGACCTAAAAATACAAAAGTACCACCATTTTAATTACGACTGCACTTCAAATTGTATTCAAATACCAAATATATTGAATGATCACCAAAAATCATTAATGATCACCAAATCTTGAAGACCAAATTAATGCGATATTTTCACCTAAATAAACCACTATGATTACCAAAAAATGTATACATATTACCAAATAAACTGATGCCATAATTACTAGCCCCTCCCGCTCAACCCCCCGTACCCCGCACCGCATACCTACCTTACCTAATCTACTTTTCTAGTAGCATTTCGTTATGCTACTAGAAAAGTAAGTCAAACTGCTATCAGTTAAGTGGGTTAGGTTAGCACTGCGACCCTTACAGAAACGAAATGGTACTAGAAAAGTAGGTCAGGTTAGGTTTGAACTGCGACCTTTACAGAAACGAAATGCTACTATAAAAGTGGGTTAGGTTAGGTTAGAACTACGATCCTCACAGAACCGAAATGCTACTAAAAAAGTGGGCTAGGTTAAGTTTCAACTGCTACCCATACAGATACGAAATGCTACTAGTAAAGTGGGTTAGGTTAGGTTTGAACTGCGACCCATACAGAAACGAAATGCTACTAGAAAAGTGGGTTAGGTTGGCTATTCTATTAAAGCAAATGACTCCAAAATAATCATTCTTCTAGAAACGAAATGCTACTAGAAAAGTGGGTTAGGTTAGGTTTGAACTGCGCCCCATACAGAACCAAACTGCTATCAGAAAAGTGGGTTAGGTTAGGTTTGAACTGCGACCCTTACAGAAACCAAATGCTACTAGAAAAATGGGTTAGGTTAGGTTTGAACTGCGACCCTTACAGAAAAAAAATGCTACTAGAAAAGTGGGATAGGTTAGGTTTGAAATGCGACCCTTACAGAAAAGAAATGCTACTAGAAAAGTGGGTTAGGTTAGGTTTGAACTGCGACCCTTGCAGAAAAGAAATGGTACGAGAAAAGTGGGTTAGGTTAGGTTTAAACTGCGACTCTTACAGAAAAGAAATGCTACTAGAAAAATGGGTTAGGTTAGGTTTGAACTGCGACCCTTACAGAAAAGAAATGCTACTAGAAAAGTGGGATAGGTTAGGTTTGAAATGCGACCCTTACAGAAAAGAAATGCTACTAGAAAAGTGGGTTAGGTTAGGTTTGAACTGCGACCCTTGCAGAAAAGAAATGCTACGAGAAAAGTGGGTTAGATTAGGTTTAAACTGCGACTCTTACAGAAAAGAAATGCTACTAGAAAAGTGGGTTAGGTTAGGTTTGAACTGCGACCCTTACAGAAAAAAAATGCTATAAGAAAAGTGGGTTAGGTTAGGTTTGAACTGCGACCCATACAGAAACGAAAAGCTACTAGAAAAGTGGGTTAGGTTAGGTTTGAACTGCGACCCTTGCAGAAAAGAAATGCTACTAGAAAAGTGGGTTAGGTTAGGTTTGAACTGCGACCCTTACAGAAACGAAATGCTACTAGAAAAGTGGGTTAGGTTAGGTTAGAACTGCGACTGTAACAGAAATAAAATGCTACTAGAAAAAGGTGACCAAGTGGATTAATTAATTTAATAGGATAACGATAATTATATTAAATATTTGCACATTTTTAATTAAAATTTGGTTACAATTGTGGTGGTCACATACTATTTTTGGATTTACAATGATTATTTTGGAGTCATTTGCTTTAATATGATATCAAGATTTAAAAATTTGGTTATAATTTTACATTAAAATGGAGTTCTAATTTTGGTGGTCATTTACTATTTTTGGGTTTACAATGATTATTTTGGAGTCATTTTCTTTAATAGGATAGCAAGATGTAAAAATTTGGTTATCATTTCACATTAAAATGGGGTTTGAAATTTGGTAATCATTTAGTATTTTTGGGTTAATAATGATTAGTTTGGTGTCATTTCCTTTAAAAGGATAGTAAAGTGTAATAAAATTGGTAATCATTTCACATTAAAATGGTGTTATAATTTTGGTGATCATTCATTATTTTAGGGTGGTAAAATAGATTTTTTTGGTATTAAATTTTACTAAATCTGGTGATCAGTTAAATAGCAGCCGTTGTATTTTAATGCCGTCACAGCTTTTGTTTATTTTTAGGCAGGTACCAAATATTTCTTTTGGCAACTGAATTATTATATTGGCGACTATTTATGAAGCACATTTTAAAAAGAAAACGGCTATCTATTAATTTAAAGATGTTCTTTTAAAATATTTTGTTTGGTCACTACACGGTCAACCTAACACGCTCCTACTCGCTTCGCTCGTCGTCGCACCTATCTTTTGACTCTGGCAGAACACAGTGGTAACTATTGAAATTAGTAATTAAAAATTTAAAGACCTAATGGTATAATGGCCATTAGGTGTTTCATGATTAGGAATTTCGACTATAAGTATAGCAAGTATAGTACCTAGGGTATTATTGGTAAATAAATTTGTGGTGTTTTGTGGATTAGGAAATTTGTCAATTTAAAGTACTAGGTATGCATATGTTTAAATTTAAATGATTAAAAATGGAGTATTTAAAGCTTATGTATATAGGTATCTTAGGTATTCTGTATATGTACAAAATATATAAACAGCCAAATTTTATGGTCGCTTTACAATATTAGTTGCCAACTTATTATTTTAGACGCCAACCTATCAATTCAAGTTCTATATAATTTTTTTGGGTGGCTTGATTTTGCTGCCAGTTTTTTAATAATATGATGGTTAAATTTGAGGCTAATATAAATTTATTGGTGCTAAAATATTAATGCACAGCCAAATTATATTATTATATGCCCAGTGAAAGTTCCTGTTTAATATTTTAGTTGCCCGGTTAATAATAAGCCTTGAAAAAATAACCTGATAAGTGCGAATCGGACTCGCCCACCGAGGGTTCCGTACAAATTTAACTTAATTTTTTACAATTTTATAGTTTTCAGATTTTTTCCTGTACTTGTAGTAAGACGATAGGTACCTACATAGGCCGACGGATATAAAAATCACATCCCAAATTAAAGAATCCGAATTCATACATTTAACACGGTAACACCTAGATTGCCTAGTAAAATTAGTATTGAGTGTATTTATATGTAGTATAAATTTCCAATAACTTATGTTACTTATTTAAGTACATATATGTTTTTACTTCTTCTTCCTCCATTCCTCATGACTGAGGGTCGCGACCACATGACGTCGTTATTTTGTGCACCAAGCCTCTCCATTCTGCACGATTTTCCGCCTTCCTAATAATAGGCGCCTGTGTAGATCCCTAGAAGGCATTTACAGTGTCCACCCAGCGGGTTGGTGGATGTCCACTAACCCGTCCGCCATCCACCATGCCTTTTCAAAGTTGTCCGGCTCCCGTCTGGCAACGTGTCCAAAGTAGTTAAGGATCCGCTGGAGGCAAATGGGTGATAAACGGCACTGGATTTTCAACTCCGTCATGATTGACGCAACAGGTACAAACACCTGCAATAATATGTTACACAACGAAGGCCGCAAAAATATCTGACACGATCTAAGATCTTATTAGTAGAGCCATAAGAGCATGCTATTTTTGCGGCCTTCGAAGATTAACATATTATTGCAGGTGACTGTACCTGTTGCGTCAATCATGACGGAGTTGAAAATCCAGTGCCGTTTATCACCCATTTGCCTCCAGCGGATCCTTAACTACTTTGGACACGTTGCCAGACGGGAGCCGGACAACTTTGAAAAGGCATGGTGGATGGCGTACGGGGTAGTGGACATCCACCAACCCGCTGGGTGGACACTGTAAAGGCCTTCCAGGGATCTACACAGGCGCCTATTATTAGGAAGGCGGAAAATCGTGCAGAATGGAGAGCCTTGGTGCACAAAATAACGACGTCATGTGGTCGCGACCCTCAGTCATGAGGAATCGAGGAAGAAGAAGTACCTGTTATAAATTTTAAGTATTCATTTAGCTCTTTATAACATTGCTGTCTCCCAAATTCTTGCAATACACTTGTTTAACCAATTCAACTCGAGCATGAAGGCGGCGTGTAATGAGGGTCAATACAAGTTCAGTTCTCGTCCGTCGTTTAAGTGGCATTAATGACTAAACTGATTTCGCAGTTAACTGGATTCACTTTATAGAATTAATTCATGGAAATCCTTATTAAGTGGGAATAAATTAAGATTAATTTGAGCACTAATCATTCCAACTATTTATAAATTGTTAATAACGCTTTGGGGTTAATGGAAAAGGTTAGTATCGAAATATTTGTGTTAAAGTATTTAGAATAATATTTGTAGATACAATTTGTAATAGTTTTTTTTTGCTTACTGGTTCTTTATTATTGTTTGTAATTGAAATAACTTTTATATTTGGTGTAACATCATTTGTGTTTAATACAAATAAGTCCTATATCATTCTCAAATATTCTATTACTATAGAATTAGTTTTATTTTTAAATATTCATCACTTGTGTTATATATATTCACATTTAAGTACATATGTACCTAGGTATATTGATGTGAATAAAATGCACTGAAACTCAACTGATGCAGTATTATAATATTAAGATGTTTAAGTCTGAAATCCGTTCCAGGGGGTAAAAAAAAAATCAACTTATAATTTTTCATACCTACATAATTTATTGTATTTAGGCCCATAAACCGGTAATAAGCAAATTTTTGTACACCGTCTTGAATGCGGAACATTTAAAAGTTTCCGTTAGATTTATTATTGGATAAACCTGCGAGTTAAAGTTGAGAAATGAACGATATGTCAACGGCATGGTTCTGGCTTAGGCAAGATAAATGAGGCCACCTAATGCAACGGATCAGGGGCGAAAATAATAACAGTCTCCTTATATACCTACCTACCTATGTCATTACTATTTACAGTATTTACTATGTAGGTGTTTGACCAATGCTTTTTTTACCAGTGTGAACAAGAGTATTTTATATTTTTATTATATAAAACACTATGATAACAGCTAGAGGTAGAGGTAACCAGACTTGATGGCTTTTCATCTAATAATTTGACACCAGAGACTATACATATATTACTGTAATCTTTCTGAACTACAACCTACCTAGGTGACCACCTGCAAAGATATATTACTCTTTGAAGGCCGCAAAAATATATGACGCTCTTATGGCTCTACAAATAAGTTCGTGTCAGATATTTTTGCGGCCTTCGTTGTGTAATATATTATTGCAGGTGACTGTACGGTCCTTATTAAAGTTCATCAACTAGGTATTAGATAGAGTACATTAGGTACCTAGTTCTCGGTTACCACACAGGTGTTCTCGTACTGGTATTAATTTATTAGGTATCGGAATGTTGTCAGTATATGTGTTACTTAACCCTTTTGCAGAAGGGTTTTCAATCAAAATCCAGTCTACATGTGGTTTGCTTTTAAATATAATGCTTCCACAAATACCCTGCATGATTTTTGCATGAAGTCAGAACGGCACGGGTGAACGTTTTTACAAACAAAATTACGCAGAGCGCGCAGGTTACGATATTTTACGCCGTAACCTGAGTGATAAATTGTCGTACTTAAGTTCCGAAAAACTGATTGGGACTGTCTCCGAAATGGGCGCTGGAATGTTGGGATTCTCCTATCCCATTTGAGATAACTGGTTTTGTACGTAAAATTACTTTTTTTTTATTTGTATTGGCCGTGTGTTTTCTATGAAATGTAGAGCAATTTGATAAAAATAATAAGAAATTATCTAAACCTACAATGCGACTATATTCCGAATAATATTAAAATGAAGGTAACTTTTATGTTATAAAACGTAACAGCATACAGAGATTGGAAATAAAGCATGGATACTTAGTAGCTAATATCTAGGACAATAAATGCTTGTAACATAAATCACGTATATTCTGCATACTTTATACATACTTTAACAAATTGTATAGTGTGTTTTTCATCCTATAGCCATATTCTGCGAGTTGAATATACAAGGTCAAACTGAGCAGCTTTTATAGTATGAATTATCTCAGATGTTTTTTTCGGGCTCGGGCCCTAATCTAATAAACAAAAGGTATTGTTTCCTTTATGCAGTGGTTACACTGCTTACAGCTAATTGCCCCGACACAAGCAACGGGAACAAGCCTGTTTAAAAAGCAAATTTACCATTACATTTATATGGTTCAAATTCATGAAACAGCCCATTCGGAGATAACACGTTTTATTACCTCCAAAGAAAATACTACCCTGATTGTTCTCTGAATGTGTTGTCACATAAATTTGAACCTTAATACTATCACGATATAGTTGCTTTTTAAACGACTTGGTTGCTTTGGCACGTGCTGAAGACCGCTCTTAAAAGAAACAAAGGCTTTTGTTTAACAAATTAGGGCCCGAGCCCGAAAAAAAATATCTGAGACAATTTTTACTATACTATAGTAATAAATAGCCCATAGTAAATAAATGTTGTTCAGTATGACCTATATATTTTATATACCTCGCAAAATTCGGCTATGGGCTGAAAAATACCTACCCCGTGAAAAATAAATACGAAACTAGTTAAATAACTCCACATTTCACCACTAATGCTACAGATCTACAGTTGTAGTGCATAATAAAATTGTTTTCTATCGTACTTTTTCTGAAACGGACGTATTAGTCAACCTCAGTACTTTTTGCGCCGAGACTGACTGAAATAGCAAGACACGTTCGTAGGTACGTTTCCGTGAAAATACGATAGAATATAATTATGCACTACATGTACCTAAAACCTACATTTACTTTTGCAACAATGTATGAACTAATATTTTAATAAACAATGATTAATATAATCGTGATTTATTCTCCCACGTTCAAGTCTGGCGCACGTAAGCGTCTCACGAGCATGAAATACATAAAACCGTTTAACCCCCTTTCGTTCCGGACTTACAAAGCAAGCGTCATTCTTTTGCGGATTAAAATGAGCTACCTACTTTGTCGCTTTACTGTACCTGCAGGGTGCCGCGTAGTGTTGCGAACTTGCACTATTTCATAATCAGACTCAGATCTTATTGGAGCTGCATTCTGGCTTTTAAAAATTGTTACCTACTGATTTTTGTTTCTGTTGTCGCTTGCACTAAATATAAGTAGGTATGAACAAGATGCACGAGCGAGTGCTTGATGTCAAAATGATATGAAATTGACAACAATTTGAAAGTTTGAATTAGCCTCAGGTTCTATAAATGTTGCTCCGGCATTATCGCCGACCAGTTTTGTACTGATAAATGTAAAAAAAAAGCAAAACATGTGGACTTCTCTTTTTGGACCTTAGGTGCATATAGGTACATGTAATTTGCGAAGTGGTTGGTTGGGGATCTATTGTACTTGCAAATAGCAATGACAGGAAATTGTGTAGCAAAAGTTAAATCTTGTGAGTCTACAATTTACTAGTATTTGTAATATTTATTTAATCTGTCAAATAACTAGGAATGTGGCCGGCAAGCACTAAGTCTGATTAAATGATCTGGTACCTACCATAGTTTTCTCGCATTTACTGTTATAGTTGTTTATTTGGTAAACATACATTTGCGTGTTTACTGTGTGATTTTACTTTTTTATTCAATAATAAAGTAAATTAAAAGCTTTACTATTGATTTCTGTAACACCGTTTTTATTCACCAGTTACCCATGTTAAGAAGGTGTTTGACCGCTAAAGGAAAAGGTTAACGTTTTTCCTGTTATTCTATTTTCAGTGATAACAAGGTTCAAAGGCAGGTAGCTGGCCGTGAAACCGCAAAGGGATTGGTAACTAGTAAGATGAATAAAGTCTAAGAAAAAAACGTGCCTCGGAAATCAAGAAAAAGTCATTCTCGGATAGATGGCGCACACACAATGGCCTATGGTCGGCTAGATGGCGTTGACCACACCGTTTCATATTTAACAATTTTAACACATAGGTATCAGTGAATGAACATGGGTCAAAATGATATAAAAATAATAAAATCATTTATCCATTATATAAATTTTTTCGATAGTTTTAGACGTTTTCATTTTGAGTTTTAGTCGTGTGTCGATAGATGGCAGTAAATTTACTGTGACTACAAAATTTACTATGACAGGACCCCTCTATACTATCTATTCTCTTTGGTAACTAGTAAATACCTAATATGGACGTAATGGCTTAATTTTATCGGGTACTAAGTAGCTTCTGCCTCTGAGTTTGTCCGCTCCGCATAGAATTTGCCGCTGAACTAAGAAACATTTTCCATACTGTTAAACGACCATTTGAAAACCGATGTCAATAACGAGTGTTCATTTTTATTTAATACTCGGGTACTACTTAACTCTTATGTTGGTAGTAGGTGTAAATTTTCCGGATACCAATTTGTTATATTTTAGTAGCCGGAACAAGCTGCCGTTATATGCATTATAAAGTTGTTTTACGACGTGTTTTACTATCATCTAAAACGTCAAACATTATTGCAAATGACATCACAGAACTACATATATTTAGCGTAAATAAGGTACAACGATGGAATTGAGGAAATGGTCCTGCGGTGTAATGACGTCATTTAGTAGCTGATATTATTATGACTAGACACCAAATGGCTCCACTGCGTTCACCCACATTGCTTCTGAAAATGGTTTGAATTGTGTTGTCAACGAGAACTAGCATGACGGAGTCGGCACTAGATCAATATCAATTAAGGGGCAGCGAAACCGGTCTGAAAGGGAATTATTTTAGAAAGATATTTTGTTCTTTTTGCGGTTGAATCGTTTCGCTATTAACGCGATGGAGAGGCCAATATCTCGGCGTACTGCAAAAGGATAAAAAGGGGAATAAAGTAACTTGTATGGCAGGTCGGCTGCAAGATGCAGAAATCTGTGCGGGGCGTGGGCGTGGGCGAACCGGTCTAGACGAGATGAACTTTAAGGACCCAGCTAAATAAAATAAAAGATCGCACCGCGACGGAGGCCAGCCCTCGTACTGCGCAATATTTGCCGCAACTTAATATCGCCAATGGGACATAGAAGCGGCCGAGATAAAAGCTTGTAGAGTCCTTCGCATACATAAGAGATCTTGTACCGAGAAACCCGCGCTGGATCAGTCTCTTAAGCCCTAAAATAAAATTGCAACAATAGCTTTCTCATGTGAGTCTAACTTCGTTCCTTTAATAAAATTGCACAAGCTTAAGGCAATTTAATGAGGTTTTCTAAAAGCATCAAAGTTCATTGTGCTGCAAACTCCCAGTAGAAAACCTCTAATTTACCTTTAGTGGACACAATTGGAAGAAAACACTAGAGGGCGTCGTGTTGGATTAGATTAGTGCTGATAAGATTAGTAGCGTCGCAGAGTGTCGCGGAGCTCCGACCGCAGCCTCCGCCATGTGAATCTGCTAATTGCCAGCTCTATCTACACTGCAGTAACTACCTACTTCACATAAGCGCTTGCTTCTGCCGCTTTCATTAATCAATCTTTGGCAAAACTGCAGCGGTGACCTCGTAAAGATGTGGTCGGCGTTTCTCAGGTCCATCATTGTTCACCGGAGACGTAAGAGGACCGTGCCTAAGCACTTCATGAATATTTATCGCAGCAAGGCGCGAGCTGGAGTTTCGCGGGCTGGACTCGGGCGGGGCTGCACCCTAATGCAATGATTCATATTCGGTTTGCGGGCGAGTTGAACGTCTTCCATTATTGTCATTCATCGGAGGAAGTGGGCGGCGAGGGGCGGCGCGGGTGCCGCCGGCGCCCCCCGCGCGACTCTCAGTCGCTCGCCGACACTCTCGCCGCTAACACGCGAGAGACGCGATGCACGTCGCCTACGCTTGACTCATTCAGTCGTTCGCGTTCCGTGTGTGAGTGCCCTCCGTGATCCGAAGCCGGAGCTTCCTAGCCGCGTGTGCAGCTGTCCAGTGCTTGCGGTAGGGCCGAGTGCCCGCCAGGAGCCAGCGATTGTGGTGCCAGTGTCTCGCGCGCCGGAGCCGACGGCTCAGCTGACCGCCGCGGTACATCGCGAGCGCACGGTGAGTGCGATCGATCACTGCATGCACGCGCTACACCACTTATGTGTGTCTATTTCGAGTCGCTCGCGAAACTCGGCCCTCGATCGCATGTACGCATTTCGCAGATCACCAGTTGCTGGCATGGGTCGACGATTTCGCTTAGAAATTGCGACCATTTTTCAAGTGTCGAGCGCGCGGTAGCGGCCGTGTTGATAAACAGTGTCGGCTTACTGTGAGGATGAGCTATGGAACGGCTCGCTTGTCTGTTTGTGGATTGTTCCATGTTATGACTTGATTCAGTGGGTATCGAGAATTTGTGGATATTATTGACATGGCACAGGATTGGTTTGTCGGCTGCCTACCAGCGGGTAAAGGATATGCAATCAGTTGGGTCAGTGACGGGCGGTCGTACTTCATCCACAGCGATCGTTAGCCGCCGCGCCGCCAGCTGACTTCCCGTCGCGTTGCACTCGCACTCGCAAAATACATGTTTTGCTCCGCCCAACTGGCCCCTATAGCTTATTATCTTATTATAATGAACCTAGTATAAAGTCCAATAACTTAATCAGCATAATAACATAAATACCTAGGTAGGTACACAGGTATTTAGTGGTATCACTGCCAACTCAACATCAATTTACAGTCAAAAAGAGGCTAATTTGCCTAGATTTAAAAACGTTACCTATACCAACCTCAGCAGCTGTCAAGTATTCTATTCAAATGAACTTCGAAAGCTGCCGTCACACATAACATAAGCTTTGTGTGTCATGAATTGTAACAGTAGGTAATAGACTTGCAGCAGTTACAACCCTATTATACATTTTTTAATTCCTATATGATACTCGTATTAAGCCTGAAAAATAAGACGTATACCGGTATTAGATTGGAATCGTATTGGTTTATGTGCTCTCGCTTCTGCGAGCGTGAACCAAATGCGAGTGACCGAGAAGTTCAGCGGAATTAAATTCAACAAACATGCCAATTCGAACGTACTGACACTGACATCAGAATGATATCTCAATGGTGTTGTTTCTTATTTATTCATCATGCGTCTCGCCTGCGCCAATACATGTACGGACAAATATGAGGGAAATGCACGATAACCGAATGACATCATCATCAGTAAGATGTCATTCCGATGTCATTGCACGTTCAAATTGGCCGGAGAGTTCAATCGATTAGGACACAAGACAAATTAAATCCAGGCCCTAATCAAGATTTCAAACTTAAATAGAGTTAGACCAAGATAAGACTGCAACGATTTTGATAGCAGTGCAAGTGTTATTAAAAAAAATAAGTTTCCTGCTAGTTGCTTTGATTAAGATATTTTTCTTAGGTAGGTACATGCAGGTAGCAGAAATATTGCTACACTAAATATTAAATGAATCAGGAGCACGGTAACAGAACTGTTATCTCTTATCAATCTGCTCTTACGAAGGTCGCTCTGATAAAAGATAAAGTTTCAGCGGCACTGCACATTCGAGGCCTTTTTCTACCGGGACTAAATCACTAAAATAATTTGAATTTGCTAACAAGTTAACTTGATAATTGATAATTTAAAATCCCGCCTAGTAACATAAATATTATTTACGAGTAGGTACCTATATATAATACTTACTCTCTCGGCAGAAACGAATTTAAATACCTAACACATTAAAATTCGGCAAACCATATTGGCTGTAGGTCATGCCAAATGAAGGAAAAATATGTACATAGGTATCCATATGTATACGCGGTAAACATTAGGTATTCTCTTGTTTTCAATAGATAAAGAATTAAAACGAAGAGTGTAATAGGAAAAAAGGTGATGTTTTTGAATAACGTAATTAAAAACAAGCTTACCTTGGCATACTTTTAAGAAAATAGGTACCTATCAATATATTTAACAAAACAATAGAAGTTAGGTACGCGTCGCGATAGTCGATTCATGGAAAGGTGTAATGCATTGGGGTACCTATACATAAGTATATTATATATAATAACTTCATAAACGATATGAATTACATATATAAAGTTCATAAAATATAGTTAGACTTGAATACTTTTTAAACGCCCCAGCTGTTAAAAATGAGAACGAACTATTTCTTAATTATTATTAATAAGCCTTTTTAGGGTACCGTACCAAAGGAAAAAACGGAACCCTTATAGGATCACTCGTGCTTCTGTCTGTCTGTCTGTCCGTCTGTCACAGCCTATTTTATCAGAAACTACTGGACCAATTAAGTTGAAATTTGGTACACATATGTAAATTAGTGACCCAAAGACGAACATGTAACGTAAATAAATGAATTTTAAACATGGGAGCCACTTTTGGGGGGTAAATGAGAAAATTAAAAAATAAAGTTTTTCAAACTATGTCGTGTTATATGTCAAATGAAAGAGCTCATTTTGAGAATTTCAAATATATTTTTTTTATAATTTTAAAATATATAGGTTAGAAGTTATTTAAGAAAATAAAAAATACAGGAAAACCTATTAGAAATGTGCAGTCAAGCGTGAGTCGGACTTAATGTACGGAACCCTAGGAACGCGAGTCCGACTCGCACTTGACCGGTTTTTTAATTACAGTTCGTGACTTTACGATTTTATTATAAGGACACTTTAGAGAAAACGGGCGATGGGATCAAATGTTGCATTTGAAATTTTGTAAGACATAAGTCAACATCTTTTGCCTACATGAGATAAAACATCAAATAGCGCTGCTGAATGCTAGTTTCAATATCGAACTATATGACGGCGACCTCAGCAATCAAGGGTTTTTCCTTTTATGAGCTCTTATGTGGCTGGCCAGGCCAAACTTGTACTTAAAAACTCTATCGGATTATATTTAAATACTTACATAAAAAAAGCATAAGTATAGTAGTAAGCCGATTCAACGGAGCCACGACGTTTTGTCGCATAAATAGTGTTTAGTTTTAAGTTTATAAAGTATATATGTATGTTAGTCTGTAAGGTATTTGTAATATGGGCCTTGTTGCCTGACTTAAATTTTAAATTAATAAATAATGAGCATACTCGTATTCATCCGAGGCATCTCTAAAACTGACATGACGCAACAATTTAACACGAGCACAATTTTCAGTAGCAATATTCACATCCTTAATTAAATGGGCAGCGGCGAACTTTGACTACACGTCGTAATGAAGCTGCCAGCCGCTGGCGCGTCCTGTGGTATAATCCTTTCAGCAACCCGACCACCATATATTGTTCAATTACTGGAGTAAGGAACTCCCAGTGACGGGACTTTAGTGTGCGATAATGTTGGACAGCTACCCGCTACCCACTGACACTGTCGGATTATTAGATATCTGGTTTTTGCTCATCAGAGGAAGTTGAGGACATCCGCTACTACTAGTTAATATTATAAACGTGAAAATTTGTTTGTTACCTACTATTTCACGCAAAATGTATGAGCTAATTTGGATGAACTGTGGCATGTAGAGAAATTATAACATTAGATTTTTTTATCCCTAAATTCATTTCTAAATCCATCCGGCTCGAAGGACCAAAAATGAAGTGGTTATGCATTTATGTATATGTATATTAAATTAAACACATATTTCTCACTGGTTCTTTATTATTTATATATAAAATACGTGATTTTGGTACAGATCTAAATCGAAAAATCTAATTATTTTAATATGTCATTGTTTAAATGTAGAAAATCAATAAACTAAACCGCAGAAGGTTTTAATACCGAACAGCGGCAAAAATGCGTAGTGGAAATTTGTATGGAAGTAGGTATGTATGATTAAAGAGCTCTACGAAAACGAAATTTCCAGCAAAACCTGGTGATTCATATTTAAAGCTGCAATAGGGTTAAGTATCAACTCGGAATGTCTTCCCGCTAAGCAATTAAATAGTTACAATTAGGGGCAAAGATCAAATACCTATTCAGTTTTATTGTTTGCTAATACGATGAATTTCTTATCTGAACGACAAAACACAGATAACGCTTAATTGTTATGTAAGTATGATAAAACAGAAGTGAATTTTAAAACATTAGCTATTTATGTGTCGGCCAAATATATCTCGTTGATAACCAAGTTTAAATATGCTCCACCTATGTTCGGCTAATGGGTCAGTCCATTGTCAGCGGGTTATTCAACATCGAGGAATGCGTACAACGCATTAAGGGCAAATAGGCTCCCGTATCTGAGGTACAAAAGAGTATTGACATGGCGAGATAACCGTATCTGAGTGTAAACATGTGTGGTATCTTGCGGCCGGTTTACACTTATTGTGCCGTTATCGCGGCTAGCGCATTATAATGTCCGATAAGCAAATAAATGGCTATTCTCCGAGCCAGTACCATCAGGTCGCTTACCGCTTTTACTTGACATCCAACATGCACATCCCATTCTTCTCTATTTTTCGCCTATTTGTAATACAAGTGATGTGACGGGAAATCAATTTACCATGCAAATTCAACTGGAATACAAACCTTCCATTGCAATCCCGTTTCTCCCAAATTACTGTACTCGAGATATGATTGGAGCAGGCGGCCCCGGCCCGTCTCGCACTAACCGCCGGGTAACGACTAGAGACTTGGCTCGACGTCGACGTTGCTTCCACACAAGTTCACGAGTAAACTTGAGTTGTCAACTTAGGCAAGTGCAAACCGCTTCTGAAGTAAACGTACATACATGAGTACCTATGCTTCTCGAGTGTCAAAGGCTTTGTGCAGCGGTTGAACATTGGAAGTTTGTCTCGTTAGTTAGATTTATATGTGAGCAAAGTTATTAGGAAACCAGTTCTTCAACTCCAATTACTATTGAGTGTTTATGCCATTGAACGTTAAAGACCGTAAAACTTCAAGTTAAATTACATCAAGACAAGACAAACAAGATACTTCATAAAGAAAATCAAACAATATCGATTGATAATGTTCATGCGAAATGGATTTTCTGTCTCAGGAAATTCCAGGGTGGAGTGGGTGGCGATAATAGAGAGGAGAAATTGTATTGTACGCATCATGTAGTGTAGGCGTTAGATTGTAGCTTGAATGCAAATTGAAATAGTGTGCAAGCTGCGACGGTGCGCGCGAGTGGCGCGCCGCGTTCGTTCACTTCGCGCAGGCTATATTTAGTGGGAGCCGAGGTGCAGCGCCGGACGCCGCCCGCCGTCTGACCTACCGCAACCACGCTGTCACAGTTCCGATGCGCTCGCGCAGCCTCTCACCCAACTTCACGAGGATGCACCGGCGGCACGTACGCGCATACCTAACCGCAATTTCAGTTCCGCCTCACAAATGCATCCGTTAAGCCGACGCACTTTTCGACTTTCAGCAGAAGCACTGAGGCGAAAGATAGCGCATGCAGTGAATCGGAAGATGTAGTCGCAGATGGGGCGACTCGCTGAACATTATTCAAAATGATTTTATATTAAGCTTTCCCAGCGCTATAAAGTGGGTGTGATAAATATAACCATATGATAAAGCACATAAGCAGCAAATTAGATAAAAAGAGCGTAAAATTCGATATTAAGAGAAACAATTTTGCTGGAGCCGTTAAATAAAATTAATTTCAACGCTCCGATGAGCCTTTATGGACTGGAGTTATTACTTTCCGCAAATACCACGTAATCCTATATTAACCCCAAACCTTTAGATGAAATGAATTTCGTGTTTATTTTTACGAGTAATTATTAAGATCGGTTGGTTAGAATCTATGTTGGCTTATGTAGTTAGGTAGCGGGCAAATGTTGCCAAACTCTGAAACATGGCATTAGCATGGATTGCTCCATTAATAGCGCTTATGATTAATATCGGTTATTGTTATTAAATGAGCACCTAAAAGTCACAGTAGACCAATCAGCATACAAAAAAAGTATGCTCTACAGCTCTTCGGACCTATACATGTATATTTACTGTCATATCTCATATGATTAGATTAGACTGACGCCTGTGATTCCTCTGAAAACTGCGTACGTTCGTACTTACTACTTACGCAATCGTCAGAATAGAGCGTGGATCGGTTTCGACAGCTGTACCTGTTTTGTATGGGATTTTGAGTTTCCAAAACGTTCCGCTTGGCGCGCTGTTCAAAATCCCGTATAAAATGAGGCTTAACGTAAACACGTACGTCCGTCACGCTATCAAATGAAATTTAAGTACACTAGGGGTTTTGAACAACATGTCAATGTGCATGTAAGTACTATACAGTTAGTTTTTCTATGATACAGATAAATCGAAATCTGTATTGGTGGCCTAAAATGTATACATGGCAACACAGATTGCGGGAGACAGTGGGTAAAGTGCTGAGTGGTGTCGCCGGGCCGGGTGCGTCGGCCGGCGGCGGCGGCGCGCCGCGGCGCCGGCTGGGTCAGCCGCCTCTATTAAAGCCCAGATTGATCGCTGCTCTGTCGGGGTTCACTGTATCTAGACTTCTTGACTAGGGCTGCCAAACATTTTGCTAAACGCTTTTTGATTACGAAGCTAGAACTTCAAATCATAGAACACGCCAGCAAAGCAAGAAATTAAGATGGATTTTGGTTAAACTAGCCGATAAAACCAAAACATCATCCATAAACGGCTTTGATAGACGGATGCACAGACAATAGTGATTCCATAAGAGTTCAATTGCTTTTGTTTTGCAAGTTTTGTTATGGAACACCTAATAACTTTAGATATTGTGGCTAGAGCTTCCGGATGTTACATTTAAGGAAACTCGTTTCTAACCGCCGACATTTATGACAACCTTAGATTAGAAAGACTTCTTTTATCAACTAGCCGATGGTTAAAATGTGATACCAGCAAACTACACCACTACTTTATTGGCGACAACTTGACGTTGAATTCTAAGGAGATTGAAGTCATTCATACTGCATAATATAAAAGACCAATCTCAAGTTAACCTAAACCAGCAGGCCTATTATGGGTTATGGGTGGCTTTATCCACTTGACAAAATATCCGTCACTTTTTAACAGAGCGCGATTGAAAGTGACGGATACCGTTTTATCGCGCTGTCACGTAGACGATCGACCATCATATCCGTACTCCATGATTTGCTGACATTTGTAGATCATATCTGTTTGCACACATTTTTCCGAATAACGATGCGCCGAGTGCGAAACATCACTCTGCAAAGCAAAGGAATATATTTGAATATGTTTGCATAGAAAATTTTTAGAATTAATAGCGCAATAATTACTATTTTAAACCTGTGAATTCGATAAGTTTCTGTCCAGGCGGCTTAGCACGGTCGCGTTTTTATCCCTTGTCACCATGCCTGTCACGTTCTAACAAGTATGTAAGTGCGAAAGGGACGCGCATAGTGATAGTCGATAAAAATGGAACCGTGCTGAGCCCGCAGGTTTCATCTGGGGCATGTCACGCTTTCTTGTTGATTGAATTTTGTAAATTATGAACGTTCAGATTTATCAATATGGGTAATATAGTTTGTCAAAGGATTGTCTCATTTCAATCATAGACAGAGAGAATCATACTATATTTGTCTTACACTAGTACTAGCCACCAAAAGAAAAGGATGAGTATAGTTTTCCTGGTTCGTACCTACTGACTGACAAATTGGTTTGACCAACTATAGGTAGACAATACATACATGACGCAATGCAATTTATCATTTTATAAGTCATGATTTCTGAATAATTTTAGTGACGTCACACGTTTTTCACGTAACCTTTTATTACTTCTTATCTGATATTTTATTGCAATTCACGATAAAATAAGAGGTACTCCACGAGGCATGTAGATAAGAATTATGTTGGTTGCCAGGCTGGGAATTGCTTATGCGGCCCTCCAGCAACGTATTCGGTTTCATTGTTATAATACAACTGGATTTAATTAAAGTTGAACTACAGTTACATGGTTTTTTAAACCAAATTTATAGTTGTAGCCTCTATTTTTAGGTGCTTTTCCCTCTAAACTTTTCTCGTCGCTGTAAAATCTACAGTCGTTGTGTGGGACATGTAGCTCGACGCTCGCTAAAATTGTTATGAGAATTGAAAGCCCCACTAGTTGCCTACGCTGGAATTCAAATCTGCGCTGGCTTGTAGTTTTACTAACCGAGTATTTTGAGCAATTTTAAATGCAAATCACATGCGGCTGTTTTCAAATAGGAAGTATTGTGCCGATTAATGATAACATTTTGTGTAATAGTAAGTAATGAGTCAAGCGCTGGTAGCCTAGCGGTAAGAGCGTGCGACTTTCAATCCGGAGGTCGCGGGTTCAAACCCCGGCTCGTACCAATGAATTTTTCGGAAATTATGTTCGAAATAAATATCATTTGATATTTACCAGTCGCTTTTCGGTGAAGGAAAACATCGTGAGGAAACCGGACTAATCCCAATAAGGCCTAGTTTACCCTCTGGGTTGTAAGGTCAGATGGTAGTCGCTTTCGTAAAAACTAGTGCCTACGCCAATACTTGGGATTAGTTTCCAAGCGGACCCCAGGCTCCCATGAGCCGTGGCAAAATGCTGGGACAACGCGAGGAAGAAGAAGTAAGTAATGAGTCATTTTTATTGACAACTGTATGATTAACACTGTAAATTTCTGTGATTTTCTGCTTACTTAACACATTCACTGCCCCCGACGCACATGTGCGTCCACCGTCATACAAGTTTGTTCCTAGGCCACGCCCCCTGGCAGCGCCCCCCTGAATGCGTTAAAAAAGAAAGTTACCTAATACTTATACAAATACACTACATTAAAAGAATCCGAATTTTCACTATGAATCTTAGCACCTACTACTGAATCGATTCTATCCATAAAAAGATGATAGTGCCGCAGTGCAACTGTATCGATGAGATAGCGAATCCGTGACTGTATCGTTGAACAATTTACTGTTCACTTTGGGTCTGAATCATGTGTTGCCGTCCGTCATACACTGAACAGTCATCTCACGTCACTTGACATTAGCTAACGAAGGAAACCCTGCAAGTTCCAAGGTTCAGTTGACATTGTGTAATTTAAGTTATTTGTAATGAAGCGTAGGGTTGGCTTTCGCTATCTATCGCCGCCCTCGTCACGCGGCGTGCGGATGTCACTGATAACTCTCAACAATGTCATGTGCGACGACGCGTCTACGCTTGTTTTCCTTACCCAGCACTGATAACGTGAATGACAATCGCTGTGGCAACTTGCATGTATATTTTGCCTGATTCGGGTTTCACGTGAGTCCTGTCCGATAAACAGGGTTAATAGCCAAAACAAGTGAAATATTATGTGTAGATTTGAAATGTTAAATAAATACGATTGCCTGTATGCAAATAAATAACATTGTTTTTAGCTAAAGAAGATGTGATGTGTCACGGCCTTAAGTGGGTTAAAATTTCGTTACCGCGGCTCTGTCACATAGTTGGACGGCAAAACGCACAAATGTGTCTATTCTCTCACAACTTGGCATCAAGACTCGGCTGTCCACCATATGTCTGCATCGCATACTGTCATATTTCAGTCACATCATGCGAAGAGAGGATAGCAATCTGGAAAAATTGGTCATTGTTGGCAATACCGAAGGCAAGAGAATACGAGGCCGATCGCCAACACGTTGGTCTGACCAAATAAAGGAAGCCACCGCCTCTTCCAAGCTACATCAAGTAGTGAGGGCTACTTTGGACCGCAACCGATGGAGACAGATTATTTATTTGAGGGGTTCCAGTGACCACGATCCTCAGTAATGAAGGACCGACCAGAAAGAGAGAGTCACATAGTTGACATAGTACAACCACTGTACAAAGTACAACCACTTACAGAAATGTTACTTCAAACATTCTTTAACATTGTCACACCATAAAATGGAAAAATGGTTACGCTATTCATGAAACAAATCAATACGTGTCGGAGAAGTAATGTTAAACTTCTGAACAATTTTTCATTTTCTGGAAGTTATGAGATTTATGTCGTAGCTACCCGGAAGGCGGGACACAGTCGACCCGGAATTGGCAGTAATTCTTTCGAGAAGTCGCTTAAGGGAATTTCTCCTTATCTTTCATTACTGTGGAATGGAAGAGATATCAAATTTGTTAGATTCAATTCCTCGCGCGATGATCGTCCCGCGGCTGGCAAAGTACCGATTACGAAAGTTGGGTAAAATGAACCATCCCGTATTATGTTAAATACATTTTTCCGTAATCTATGATTGAAAACACTTTGACTAAATGGACATACCTTATGATGCCTTATCTAATATACCAGTTCAAAAATAACAAAACAATGTATGTACGGATCTAAGACTGACTTGTTGACGTGGTTGAAGTGCCCTATGTGTTCGCTAAATCGTCTTTTTTGCCTTGATAAGGGTTAAAGTTCATTACAAATCTTGTCTTAATATTTATCTTCATTAATGTCTCATAAAGCGCAAACCATTTGCTTTAACTTCATTTGATTCATGATCTCTAAATGAATAAAACCTTTATGATAGTTGGTGTTAGTAGGCATTGCGTCATATATGTATGTAAATGTATGCGGTGAATCCGAGACTCCTAGCCACTGCAACTCGGTATTTGGAGTCGATCTCCACACCCACGACTATAGCGTCATAATTTAGTATTATTAGTCAACTATAGTAGTAATACAATAATTAGTTATGTTTATAACTTACATGTTTGGTATACCCGTTAATGTAAGTTAATAAATGATAAATTAATGTAAAGAATAACTTACAAACTTACATTAAACCTATGTTTTTAGGGTTCCCTACCCAAAGGGTAAAACGGGACCCTATTACTAAGACTCCGCTGTCCGTCCGTCCGTCCGTCCGTCTGTCACCAGGCTGTATTTCACGAACCGTGATAGCTAATAGACAGTTGAAATTTTCACAGATGATGTATTTCTGTTGCCGCTATAACAACAAATAAGTACTAAAAAGTACGGAGCCCTCGGTGGGCGAGTCCGACTCGCACTTGTCCGGTTTTTTAAATATCGTGAAAACTTTTAGTAGGTCGAAACAGTACTAAGAGCTATATTTTAATACGAAAAGCCATTACCGGCCAGCTTTGTCAAATGCTTCCATGATCGCTTATAGGAATCGTAAAGGCAGGAAAGAGGGCATGGGAGGGGTAATGGGCCTCTCCGCGTGTGGCAAAGTCGATAATTGGGCCCATTAGGTGTCGACTGCAGGTGCCCGCTGCCGGCGAATTATTTAGAAGCCTTCGCCTTATACCTACTAAGAATATTACTTATTTCACCTTCCAGCAGACTGCAAAGCGAAAAGCATAACATACTGCCTTAAACAATGCCGCCGAACAAAGTCAAAGCGAAATTAAACCCGAAATGCTGCATGCTTTCCGAGCATAACGTAAGAGAGAGTAGGTACAAATAGTGCTGGAAAATGGATCGATCGTGTAAAACGAATACTTAGCTGAAACATTTCTTTTCGTGGGAATAAAAATTGTGCGTGTCCAAAGTAGCCTTTCACGTCGGAACAACGTTTCCAGTAATGATCGCCATCAATAATGGAGACTGACGACCTTCTAAAATAAGGTAGCAATGCGGGCTTATAAAATTCTTGTCATAAGCGTCCTTAAAGTCCCACCGTGATTGCCAGTCTTGGGGAGGTATCCGAAGTGTTAAGTCACTTGGGATTTTCTCCCAAGTTTCCGTGCCAGCGGGCGCAGTCGAACTGTTAACACTTTGAAGATTTAAAAATTCCCTTTCGTTGACATTTATTGGAAAGAGCTTTGGAACTACTTCTTGTTAGATATACCTGTCTTCCGCGCTATGAGTCTACATCTTTTACACTGAAATGGCTGTACATAGCATACATCCAGTCGAATGGCATACTTTCTGTTATATGCTGTTTGAAATGCTACTGTGATAAAATGTATCAACTAAAAATAGTTTCTTTATTGTTTCAGGTATGTTTCTACTTTACACATGAAAATGGTGAAACTCAACTTACCTACGGGGTACAAGTTATGTTTCCTTTAAACTTAACTACTTACCAGGTATCATAATTTTTAAGAAAAGCTGGGGTCGTAGTTTTATGCCTAGACTTAGGAAAGATAATTTCAGTTTCAGTGATTCACCTTTTTAATTCATTTTATTTTGGTACCAATTGAAATCTAAATTACTTTTTCAATTGTAATCATTACACGTCAGCTTCTTAGTCCTGTATTTACGCAGACAATGCCATGTCCTGGTGGAATCTTCAATTAAATCAGAGGGTTCATAACCTCGCCCGACCCGCATCGCTGTCAGACCGACCAACCAATCACGGGGCTTAGGGCTCCTGCGCACCCATTCATTTTGGCTATTCAGAACCATGTGTGAGAGGCTTACTCAACGTACTGAGGCAATGGTTGTCTATAGGATTATGGATTTTCTTGTGCGATTAATAGAAATGTAAGACTTATTTAGTCTTGATGTTGATTTCGCCGTATTTATAAACAATTTTTTATGCAACGTATATCTAATTCTAATTTAAAATTAGCTTGTTAAATTTAATAATCGTTACCCAATGATTTATTAATATTTCGTATTAAGACTTAGATGTAATGAACTACGGCATGGACTTGTATTATTAACATTAATTGCGGTAATAATGTATGACTATGAGGTGTTCAATCGGGCATAGAAATGAGGTCATGGTAGAAATCACTATTTCAATATAGACAGGGACTGAAACAAGGAAGTAATAAAAGATACTGACTCTGCTCGAATGAGTTTAGCCTGGAATATTTAACAGCAATATTTCTTAGAATCCTTATGTATAAAACTTTGTTTTCTGTCGTTTCCTATCATTGCTTTGTAAGTCTGGTGATCCCCGCGCAGTATATTATAGTTGTTTAGGTAATTTAAGACCATATCCAATTCTTCATTCCGTATGACTGCTTGGGTTATACTTTCGCGTTATTACTGTTTAACAGTACAGTACTGAAACTAAAGTTACAATGCTTAAAATGCCTAAAACATTATAATAAACATAAACATTTGGTAGCGCTAAAAAGGCTCGTTTTTATGCTTTATTTATATAATCAGTCTAGAATTCTATATATCTAGACAGATAAGATAGTAAAGTTCACAAACGCCACCGAGCTTGGCGTCGGTGTCATGTTTGCGCCGACCGCATCACGCTCCATCTTGTGGCGTAAATATTTGATCGGCAACCGATCGCCGACCTTATTGACTGCTATGCGATAGCCATTGCAAAACACAGGATACTTTCTCGTTTCACGACGGTGGGGAGACTTCCTAAACCAGGATTTCCAAGTTAAGTGTCGTAACGTTGAAACATTGTTGAATAATTGACAAAAAAGAGAAGTAGGGTGTTTAACTCAGGTTAAAGTCAACATTTCGTCCCTTGGTTAACAAGATAGGTGATAATTCTTCCAATTGCGTAATGTGCATAACCTTACCCGTGTACTCATCCGATTATCAATGAATTTAGCAGTGCTACCATCATTTATTTCGGGAGAAACAAGCGTCTTCAAAACAAGACCTTTGAATTGGAGTAGACTGATGTGCAGTGACGCGCGGTCACCGGCCGAAGATATCGAACATCCGTATTATGTCGGGGGTTGTGTTGTGTATGATTGTAAGAATCGAGAACATATTTTTTTTATGGAAATATACGATGGTAGAGTAACAAAAAAATTGAGACAAATGCACAAACTTATAACTATAAGTAGCATTTATTTATGTTTTTTTTCTCGGAAGTGTGTGTTAAGTCACAAAGTGCTACCCTCTTCGCTATACTAGGTGTATATGTAGAAAAGTAGATACTTATGTTACTGTAACATCATATATCCACACGAATAAACTGTAATAGTGCATAAATTCGTAATGACTATGCAATTGTAACTCATACTTGGAGCGAGATAAAATAAAAAACTCATTAGTTTATGTGCTAATCTAGTCGTTTACTTATGATTCACGTGCATAATAGCCTTGTTAACAAGTTTCTAATTTACATATAAATATGTAAGAGCAGGTAGTAACGGTAATAGTATTAGTAAAAAAATTATGAGATGACGGACAACAGAGAGGAATGGAAGGGAAAGACAATGCTGCGCCGACCCCAAGTGAATGAGACAAGGGCAAGATAATGATGATGATGAGTGTTAGTAAAAAAAGCTAACCTAACAAACCTACATAATTATATTCCCAATTTAAAATTGAAGTAGATAATTAATATTATTATAAGTACATTGTTTTGGGTCTAGTCACTCGGATTTTATCTAATAATGGTAACATTACCCATCAGGACCAGGAACCGTTTGTCGCGGAGGTACTACCCATACTCAAATAGGCCGCTTTCAGCGGTGGTGATGAGCGACCGGACAATCCCATCGTTCAGACGGGGTGGGACGATATTTTGTGCAGGAGGACCGTTGAAAATATGTTAGGGGAGGCAGAGAACCTTGGGCTTTGGAGGCCAAGGAATTCGTTAGGTGATTTGGGTCGGCGGCTGAGGGACAGGGGGTGCGATCCTCGGTCCGGATCTACCTGGTCCAACTGATCTCATTGACGTCATCGCGTAACGCGGCCAGTGTTTTGGGGACATTTGAGACAGACATTCGTGACCGTAACTTTATTTAACCTATATTATTATTTAAAAGATGATCAGCCTGCGTTGCGGATAATTAACTTACATTTAAATAACTGGATTATTTTTATGGTTTTCATACAAATAAATACATATATTATTCTACAAATCATCAAAGTCCCACAACCGATTCAATATGATTATACAATATGGAATCTCAGAAAAAGCTATTAATTACTGAACAGTGTAATTCCAATAGTTGACAACCCGTTAGTCACCTCTACTGCTTGCAATTAAGATTGAAAGTGGCAACTATTGGGGCAGTGGATGCGACGCCACTGGTATACCTACATGTGTTTGTCGATTTATTCTTATGAATAATAAAAGGTACATTCAATGAATAAATGATTGATTGGAAACGAAGCTCTCCGGTAACGGTACAAAAAATCGTGTAAGTAAAGCGAATTCATAAAATTATTATGAATTTCCCCACATTTGTATTTAAAATTCAAGAGAGTTTTTTATAATAATTTTAGTTACTTGCTACTTACCTGCAAGGCGCAGTCCGGTCACCCACCCCCTAAACTAATTAAGGGGGTAGCTGCGTGCGTTTCATACAAACCTTTTAATCTATTTTGTTGCGCGACCGTTCAAGCTAGACTAATTACGAAATAAGGTGAAACTTGAATACCTACCTAGTTATAAGTTTGTTCAGTCGATAATTCTGTACTTTTAAAATTGGCAACAGACAGTTATGCTTATCATGTGACAATTATTTTACATTAAGAAACTATTGTGCTCAGTAAACAAAGTGCATAAATGAAACGGGTCACTTTACCCTTGCGGTTAGATTACTATTGTATTATAAAGGCCGTTTTTTATACAACACTTAGGAAAACGTGACAACTGAAGGAACAAACACATAAACGCTTTGTGTATTGATTATTAATTGAAGTTTCATAACCGTATCGTTAAATCGCTTCACCGTTGATAGCAGTTTTTAATTACACTACATCATCTCGCCAATGTTTATTCATATCGTATGAATCAACGGTTGAAATCGGATGAAACGGTCCGTGATCGATTCAGACTACTCGCCTCAGTATGCGCTCGAAAGCTGCGCGGACACATGCTGATTTGTCTCGTCGGAATTCGCTCGGAACAGTCGGAACTCACCAGTCTCCCCACACACGCGCAAATAGTATGTTGGTCTTCTCTCGACGAGTATCTCAGAGAGTTTAACAATTTTATAACGTTCTAATTCATTGGCGATTTCAAGCGAAGTCTAGGCTAATGAAAAACAGCTGTCGTATACTTTAAATAAAACACGACGCCAATCAGGCCATCAAGCGCTAAGAATGTCAAGAATGTACATCAAAGTTATTAGCATAGACGTGGGCTAGACCTCACGAATTTATTGCAATGTGGCATTTCCTATTAGCTATGCGGCCGCAGAAGGAATGCGAAGCGCCGGTGAATCATGCCGCTCCGCGGGTCCTGAGGTCGCGCGGTTTCGCGATGCCGTCATTATTACTGCATTGCCTATGACTACTTCATCGATAAATGTTTCCACGATACGCTAGCGATACGTCCCTTCCCCGAAATAAACTCGGAAAAACCTTTAACGATATTGCCCATGAATAACTAAAGTGCCGAGCGCTCACGTTAGATTTTTCAGAGCCCAATATCTTAAACGCCTACATAGAACATTCATGTGATCGCACCGCCATCACTCTATGGAGATCAGTGCGTACATGGGCATCTACTACTGGATATTTGAACTAATAAATTTAACCGATTCTGTCTCTTACCACAAAGCAAATAGAGGTGTTGATTGCCTGCCCGGTGCGTACGTTGAGGTCGATATATTGGAGATGTTTATTGGCGAGAATTGGGCGCATCCCGGCTGCTCGACGAAATCGCTATCCGTTGTACGCTGCGGGCGCTATTATTTGATGGGACTTAGTTCGGACAAACCAGATTTGGTGTGACGTTAATGTAATAACAGATAGAACTTCCGCCCCCAGCGTAACTTCGATATTGGCTCATATATGTTTTGTGACAGTGTCGTTTTTATTAGTTGTTGGTTGGTTTTCTTGGAGTAAAAAGTTACTTAATATTGATAATATCCTTGAAACAAATTAGTAAATGGTGGAGTCACGCTGGGTTAGTTGCGTGAGTTGATTTATCTTCATTAGCTACGATAAATTAGCTCGTGGAACAAGGCTCCAGTCCAGCTGTCAACGTCACTCCTCTCGTAAGACTAACGTATCGCTGTTGCAATTGAATCATTAGATTATCTATAGAACGTATACTCGTAAATGAAAAAAAGTCTACATCCGCACATTTTCTATTTTATAAACTATGCTAGTTTATATTAAATGTTAAAGTTTGATACGAGTTAAACTTTAGCGAATATTTTAAAGGCTTTACAAATTCTCGGCCCTAATCTTTGTCAAAAGGTCCCATCGAAGATCGAAAACTTGAAGTTTGACAATCATCTCGCTCCGATCGCGGTTCTTCCTGTCACGTAGTTCCACGAAGCAGTCCAATATTAAACCAATTTTGTTGAAAACTTTTATGTTCCTTAAGGTTTTATTACTAAAGTTTAGAAGCTCTACCGTAAATCGGGGTTAAATCGCGTTTTGACATGTCTATATAAAATCCAATTTAAAATTAAATATTTGATGTTGTCTCACTTGTATAGCTTATTTTCTTTTAGTTTTATTCTTCCTCATTGATCTTAAATGCTAATCTAGGCAAAGCTGCAATTCTAAATGTTACTGTTCGGATTCAGACTACACCAGCATGCTGCCAGTGCCAACTGCATTACTGCAGGCAACGGTTAACTTAATAAAATGTCTCGATATAATGACCTTTTCGACGTTTCCTGCCAGTAATGCAGTCGGCAGCATTACTGCAGCAGTAATAAATCCATACTAATACTAATAAATCCATAAATATATAATAATAAATATTATAAAGGCGAAAGTGTGTCTGTCTGTCTGTTACCTCTTTGTTAGTTTGAGTCCCGGGGATCCTTCCCATAGGATAGTTTTTATGTCGGAAATCATCCCTGAAGAGAGTGCAAAGGCAGGTGGAATTGAAAGAGTTAATGAATTGCCTAATAATTGAATCAATGGGCGAATGGAATAATTGCTATTAGCATTATCCAGGCGCTATACCTACTTAGCTGCTATCACTAATTCCACGCAGACGAAGTCGCGGGCAAAAGCTAGTAATAAATATTATAAGGACATTCTTACACAAATTGACCAAGTATGATAATGCTGGTGTTGTCTGAATCTGTACCGTACCTTTACACAAGTGGTACTGTGGTCGACACACGTGTCATAGGAAATGGAAATCATGTTACGCATTGTGAGTCCACCCATCATTGGACAGCCGTCAATTGGTCCTTTGTGAGCCGTGTGCGCCGACCGTATGTCGCCTCTGCGCTTCCCTACAGTTCATTGAAGAAACTATAAATAGCTACGACGCATTTAAACTGATTGATATATTATTCATATTTATTAGAGGGGATGTCATGATTTAGTGGACATGTTTGTTCCTACGAGACGATTTAGGGTCGTTGGTTTTAATGTTATATCCCACACGTTTTATTTCAATTGAATCGATTTAGATCCCTTATTCTGATAACAATAAACTTTGAATAGTGCAAGACAATTAGATAAACATTATAAACCTTTGTAGTCAGGTTAACTAGCAATAGACCCCTATACAATGAACCGCTTTCAAGTCAAAACTAAGTCTAGTAGGTACGTCTAAAACGTAGTCACGTAAAACGGCGAATTAAGAAGTACCTAGGCTAAATTTATTGCATTTAATTTAATAATGTCAGGAAAAAGGAAAAAAAACGTATAAATATAAAAGGTTATATTATTAATAGTAATATAATAATTTATTATACTAAGGAAACGCTGTTGTTTTTTTTCTTTATGAGTAGGTACCACAGGGCGCGGCTCGCGCTGCGGCTAATCAGCCTCATCGCAAACCTTTCGGGAAATCGCCTGATCAAAGGTGGCTTTGATTCGCCCGACCAAAGCTATCTTTTGTAATGCTTCTCCTATTTGCAACAACAATTAATTATTTAATCTTTTCTTTATTTCACACTTTATTAGGTCTTTTCTAACCGCATTTAGGATCGTTGATACGGTTCCCTCGAGATGCCCTTATAAAGATAAAACTTTCATCAGTTTTAAAGTCTTTGAAAGCAAAGAAATTTGACTAAGCGTTATGATTGGGGGAACAATTTCCCGAAGGACAGAAAGCCTCATTTCCTGGAGGCTTGGGCTCGTGGCCGGCGGCGCCGCCCGGCGCCTGACTGCCTGACATTCGCTCTCCAAAATATTTTAAGCTTCCGTTACATTTCTCAACGCACGACACCATTTCAGTTTCATGCTCGTTCAAATACTTATAGTCATTCGAGGATTAATTTTGGAAAGAAGATTTATTTCAACATTGTAAATTCCATTGCACGTCGCTATTTATCATCGAGAGAGTATTTCCTATTATATCTCGTATTTTAGATATATTACATAGACATAATATATCTTGCACATTCGAATTCTCAATTGCATCTAAGACCAGAACATTAATTCCTACTTATCGTCTGTCAAGACGAAAAATCATTTAGTCTAAATATAATAATATTTTTGTGAAGTTGGATCTTATTCGCAATTTTTTTCCTCTTTTTGTAGTGAAAAATGATTTCACTGACACTATTTATTACTGCGTAGTCGAGAAGATAATTTATTCCCAGCTACATTAAGATACACGCCTTCAGGAAGTTTTAAACTAAAGAACCCCACGTACCTATAGTTGCATAAGTAGGTATTGTAGGTACTGAAGAGTTATAGCAGCATTTCAGCATCCGTATGCGTGCTACGAACCGCCTCGAGCCAAAAACACGAAAGTACGATTTACTTGGAGCCACATCTTTTATTCTTTTCTGCCTGCGCTACATTAAAATGCGGACCTCGTTTTAACATGCGAAACGCTATCTTCTGACAGACAATGTTTTTATCAAGTAAACCTCCCCTTTGTCAAATGAAAAATAAAAATAGATAAAACTTTGTGAATGAGCTAGATGTTTTAATACTGCATAATATGTACATAGAACGACGTTGCATACCGGACACTCATTGAAAATTCAAATTGTTAAAACTTTTGCATGTCACAGAGACACATATATTGGTGAAATAGCAAAAAAACTAGTTATTTCTTATAGATGTCTTGTGTAGCTTGTTAACCCTAGTAAGATATAATACCTTAAATATCGTTGGTAATAATAGCTCTGTAATGAGTTGAATACAGTTTTTATAGTATCGTGATGGGAAACGTACATTATAATCCTCTTTTATGTTGATACGCCCTCCGGCGCACAGATAATTCAAAAAGTCCTTTAAATTAGGAAGGTACTATTTTGCTAGTCATCAAGGGAATTGCATTTAGTAGGTGGATAGGTAGGTAGCGGTGGAGGAATGCCACGCGGTGTATTTATGTAGCGCTACCCGGAAGCAGTTCAATTAAGGTTGGTATTTAAGGTTGCCATCCATCGGCGAGCTCTGATTGTGCCTCACCTCCCCCGTGCCCAAGGGACCCCGTCTTCCTTTTAATTTTCGAACACATTTTCTTTTTCTTTTCAAAACCCGCCCGTAAGTAAGTAAATCATTCTGAAAATTCTTTGCGCTGTTTTTATGCGTACCTACAATGTTTGCGTTTAATTTAAGCGCGCTTCCGAGGCACCTTAAGGCTTTGTACATGTGGGTAAATATGTAATGTGTGCCACTACAATGCGCGCATATACTCGTTATTTTTATTCCGTCAACAAAGGCAAGAGAGTGCATGAATGGAAATGAAAAGCGGAACATGGCACATTAACTACCGACGGCGGTCTTAATCTTGTAAAGAGGTTTCAGACTTAATACGGTGAAATTTAATTAGTAGGTAACGGTATTTTCGCATCGAAAACTTGTTTGCTTTCAATTTTCATACGGAAGCACGTCCCTAAACACATCAAAATGTAAATATTTTACAAGTTCGTCGCTCGGGGAGTTGATATTGTCTGCGCTCCTCGGTGTCAGATGTCATTTCCGTAGCGCTCGGTAAAGTCATCAGAGTTACGTATAAAGATGCCGTTTGTGACTTTGCCCTGGAAAGGATTTGACGTGAACGAGTTACAGCACTAGTGGGAGCGTTGAACTGAGTAACATTTTCGTTTTACGTACAAAGCAAAAAAGTAAAAAATAAACTACTCTAGGTACACTATTTGATAAGAACTAAAAGTTATCTGGTATAACTAGGTACCTATATGAATTTACTTTTGTATAAATTTTGTAACTCAATGAAAATTGTTATTTACAAAATAGAAATAGTAGAAATACGTAACAGAAAAAATCTAAAATCCAAAATACATTCGGGCAAGCATTGGCTGGTTCGCTTTGCGGCCGGCCAGCTCCGCGATGAAATGTGAACGCAGGCATGCTCGTCTCATCTCCGGTATCGTTTCACTTAGCGCACCCATTCCTGAGCGGACACACTTCATTACCCTCCGGCCCGACGAGGCCGGCGCCCACGGAAAGGATAACCCGCTCATCTAAATGTCACTGCCATTTGACATCAGTAAATATGAGGCCAGTCCCGATGGACATGCAACTACGCAACTAGGCCAGGAAATTTTTTAATCTTCTTTAGAACATGGCATATTGCGTCATCTTCACTGAACTGTACCTAGATAACGTATATGTTATACAGCATAAAACTAGACGCTATCTTACGACAGGCTATTAACAGTTAATTGAATAAACAGCGTCATAATCCGTATAGTCTCGTGTGAGCGCTGCACGCTGCAGGACAAAGACAATGTTAGTGATTGATAGGCACACATTGCTACCTAAGCTACCTACGATATTCCCGGTCCGTGCCGAATGAGGTTTACTACCGTGTAACAAACTGCGACTCGGTCGCGGCTCCATTCACATGCTGCTAAATCTTTTGATGTATTGCCTTTTGTTTCGTTAGGAATTATAAGTTGGCGCAACTTGTGCTTTCGGGGCGGCGTCGGCGATCGTGTTTACTGCATTTAGCGATACGGCGGTGTGTTATTTCTTGCTCGGCGAGACAGTTCATTTGAGCTGTTAGCAGATAAGGCTCTGTTTCTCGGTTAAAATTTATTGCGCTGTAAATCCGCCCGGCGCGTCGATGACTTGCATTCGCAGCCCTCCGTGGAGCGCCGCTTTAAAACATTTCCTTCGTTCGTACACGCTTCCAAGGGGACCTTAATTAATTTTGCCACATTGTTCTTATGTTAAAAGTGAGGTGACTTTGGTTTTAGTCCGTCGTTCTCGGCTTCAATGGCAATTGCGGAGTGTATAATAAACTTATTGGACATATGTCCACACACACCTTATTAAAGCCTTGCGATAATTCACTTACTTTGTTCATATGTAAATATATAAATTAAAAAGTAAGTTTTAATTTTGTTATCGGTTTTTATCGGCTTGTAGCGCGCAGATATCTGCATTACAGTAGAATTTAGTAGAAAAAAAAACTAAATACTTCTACAACCAGCATTTGATTCAGTAAAAGAATTTCAATTTTCCTGCTTTTCCGAGTTAAACAAACGTAATAAAATAACATCGGTATCCTGTGTCTTTGTTAGCGAGTGTTCCATTCAGTTCTCTTTGCTCCAGTTCCTAACATACCCGTCGGTTTTTGTGCTAAAGCCGAACCACATTCGTTCGATTACTGATGCGATGACTTGCTTTTACTTCGCCAAGTAATTGTACTTGCGTTCCACTGTATAGCTAATTAGCTAGAGGTATTTTATTTACACAAGACCGTAGCGGGGAATGTAGTTGTAGTGGCTACGAGCTATACGTTGCTGCTATACCGCTGCGCTACGCACTAACGAATTTATTCCGAGCAAACTGAATAACACAAACTTGAAACAATATCTGAATTGTTTCGTTTATTTCAGCGTTGTTTCTGTTTTATGCAACTTTTGCGTTGGCTCCTCGTTTCCGCGAAGGCTTAATAAGATAAAATGTTATCTTAGCATCCCTACTCATTATTTATGTACTTAATAATTTATGCCGCATCAAAATGCAGCTGTTGTTTTATTCAGACGAGATACATTTAACAAAATCGGCGGTCAAGTTCGAAACATTTTGAAAGTGCTCCGTTATTAAAAGTTACGATTAATTTTCTTTCATAAAAGGTAAACGTTACTGAAGGCGCAAGGTAACTGCACACTGTTACTAAGTTGTTAACGATACTCGGAAAAAACGTCGAGAAAAAGCAAGAAGGCATGTTTTATTAATTCTCGGTACACGGTGCGGCGCGGAATGGAGCCGACCGCCATTTTTCTGCAGACGAGATTTAAATATGGAATTCCGGTGTGCGAGTGGGAGAGGCGCGTGCCATTGACCTTGCGGCGCACGCGCCACCCGCCCGTGCGCTGCGCCCGCGCTGCACTATGAGCTAGCTCCGTTCTATTGCATTGCAGGCGTAACGCACGACCGATATTTATTACTATTCGTTTCTATTCGCAAACATGCATTATCAAGATGACTTTGCAATATGCATTTTTTTGCGCATTAAGCATACATAGTTCTTGACATGCTTTTGTTTGGTAACTCCAGTAATTTATCTATGTATACCTAAGTTGTATTTGTATTGCAATAGGTGTCACGGATAAAAATAACCAGTCACGTAGATGTGTCAGAGACGTGTGACAATGCAACGGCGCAATACTCACCTGCTCACATATTCGGACAGAAACTAGTGACTCTCGTGAGAAAAGCTTTTCTGACATCTAGGCTAGACAAATAATTCTAATAGTTAAAACATGGCCTTAATTTCTATGCAAATTTATGAAGTACTTACATTGCTTTAGCAGTGATTACTTAGTTAAACATAATACCTATCAATCATTAGGTATAGGTATAGAATGTAACTGTGATTTTAAATAACTCATTTTGCTCTTCCAAATTTCCAAAAAAATACCTACTAAATGATTTTACCATTTAGTAGGTTTTTTTTAACTCCGAGCAAGAGTTAAAATAACCTATTTTGAAATCGTGAATACTAACTAAGTTTGAGCACTCCCAATAGGCCTGTAACTACATATATTATTTAACTTCTAGCTTTATCAGAATGTGCGTTAAAATTGAAGTGATTAGAATGAGTTCCTGACGTTCCTGTCAAAGACCTGCGGTCCAAGTAACAGTCATTTTATAGAAAACGTTCATCGAAACTTATGTATGGAAATTATCATGTGAGATTTCGTTAGTTTTTGTCATCCTGATATATTTTTACTTTTTGATTAGTATTTGTCGATCAACGATTGCTATCTTGGCCACAGCCCGGTCATTTAAAAAGTGGACCTTCTGCATGTAAGTTTGCGCTTGTGTATTTGTTCCGTGGCTGTAGAGGGCCGTGAGAGCTAGCAGTGCGTAGTGGAAAGCAGAAAGCCCACTCATTAGCTGCGCGGGCAACGCATCCCAAACGCCGTGGACCAATGCACCACTGCGCCTAATTAGCGACGTGCCTCTGTTGCCAATTCAAACCGAAGAGGTAATTCAACCGACAAGTTCTGTGACGCATCCTACATTGCTGTACTGTACCCTTTATATTGTTATGAGCAAGCAATAAAAGGGGTGCCGGTTTACGTAATGGATTTTCTTTTCCGTCAATCAGGAGGTGGCTTAAAGCATTTAATAATTGGAGTCGCCTTTAAGAGCTTACCCCTCTGCCGAAAACCTTGCACAATTGTGCAAACTTTTGTATGGACGGACATGGCTATTTGTACGTTACGTAGAAATCATGTAGATTTGCCGTCCCCTCCCCCGCAAAAATCGGCAGACTGTTTTGTACAGTTTTGTACAGAAAATGACAGCCATGACGTCTCCAGTTACTAAATGCTCTAAGGTAGGTGGTGTAAATTGGTGCTCCTACCTCTTTCGTCATTCAGAAGTTTCGATTCATTAATATGCAATTTCGAACTAAATTATAATTTCTTGTATAATACTATGTACTTATAGTATAAGTACTAAAATTATAATAGGCCTGTCCTTATTGATGTGCATAATTGCATATTCATGAACTCAGTGACTCTACTCAGCGATGAAAGGATTATGCGATGTTTATGCCATTATTGTTTCCACCTAGTCGCAATTCTACACAATATGAATTCCACGCAGCTGAAGTTTATCACGAGCGTTATTCTTCACAGTCATTATTTCAGCACAATCTGGACTCTACCTAGTAGCGATTCTACACAATATTTATTCCACACATCTGCAGTTTATCACATGCGTTATTCTTCACAGTCATTATTTCAACACAATCTTGACTCTACCTAGTAGCGATTCTACACAATATTTATTCCACACATCTGAAGTTTATCACATGCGTTATTCTTCACACAAATATATTACTATACAATCGTCGCAACTCTTATTAATGTGGTTCTACACAACTCCATTTATTTTTTGCATTTGCTGGGTGAGAAGTATTAGATGGAGGCAATACGGACAATATTACCTATCCACGGATATCAGTAAAAAGCAGATCAGCTCTACTAAGTTGAACGTTTTTATACTTTCGATCTATTCTCACTAACGTACTTATAAGTAAGTAAGAAAGAGATAGACACTATGCTGTCGCACAGGTCTTCACCTGTAATCGTCCCAGTTATTCACGAAAACGTAGCGAATTTTTTTTAAGAAAGGGTACCCTGGGGGATCGTGGCGAAAGTTATACACGGTGTATCAGGAGGAAACCGAATAATTTTAACAGCACATTCCTGAGGTTATTAGAAGCAAAAACTGTTATAGGTATACACTTTTGTAAAAAATAAAAACAAAACTGTCATTTTTGCATATTTCTTTGTAAAACCAATACAGTGGCGTATCGTAAGAAACAAAAACTTAAAACGCGAAATCAAAGATTTTATTTTCTAAAGCAGATGAGTTTCATGAGTGATATCTGTCTTTTCGAGATTCTGTAATAGTAACTCCTAGACTGGATAACAATGCGGCAACGTCGTTAGCAAAAGTATATTAGGCATGGAGTAATCACCCATAATTATTTCAATTTAAAATATTAATATCTCAAAAACTAAGATGAATCCAGCCAACTTTATCCGACCTTTTATTTTTTAAATATGGTCAGGAACACGCTGTTAAAATTATGCGGTTTCCTCCTGATACACCGTGTATAGTGCAGAGAAAGATAATTCTCTAAACATCGAATAATGTAACTTCAATGTGTTATACATAGATAAAATAGGTAGCAAGGTTGCTATAAGATACCAAAATATAAATTATAACCGCGTGTGTGGGCTCTGTCAACTAGTACGTAAAATATATCGCAAGATTCGTAAGACATAATATATATTATGATTATTGGTACTATAGCTCTGTCTGTGACGGGCTCAATCACAAATAATATTTTTCTCCGTACGAACTCCTATCACATTTTTACCTCTTCACTGGCCACTAGAAGAAACTGAAGTATTGTTCATTCATTATTCTTCATCAAAAAAATATTAGAAAAAAAATGATTTGATTGATACGTCAATGTCATTAAAACTTTTCCGGGAGTAAATTATTTGTTGATTAATAATCAGTTTTAATTACATTGCGATATCCAAAATGGGTTTTAGGATAAGAAGAAACCCCGAAAGCACAAGGTGTGCAGTTTAGGAGGTTGTCCATTAGAACCCAAGCAAGTGAACACTTTCTTAAAGGCAAAGCTGTTTTGCCAAAAGCACCTTTACCTTTCCCCTGGTACGATGGCTTGCCAATACCACCAAAGACCTCAGAAAAACTGAAATGAAGTTACAGAAGCAGACGATAATCGTATCGACGTATCAATCAAATCATTTTTTTTCTAATATTTTTTTGATGAAGAATAATGAATGAACAATACTTCAGTTTCTTCTAGTGGCCAGTGAAGAGGTAAAAATGTGATAGGAGTTCGTACGGAGAAAAATATTATTTGTGATTGAGCCCGTCACAGACAGAGCTATAGTACCAATAATCATAATATATATTATGTCTTACGAATCTTGCGATATATTTTACGTACTAGTTGACAGAGCCCACACACGCGGTTATAATTTATATTTTGGTATCTTATAGCAACCTTGCTACCTATTTTATCTATGTATAACACATTGAAGTTACATTATTCGATGTTTAGAGAATTATCTTTCTCTGCACTATACACGGTGTATCAGGAGGAAACCGCATAATTTTAACAGCGTGTTCCTGACCATATTTAAAAAATAAAAGGTCGGATAAAGTTGGCTGGATTCATCTTAGTTTTTGAGATATTAATATTTTAAATTGAAATAATTATGGGTGATTACTCCATGCCTAATATACTTTTGCTAACGACGTTGCCGCATTGTTATCCAGTCTAGGAGTTACTATTACAGAATCTCGAAAAGACAGATATCACTCATGAAACTCATCTGCTTTAGAAAATAAAATCTTTGATTTCGCGTTTTAAGTTTTTGTTTCTTACGATACGCCACTGTATTGGTTTTACAAAGAAATATGCAAAAATGACAGTTTTGTTTTTATTTTTTACAAAAGTGTATACCTATAACAGTTTTTGCTTCTAATAACCTCAGGAATGTGCTGTTAAAATTATTCGGTTTCCTCCTGATACACCGTGTATAACTTTCGCCACGATCCCCCAGGGTAACCTTTCTTAAAAAAAATTCGCTACGTTTTCGTGAATAACTGGGACGATTACAGGTGAAGACCTGTGCGACAGCATAGTGTCTATCTCTTTCTTACTTACTTATAAGTACGTTAGTGAGAATAGATCGAAAGTATAAAAACGTTCAACTTAGTAGAGCTGATCTGCTTTTTACTGATATCCGTGGATAGGTAATATTGTCCGTATTGCCTCCATCTAATACTTCTCACCCAGCAAATGCAAAAAATAAATGGAGTTGTGTAGAACCACATTAATAAGAGTTGCGACGATTGTATAGTAATATATTTGTGTGAAGAATAACGCATGTGATAAACTTCAGATGTGTGGAATAAATATTGTGTAGAATCGCTACTAGGTAGAGTCAAGATTGTGTTGAAATAATGACTGTGAAGAATAACGCATGTGATAAACTGCAGATGTGTGGAATAAATATTGTGTAGAATCGCTACTAGGTAGAGTCAAGATTGTGCTGAAATAATGACTGTGAAGAATAACGCTCGTGATAAACTTCAGCTGCGTGGAATTCATATTGTGTAGAATCGCGACTAGGTGGAAACAATAATGGCATAAACATCGCATAATCCATCTGAAATTAGAATAGTAAGTTTAATTTTCTCTAGATTTTTGCAACCTATATTTTTTCTGATAAGGGGCTGTCCATAAATTACGTCATCGATTTTTGTCGATTTTTGACCCCCCCCTAAAATCATCCAAAAATCATGCTTCGAATGACCCCGTTTCCTCCTACGTCATGCTACCATCATCCGATGTCCAGACCCCCCCCCCTAATTTGAAATGACGTAATTTATGAATAGCCCCTAAGTACATTTGGAATCTTCCATGAGATGAGAAAATTCTCATGCAAGTTTCCACTTAGAAAGTTCCCGTTCAGATTAGGGATTATTACTCAATGTTCTTAACTGTTGACGACTGTTTCTATTTACATCAAGAAATTTTTACTGCCCATAAGAAGCCAGCAATACATCATTACTAATTACATATAGAAAGATAAGAGGCAAGGAATCGAGTCATTTATTAATACCTACATTGTATACTAAGCTCTTGCTAGCAGGGTGTAGGACAGGATTAATGGCCTAGAACATTGTACCAATTGTAATCGGTCAGCTAGTTGCAACTATCTCTAACCAATCAAATGGTTACCAGATACGTTCAATCAGCTGAGACGCTCAGATGAGCTTTTCTGAAATGTAATTTATCTTCACAATGTCTAATACCTACGCAATTGTTCAAACTAAATACTAAATAACATTAGAAGATATATGCAAATAAGAATTTATATAGGTAGCAGTGGCGGCGCGTCCATAAAAGCCGATTCCCACCGGCTTGCCTGTTTTTGGACGTTTGAGCAGAGTTGTAAAGGAAATATGTAAGCCAAATTAGCCCCGGCTTGCCTATGGATATGTTTGACGCGCCGCCACTGATAGGTAGAGTACAAAGACCTTCGACCTTGTTCATGCAGACTTCAATCTATAACTGAATATTACTTCAAAAGCTGTTTTCTTTAGTCCATGAATCAAAAAATATATGTCAATTTTTAAAATGTGCTCAGATTGATATCATTTAATACTGAAACAATTTTATTTATTTATTAGAACTTTCGTTATTCTACAGAGAATTATTATAGATCTGATACATATATTTTAATTTTTTTTCTCCTGGGTAAAAGCCTCCTCCAGTTGTTTCCACCTGTCTTTGTCTATTGCTACGCTTTGCCATTCTTTGCCCAAACTGAAACAATAGTTACCTACGTAAACAATAGTTATGTATTGAGATACCAACTATTCCTACTTTGCTCAATATTTTCTTAAATTACGAACCTGAATTTGTACGGTGTATTTTTTAATTCCGGGAAGATGTTGGACCACCTAATGACAGGCCAATTAGGGACGTTGCAACGATTGTGATATTCGAGCGCCGGCGTCTCGTTGCGCCGCAACTCTTGGATTACTCTGCACATTCCTGCTAATAAATCTTAATACTTTTTGCCTAGCCAAGACCTTTATTTTAATTACAGTCTGACATTCTCTGCGTTGAAGATCATTTAACTTCGTTAAGTTGATGACGCTGTTTCAATATCTAGCCGTTCGTTTTGCACGATTTCATTTTATTATTTCATACCCTCAGGTAATAATATTTAATGTACTATTAAGAGGGAAGAATAGCTACTGACAATAGGTACTATTTCATACAATTTCTATTAAGGGAGAAAACGGTTTCCACTAACTAAATCTTAACAAATCAGTTTGATTTTTATGTCGATATAGTCTTTAATTGTGTCAATAATAGTACTAAAAAACATGGAGAATGGAAAATATTTAGGAGTGGAAAAATATTTTCTTTTTTTGTATGGACGAGTACCCTCTTAATGTCAATATTAAATTTTGTAATTTAGAAGTATTGTTTTGTGTAAAATTCCTACCAAACAAAAAAGGAGATTTATCAGAATTTTTATATACATACAAGTTTTGAGCTTATTGGCTTAAAAATTCACTCCAATTAATTTCCGCCTTGAATGCTCGTATTAGAAAGTACCCAATATTATTGAACAGAAATTTCCCCGCAAAACGTTTCGTGTTGTAAAAATCTTTACAATGTTTTTTTCCGCAGATGATGAGATCAACATCTCCACTTAAAAACAGAGAAAACAAATTAATGAAATCAATTTACGAGCGAGCCGGGACTGCGTTATCGCCTTGAAAAGAGGGATGAAAAGAAAAAAAAAAGCGAAAGCAAAAAATATAATGACGGCGTGTTATTGCAACGACTCACCGTGATGCTGCATTTTTTAATTTAAATTTCTATTCAATAAAAGTATTGAATTGAAGACTGTGTTTTGAGCGTAGATCTCTTTTGAACACGTAGGTACTGTTAAAAGAAAATTTCTACAGCTTATTTTAATATGTCCTGCATATGATACGAGTGTAACGATATCCTATACGAACTTACACGTTAAAATACGATAAAATTGTTTAGATGTTGGTGGTAAACATAAACTTTAAAAACATTAAAAACAAAACAAATCGATTTATAAAATTAGTCTTCCGAATACGGCAGTGACGACTGCAAGTAAATGTAAATCCCTTAGGGTAATATTCCATTTCTGACGCCAGCTGCACTACTAGTAGGAACGCGTCGGTGTTATTGTCAATTTCCATAGTAAAATGAATGGTTGTGCTGCTGTCGTTGGAAATGGACTGTCACCCTTAATTTCGTCTTTCGTCCGCCCTCCTTAATTGCTACACCTCTTAATGCTGTAAACAAATAATCGTTTGCATTCCGGACCGTTATATTATCCGCCTCACATTATTTGCAAAGGTCTGCCGGAGAATAGCACTCGAGGTAAATCAATATACCACTCGAGGAAATGGAAAGACTTGGGTGCTCGGCTTTATGATGTGTGGGATACGGTTTAGGAAAAGGTTTCTTAATCAAAGAGCTAATAATTGAACGTGTGAAAAAAAAAACAGAAACAATAATAAATAAATATTTTACATAAATAAATAAATATTGGGAACATCTTACACAGATCGACCTAGCCCCAAACTAAGTATAGCTTGTACCATGGGTACTAGGCGACGATATAAACATACTTATATAGATAAATAAATACATACTTATACATAGAAAACAACCATGACTCGGGAACATATATCTGTGTTGATCACACAAATAAATGCCCTTACCGGGATTTGAACCCTCCTCCTCCTCCTCCAACTCCTTTTTCTAATATCCGATCCAACGAAAAATTCCAAAATTGGTCCGAAAAGTTCCTAAAAATGGTATCTTGAGTGTTGCGAGGGTTTCAAGTCACGAGGGTTAAACAAACTGCTACTGAGTGATACACAACTTTTCGCCACATCAACGCGATGAAAATACTAACTGTAAAACATTACTAATCTATTCCATATGAACGCTATTAAAATATTTATCATACAAAATCATCACATAAAGGTCAATTCCACCAGCCAACATAAGGAAGCAACTCAAAATTTGCATGTAGTTACTTTGCTTGTAGATAAAATGCAACTTTCGCATCCGTTTTTGACGATAATTTTTTTCATCACCAGCTAGTGCGATGAAAAAATATTTATACCAATGTATTATAATTGTCTAATGTGCAAAAAAATTGGGCGGCTGTGACGAGAACTTTCTAATTTTATTGAACCAATAAATAAGAAACCACTTAACTACATGACGAGGCATTTACTACGAATTACACCCTGTCTACACACTTTACACACTACATAGTTTCCTAGGATACTAAAAAAAGAATATCAAAAATAATTAGCTTTCTGACGTATTTATAACGTAACGACCTATAATTAGACCCGTGTTAAACTTATCATTATACACCGCTTTTCAAGAAAATTATCGATGAATAAAAACGAGCTTATTGAATATTTATTGGAAATTAATTGATTTTTCATCAGCTCGCGTCTAGCGGTGTATGTAATGTGGGAGTTGGGCACGCGTAATACAGTTACTTTTCACATCACTACCACAATAGGTACCTTTTCTCCCTTCAATGGCCATTCCCACAATCCCGCTCCTGAATAGACTAAAGAAACGACTCTTACAAATTAATAGTGTTGTCCTTTACACACACAATGAGAGTGAATAGCGCCGTCGATTAGTGGTGAATGAAACGAATTCGACGGGTAACGTATACGGGTGCCAGTAGGAAAAAATAATGTATTAATTGCTGTGATTGAATCGATTGCCGTCCTCACTCCCGTATCTTTTTTATAAGCCAACAACGGTTCACTTACGTTATCGAAATGTGTTATTAATAGGTATTCAATGAAACTAGAGTCCATCGACCATTGATTTTTATTGTTCACGATCATGTTCCTTTTGTTAACTTAACCTCCTTTGTTATAGGATGCGCCTTTGTGTCGCTTAGAATTTATTAAGATACTATTTAAAGTCGATTTATGATTAGTATACTTAATTGAGCAATAGTGGTATGGTGATGTGATATTCTTTATTCGTCATACAATGTATAAATCTCTTAGTCCCGTTAGAATTCATGTTAGAGTTAGACCAAGAACAAGCTGCAGCGATATTGATAGCCCACGCACTGCAAGTGTTATTTATACGTCATAATTTCATAGAACTTTATTTACATAGTAATAGCAGAACTTAGTTGCAAATACAAACATGTTCGAATGATACATGGAGCGGTTAAAAAACCGGTCATCAGCATCCCCAATGTATGAATTGTTAGTGAACTGTTAAATGACTACGCCGCAATTGTACCATCTGTGTTTTAAATGCGCGAGTTCGAGAAAGAAAAGCGAAAACGAAATGAGTGCCGTGATGGTCCGGGACGCATTGCAACCGGAATGAGTCTGCAATTCCGTTCCCGTAGGCGGGGTATCGGGACTCAGCCGATCGGTAGTCGGTAGGTATGAGCTTTTGCGCGAATTTTTTGCTCGTCTGGCGCGCAGGTGTCACCCGTACTCTACACAACCCGCTATACTTTTTTACCTTCGACCTTATAGCTCGGATTCATTGTTTATTTTTTTGCGATTTGCTTCGAGGAACGCCGAGGAAGGCAGTATTTTTATCTCATCGCCTCAAGACTTCTAATCCTTCTTGGCGTTAATACCGGATAGTGATTTTCCTGCTTTGTTGGAATTTGTTTTTTGTGATCGCGGGTCTGAATTTAAATGAAAACCATTTATTTTAAAATTAGGCGTTGTTCATCCTTCACCGTAATTCTAAAATATAATATTTATGCACTAAACTACTAAACATTAAAAAGCAATATTCGTTGCGGTATAAAAGTTATTTTTTGAAGTCTCTTTAAATCTGAGAAAAACCATGGCTGCATTAATTGATTACTATGTGGAACTGGTTAGTTGCCGCTATAATGGGACATTGACATTATTTGCTGGGCTCCCATGGAGTACCACGAACGCGGCCATTATTTCGACAAACAGGTTTGTAATGAGCCATAATTCTGTATTTTGTTGACGGCCCTAAGTTTACGCAACGTGTGTGAGATTGCTAAAATGAATGGCGTGATTCCCAAGAATGTGTGGACGCAGGGACTCAATGAAATTGAAATGAAAACCTTCCAACTGTACAAATGTGTCATCGACATATTAGGCACGCCCCACTCGTCTATCTGAGCTATAACCGCGAAAATCGAAGTTCGCAAATTGCGGGGATTTTTCTCTGTCACTCTAATTACGTCTTCATTGGAGTAAAAGAGAAAGATCCCCGCAATTTGCGAATTTCGATTTTCGCGGTAGCCGCTCTGGACTAATTGCTTAAATTAGTAATATTTGTACGAGAACACAAACAGTGGAGTGTGCTTTCGTGGATTATTATAATTGTACACTCTTACTAAAAAAAATGTATGTGATTATGTATATATATATATAGTAATTATTCATTATTAATCATTTAAAAACGATCTAATGATTCAGATGATAATTACTGTAAGTTGACAAATATTTACATTTTTAATGTAGTCAAACATATAATATCTCGCCAGTTTTCATGATTAAAATAAATAAGTCCGTTTAAACAATGTTATATTGGTTGACTTGTATTCCCATTATGTTTGATTTATGATACTTCTTTCACTTCTTTAATAATAAACATTAGTCCTACGCCGCCGCCGCACAGGCGACTTCCGTAAATATAAGCTAAAAACAATTATTAAATTAAATTGATTTGTTTACAATAATGAAACCAGCAAACGGTAAATAATTATAGTGAATGTTGCAATACTCGCTTTTATTACTTATGAGTACCAGTAAGATCGTTCAATAACCATCACGAAGGCTTCACATGTGGTCGCTCAATAGACAACGATAGGTAATATCGTAATTCATTTATACTTACATAATAGCATGAGAATAATTTTATCGTCATTCACGTATATAACTTTCTCTGTGAATATAGATAGGACTTATAATATAATACCAATCAGATTATCTCTAGCAATATTTGAGACGCTCCTCGGTGTTTTAATTTGAGAAATCTTATAAGCATCTTTTGAGCTTATTTGAAAGTCAAATTTGGTTGGTTATATTTCTGATATGTTTTATTACTAATCTGTGATATCACATCATGATTATATGAGCATGTCATTATAGCACCACTCATCCCTTCGGGACCTCTACACCAAACTTTGCCTGCCTATCAGATTGGAATGCTAATATTACACACAACTTACGAATTCCCGTTTCAATACTCGCACCTTCTCCCACGCTATTAACTGTCAATCAATCAAACTTTGGTACAAACCACGTTTATACATATCCATCGACATAATAAGTAGGTATGGAAGATTAGGCACACACAATCTTCCAAATTGCCATTTAGGCACTTGTCCCACCGCCGACGATGAGCGATAAGCGAGTAGAACGATAAACTAGAAACGAGTGGGCGAGCGGCGAGAAGCGAGTGTTAGCTCCAATAGTTTTGTCGCTCGGCTATAGGCGAGTGTTCGAGTGCGACGGGCTATTACTCGCGTCACTCGCTCGGGCGGTGCAGCGTAGCTGAACACGCAGACTGATTGGTCTCGCAGCTTGAGTTCTAACTACGAAGCGAGCATCGCCGAGCGAGTACCGCTGAGCTAGTTTTATCTTATCGCGGCGACAAACTAGTAGAGCGAGTGTTCACGCCGGCAGTGTGAACAGCCAGCGATGAACTATTAATATATGTGTCTCTTTTACTAACACAGGATCCTAATCTTTTGTTCGTTTCTTGGACGAGAAAATCGCCGATAGTTAATCGCTTGCTCGCTCTTGGTGGGACAAGTGCCTTAGGCGGCAGTAAATAAACGTTGACGAGCAAAAGTGGCGTATCGCAAACCCCCAAGTGTTTGACAGCCTAATACCAATAGTTGACAGCCTATATTGCTTGAAATTAATATCGAAGGTGGCCACTCTTAGGATAGGGCACAGTACACGGTGGTGAAAGCTAAGTCTAATTTTAGTTAGGGTTATGAGACAGATTAACGAAACTAGGGGCCTGTTTAAAGGCCTGCATGTATTCCATTTGTGGCTAACTCTAACAACCATATCTTATACCTTTAAACGAGCAATTCTTGTACATATATTTATTTATAGGTACATATATATATATATTTCGGGGATCGCGGAAACGGGCTCTAACGATTCGATGAAATTTGCTATATGGGTTCGGGGGCGAAAAATCTATCTAGCTTGATCTTATCTCAGGGAAAACGCGCATTTTTGAGTTTTTATATGTTTTCCGAGCAACGCTCGGTCTTCCAGATATTTTGCTACAAGCAAGTTACAAGCCTATAATAAAACGGGATATTTTTTATTTAAAAAACGTCCATACACACTCCGTCCAATCACGTTTTTTAGCGTTACTGTTCTTAAATTATTATAGTGCCTAGGTACAAATACGCACATCCCTAGCGAGGGCGGGCCGGTGGTTCCGCGGCCCGTTATCTTACGGTCATCAGTCCCTCGGAACGGGTCGCCGGAACTGCTTGTATAAGGCACGCGCGTTCCGTTTCAATCGCACACCGGACGTCTCCGTACAGCGACAGCACGTCAAAATATACCTACTTTGTAGTTTTCAAACGAACGTTGTGGCGTTAATTTCCTTTGAGGATTCGTGTTTTTTTTAGGTTACAACTTATTTTTCTCAAAAATGGACGGCAAAGTCGACTTTGCCGTTTAAAAAATAGGTTGCGAAGCGCGTAGTTTATGGTCAGTCAAAAATTAAAAAGTTAAAAACATTGCAGTCCCGATTTTGGGACTGCAATGTTGCATACAAATTCCATTATTTGTCGAGTTCCAAACTTTTTAAAAGTTGAAATGGCCATATCAAATGAAGGCACAGGCCCATTAAACAGCCAAACAGATGATTAGTACCGCGACTATTTAGCTGTCTCAAATAGGTTGGCGTATTTTCGGCAGAAAAATACACTTCTATTTTTTTATTAAAAAAATAAAAAGGCGGCAAAGCTAATTTTTTCAATTGTTTCTACTTTTTTCTGTGAAAATATATACGTAAGAAAGTTGCTTTTGTAAAATATTTGTATGATATTTATATTTCTTGCACCATTTTTGAGAAAAGCACTATATATGACTCGGCTGGAAGGCTACTTGCTGGCTTCGGATTCAATTAAACGGACTCCCAAGGTCGTCCGTTTAAAACGAATCCTCAGCCTGCAAGTAGTTACTTCCGAGCCTCGACAATAATGTACTATTAATACACTTAAACGGCAACATTAATGCGATTAATACGGGCTTCCCCTATGCTTTGCCTTCTTTGCCAGTGTTACTGATAAGCTTGTAAAATATCAGCTCTTTATAAATATGGCATAATATTTGAAGCCAGCGAACCAACGACCGGGGTCGTAAAACTTCTCATTCTTACTTGCATAGTCGTAGCAGGAGTGAATGAGATGGCAATATGATATCGGTCGGCATTTTGGTTTGCGGATAGTATAGTGAATGTGTTCGTGGGCTTACTGGACGTTTTATAACGGCTCAATCAGAGTTATCAGATAAACTTGACACACAAAAGCTTCCATGTAACTTCGTTAAGCAGACATAACGGAGTACTACAAGTTACGACACCATAAATAAACTATGATTTCCATAGAATTCATATAAAAACGCTCAAACAGTGTTACAGAGATCTAATTAGGTAAGTCAACTCGTAAACCGGCGCTTCTTATATTTGTTTGGCATTCATAAAGCATAGCTACGTTCCGTGGCCAAGTACATAATTACTGTAATATTAATTGGCATGTAAAATCGCGTTAAGGCGTATGACGACAGGGACCGTTAACCGGTGTCCGGCCAGGGTTACCAAATGGCTATTTCTAAAATTTTGTCAAAAGCTCTGATTCTGAAACGAAATTCTTGACACTTCTGATAGATTATTATCACAATGAGGGGACTTAATCGCGTATAATTAAGTTTTAAATTTACCTCTGACAATCTTCTCCGAGACCACGGGGACAACGCCGTCCTCGAAACGTCGGAGGTAAATTTAAAACTTAATTTTACAAGATTAAAACCCGTCGTTCTGAATAATAACAATAATAATGAGTAAAGATCGTGAAACTTCTGTTAGGCATTAATATATGATGCCTATCTGTAAAAATTTTAAAGATACTTTCGTGTGTCTAAAAATTATAAAACTTGTTTAATCTTAAAGTATACCATTACCGTACACAATCAACATTGTCATGTCGGATGTAGTCTCAACAAATGACCAAAATATTACCCGAGCAATTTTCGGACGTCTGGCAACCCTATGCTCGACCAGCGCTTGCGCATAGAAGGCGTTGTCGCGTCATAATGACAGGCTCAATAGCAATTGTGATTTGTGACGACTGACTTGCTATAGCAATCACGATGACCATTGTGAGAAATAAATATATAAATTAAAGCTCATATTTTTTAACACATTGAGTGCCGGGAACCCGCTCGGCGGGTTCTCTGCTCGTAAGTAGTCGCTTTCCGCTGCAAAGCGGGAAAAAACTAGGATCGGCAACGAGCGTAGCGCTACGAAAGCGTGAGCAGTGAAAGTGTTACCGTGTTAAATAATTTTGTTTTAAAAAATATAATTATTATTTAGTAATGCGTTCAATATGCGAACTAAAATTGATCTCAGTGTTATTTCCTTTTGGAATGTCGAATATAAATAGACAGAACAGACAAATATTATGGTAGGTACCCAATTACAAATTATCTATATTGTTGATGGTTTGTTTAGATATCTACGATCTACGATCGAATGCAAACCTGTCGCTTTCAATCGCCAAAACATTTTCTGATAGCAGATAATGTTATCTCACGACCGTTGTGAAGCGGCTTTTATAAGTTAAGTATAACATTTACCAGCACAGACTACATCTCTTATAGACTCCCTAATTAAAAAAAAAATTGTCGGTGACCACCCATACACGCTCTTTAACTTATAATATAAAAGTCCACAATTGGAGCTGCGCCATTTAGTGATAATGATAACCCAGCATTACTTACCACTTCACCTAGTTGTAAGTAATATTTTTAAATTAACGCGTACTTACAGATCGTAAACTTGATAGTAATCATGCACCATGCTTGGAACTATTATATGTATTAGGTAACACCTAGGGCCTGTTGCACAATAAAATACAAGCTAATACTATTACTATTTATAATATAACTTAGGCAAAGGTCCACCCAACACTATAGCGTCTCCCGAGTGTCGGCGTCTAGCCAACTCTATGGCCGCTGATGCTGCTCGACGCAACCTTAGCGCAATTGCGCAGCAACGTCATTTACCATAGCGCTGACTATAGTTCGTTTTTTTAGCATTTAGATTTTAGATTTTAGCATTAAATAAGGTAAACAATCTTTATGTGTCTTTTAATTGAAAAACAGATTTTAAAAATAAGTTACGGCAAATATGTAACAGTTATGAATCTAATACGATCATTTATATTCTTCTGCTTTCATAAGTAATAGTTACTGATTTTTAAATTGTATTTTATACAATCGTGATATAATAGAGAGTTTTTCAGTCGAGTACCGTGTTTAGGCAACGAAGCTTGCTGAGTTGCCTAAGTAAGGTACGAGATTGAAAAGCTTGATTGATTATATCACTATTGTATACAATAGTTTTTCTACGAGTCAACAAAAATAATATTTTAAACTAGTAGAATACAAACAAACCAAACCAAAAGTATACAGCTAAGATACGCGAGCAGCCGCGATACCTTCATACTGGTACGCGCCCCGGCCGCCGCGGCCCGGCGGGCTGGTCAACGACACCTTCTCGTAACTCATGAAGCCCTGGTACTTGCTCCGCGCTAAATTCAATTTTTAGACAGTTGTTTTCAGTTGTATGGAGACTAACAAGCAACACTAAGTGGTTTTCGTATTCTAAGGATGTTGCTATATTAAGGGTGTCACATGCGCGTTTCTGACTTATGAACCAATTGTTTCTACTATACAACCTAAAATAAATAATTAATTTGAGCTATGGTTTTGTTTCGTCCTCTTGATCGCGGCGAGCTGTGATTGGTCAATTTCATTATAGTTAACTAAACTGTATCGAAATGAATTTAAATTTACATTAAAAATACCCAATTGCAGTTTGGTATAAGAAATCTTAATTCAATAATTACAGACGACGAGTAGAAAAAAGCGTATTTCAAAAGACATGTCACGATCATCATCATCATCATCATCTCAGCCATAAGACGTCCACTGCTGAACATAGGCCTCCCCCTTGGACCTCCATACGTGCCGGTTGGAAGCGACCCGCATCCAGCGTCTTCCGGCGACCTTAACAAGATCGTATGTCCATCTTGTGGGTGGACGTCCTACGCTGCGCTTGCTAGTCCGTGGTCTCCACTCGAGCACTTTTCGACCCCATCGGCCATCTTCTCTGCGTGCAATGTGGCCTGCCCATTGCCACTTCAGCTTGCTAATCCGGTGGGCTATGTCGGTGACTTTATGTCGGTGATGTCACGATCGCTAACCTTCTTTCAAGTTCTTTCTAATGCTAAAAAAACGAACCATAGACGCCTACGCTCTTAAGACTCTAGTGTGGGGTAGCCCTAAGATGCTCTATCTAGTAGACAAGTGATCTGTTGATACGGTACATTGATGGTGCTCGTGCAAAATAGAAGGTTCGAGATAACGCGCGATAAGCATCGCGTGACATCCTCTTTGTTCCGAAATGTACCTACAATTTGACATGGGGCCAATAATTTATGGGTCAGATTCAAGGCGAGGTATGCCGTATGCCCAGCCTGAGTTGTGGTATATGTAGATGTAGTGCATAATTATTTTCCTTCGTATTTTCACGGAAACGTACGGACGTGTCTTGCTATTTCAGCCAGCCTCGATACAAAAAGTACTGAGGTTGATAGAAGTAGCATGATAAATACCTACGAGCATTTTCGAGAAAATACGATGAATAACAATTATGCACTAGAGTTAAGCCACGAAAAGTCTGCAGCGATTTTGATAGCCCTCGCAGTGCCAGTGTTATTAATACATCATAATTTCATAGAAGTTTGACGTTTAAAATAATACTTGCACTGCGTGGGCTATCAAATCCGCTGCAGACTTTTCTTGGTCGGACTCTATACATCTGTTGGTAGGTACCTATTTAGTGTCAATTTCCTATAGGGCATAGGACACATATGCAACATGGGAAACATGCAACATGTATGAAAATTAGACCAGATATATTAAATTCACTTTCGGTTAGAATTGAGCCTACGCCCATTATTTTTATTCATAGTTCAAACATAGGGGTTTATTAAATTACCAGAGAGGCAAACCATGTTGAAACGCTCAACTCAATTAAGTTCGACAAACCAATATCTAACCTACGATTAGTAATCAATGTGCCGCTTGCCCTAGATATTTGGGACCTGGAAATAAACCAGAGTTAAACGTACGATCAAAACTATTAGGCAAAGTTTAATGCAGTACATGGGTACCGTAAAACGAACCAATTAGGAATACTCCAAAATTTCCCAACTATGAATAGTCCAAAACTACATAACTCGAACATCTTGGTTTTTAGGTGTGACAGTTATTTGAAATATGAATGACTTAGTTCTGAGGCAACATAGTTTCATAAATGAAAGAAAACACTCAGAAAATATTTAAAATAACATTAGTATTGGTACTAAGTATAATCTTTGAACTTGTGGACTCGTAAGTAGTTGTAGTATTGGACTAGGTATAGTTGGGAGTTGGGAGGTTTTATAATGTGCATAAAAATACATCAGTATATTAAAAACTCCACAAAATGACTGTCACACATGGCCAGACAGATAATTATAACGAAAATGCTTCACAGCGGTTTCTAACCGGTCAATGAATAGAGCGGGCTGTTAGAAACGTACCTACTTTTTAGCCAGAAACCACCGAAACTCGCTCAATTAGGCATTCGCCAGACAGAGTGCACACTACGCCCGCTATCTCGCTGACCAAACACCGGCTTAAATTACCATATTAATCTGCTATCTATTGTCGGCTGGTACGTGACGCTGTAATCACCTAACTAAATAATTGATGGCTGATATAGGAATTACGATGTAGCGAATAATTGTGCTAATATTAATGCTGGTCTAACCGGTGTTCATTAAGTAGTATTTAGCGATGATATTTACGTACAATAGGTACGGATAAATATGACCAGATATATACATATATTTTATATGTCGGTACGACGTCCGTAAGTGCTATTTATTTTCTTACAAAAGCATTTTTATTTTTCATCGTTTTAGGTAATTATAATCATCTACGGCCACCCCTAGAATCTATTGGGCATATATTTAATTCTTCCATTTCTTCATTCATGCCTGTATAACAACAACGCACGTGTCTAATAAGAATCGAATACTTTCTCGGAACATTTGTACAAAAGAGTTATTCATTTCTCAGCAGCAGCAAGTGAGCAGGAGATTAAAACGTACAGATCTGTGCGCACCTGCTGTTCAATAGCAGCGTGGCTCCGGCAGCGTCGTGTTTTTATCTCGGCAGTGGCACAGACTGGAGGAACGAGACTATTTTACTTGGATTTACTTGTAATTTTATACAGAACATAGGTGCACTTTAGTGTACATCGTAGGTTGCTGATGTAGTTTTAAATATTTCTGCATAACATTATAATATCTATCACTACACCTTATAAAACAAAGTCCCCTGCCGCGCCTGTCTGTTTGTGTGTTTGTATGTTTGCGATAAACTCAAAAACTACTGAACGGATTTTCACTCGGTTTTCACCTATTAATAGAGTGATTCTTCAGGAAGGTTTCGGTGTATAATTTGTTCGTGCGAAGCCGGGGCGGGTCGCTAGTCTCTTTATTAAAAAATTCACAGATTTCGTGCCTCACACGACTATCGAGCACATTGGAAATGACTCTACGGAATTCGAAAAAATATTGTCGCTGAGCGACGAGAAAGTCTGGATAAGGAAAAAGTTCCAAAATAAAACTACAACGTTGAATGATAATTATTTTATTCTTAGACTAACACAAGTATCCTGGACATAACGCATGTGAACAAACAAATTGCAAAATTTCCACACGCGTATCGAAGTTTGAATAATTGTCGCCGTGTCGCATAAGTATAGGTACATATTTCATTTTTCGATTAATAAGCAGGATATATTAATGTTCAAAGTACAAGAAAATTATTACACGGCAAATCCGTAGTCAACTCGAGAAGTGGTGATCGGCAGCGGCGCCAGCGGCCCATTTGCTGCAAGATATGAAATTTTCTTGACAGCAGTTTGACGCGACGAGAGATGACCATAACAGCGTTTGTCTATGTTGCACCAAACCTGAGTTCCAATAGGTACTACCAGGGTTCAGCATCAGCTATCTTGGGTAATGCTCATCATGACGAATCGGGTGTCCAAAACAGCGTGTGCCTATGTTGCACCAAACCTGAGTTCCGCTAGGTACAACCAGGGTTCAGCATCAGCTCTATCTTGGGTACTACTCTCCTAAGTGCTCATCAAGACGAGTCGGATGACCAAAACAGCGTGTGCCTATGTTGCAACAAACCTGAGTTCCTTTAGGTACAGCCAGGGTTCAGCATCAGCTCTATCTTGGGTACTACTCTCCTAAGTGCTCATCGAGACGAGTCCGATGACCAAAACAGCGTGTATTAAACCCGAGCTCCACTGGGTTCAGCATCAGCTATCTATATCAGCAACATGCTGAGGTGCGACCATTTCGTGGCACTTTTTCTTTTTTATGTTTCTCTGTATAAGTTTTTATTTTGTGTTTCTCCCTCTCCCTCTCCCTCTCCCTCTCCCTCTCCCTCTCCCTCTCCCTCTCCCTCTCCCTCTCCCTCTCCCTCTCCCTCTCCCTCTCCCTCTCCCTCTCCCTCTCCCTCTCCCTCTCCCTCTCCCTCTCCCTCTCCCTCTCCCTCTCCCTCTCCCTCTCCCTCTCCCTCTCCCTCTCCCTCTCCCTCTCCCTCTCCCTCTCCCTCTCCCTCTCCCTCTCCCTCTCCCTCTCCCTCTCCCTCTCCCTCTCCCTCTCCCTCTCCCTCTCCCTCTCCCTCTCCCTCTCCCTCTCCCTCTCCCTCTCCCTCTCCCTCTCCCTCTCCCTCTCCCTCTCCCTCTCCCTCTCCCTCTCCCTCTCCCTCTCCCTCTCCCTCTCCCTCTCCCTCTCCCTCTCCCTCTCCCTCTCCCTCTCCCTCTCCCTCTCCCTCTCCCTCTCCCTCTCCCTCTCCCTCTCCCTCTCCCTCTCCCTCTCCCTCTCCCTCTCCCTCTCCCTCTCCCTCTCCCTCTCCCTCTCCCTCTCCCTCTCCCTCTCCCTCTCCCTCTCCCTCTCCCTCTCCCTCTCCCTCTCCCTCTCCCTCTCCCTCTCCCTCTCCCTCTCCCTCTCCCTCTCCCTCTCCCTCTCCCTCTCCCTCTCCCTCTCCCTCTCCCTCTCCCTCTCCCTCTCCCTCTCCCTCTCCCTCTCCCTCTCCCTCTCCCTCTCCCTCTCCCTCTCCCTCTCCCTCTCCCTCTCCCTCTCCCTCTCCCTCTCCCTCTCCCTCTCCCTCTCCCTCTCCCTCTCCCTCTCCCTCTCCCTCTCCCTCTCCCTCTCCCTCTCCCTCTCCCTCTCCCTCTCCCTCTCCCTCTCCCTCTCCCTCTCCCTCTCCCTCTCCCTCTCCCTCTCCCTCTCCCTCTCCCTCTCCCTCTCCCTCTCCCTCTCCCTCTCCCTCTCCCTCTCCCTCTCCCTCTCCCTCTCCCTCTCCCTCTCCCTCTCCCTCTCCCTCTCCCTCTCCCTCTCCCTCTCCCTCTCCCTCTCCCTCTCCCTCTCCCTCTCCCTCTCCCTCTCCCTCTCCCTCTCCCTCTCCCTCTCCCTCTCCCTCTCCCTCTCCCTCTCCCTCTCCCTCTCCCTCTCCCTCTCCCTCTCCCTCTCCCTCTCCCTCTCCCTCTCCCTCTCCCTCTCCCTCTCCCTCTCCCTCTCCCTCTCCCTCTCCCTCTCCCCTCCCCTCTCCCTCTCCCTCTCCCTCTCCCTCTCCCTCTCCCTCTCCCTCTCCCTCTCCCTCTCCCTCTCCCTCTCCCTCTCCCTCTGCCTCTGCCTCTGCCTCTGCCTCTGCCTCTGCCTCTGCCTCTGCCTCTGCCTCTGCCTCTGCCTCTGCCTCTGCCTCTGCCTCTGCCTCTGCCTCTATCTCTATTTCTATTTCCACCACCACAAGAATGCATAGATTGTCGAATAGTGCGTTATCTACGCCCGTCTCAAACAGGATAGATAGAGTTAGACCAAGAAAAATCTGCAGCGATTTTGAAAGCCCACGCAGTGCAAGTGTTATTCTGCCGTCATAATCCCGATAATTCACAACAAACACCGATAACGAACTCTGCGAAACATGAAGTCATAAATGTCCTGTGAAAAATTTCGTTCTGACTTTTTGACTATTTTAAGGTTAGGCTACAGGGCAAACCCTTAACCCGATCGTCTTTGTTTTAGGCTCAAATTGTAGCTGACTAAATTGTCCAGAGCCGTTTTTCTCAAATTTTTGATATCATTCTTCGTTTCCAAATTATCGAGCACCAAAATCAAAAATTCGGAGAAAATTGAATTTTATTTTCACTATTTCGACCATAACTTTTTTTGTTTTTGACTTTCTCGAATAATTATTTTTGCACCTTACAGCTCTCGTGATTATGCGTCTTTTGAGCCTATTTTTTAATATCATATCTTCACAACTTTCCGAGATATAAGGCGATCGCACTTTTTCGTGAAATCGGACCGTATACTGGAGCGAACGAAAAGACATTTCCAATGTCAAAATAAGTAGGTACGTATTAAGCAGACCTACCGTGCTAGGCATAGGCGCTGCACCTAAATGAGCCCCCATCATGAACACAACCCAAAGAGGCACGATTGTAACTTCCTCAGCGTAAAAAAGTTCAATGGCATTTGTACGAATTACTGTGTTAGCACTCTACTGCTAGACGGTAAGCAAACATCAAAACCAGTCCCATACACGCTTAAGATCCCCTCTAAACTCTTCCTCGCAAATTTCTTTCGTCGCATTGAACGTCCTCTGTTGTAATTCCATTCATTGACCCTAATGTCTGCTTTCACGCGAGCCAATCGTCATGGGGTCGACGAACTTGTTTACCAAGTCATTGTGAGATCAATACACATCTATAAAATAATCTATCAAGATAAAATTGATGGGTATTTTTTATTACAAACGTACATTGCTGGCGATGCCGATTCGCTTGGCGTTCGAAAACAACCATTATTGATGTCATTAAGGCGTATTATTTGACGATGTGCAGCGTTGATAAAATAAATAAAGTTCGTCTGCGTTATTGTGAAGATCTGGTTGCGTATTTGAGTACGTCCAGTAGACAGGAAACGATTTGCATTTGTGGCAACGGGGTAGTATAGGTACAGTTGCTATAGTCGACGTCAAACATGTTTATACTTTTGTAAATTATGCATCTTATTCCTTTGTAATAAGACGAAAACGGTATACCTATATATGTTTGTGGACGGTCGTGCATCGGGAACGGCACTCAGACAATTCCGCTAAAGAAAGAAGCTTTATCTCGCATGTCTGTGACCTATTGTCCTTATTGAACGACGAAAGCGGTTCGAATGCGATACGATGATGATGATGCTGACTGATCTATGCGACCACTACTAGTAGAACAAGTGACAGTAATAGCTGTGATAGCTCCACCACGTCATGTGCCGTATCGGGATACCGTGTAGCTCGTATGGAACGTCTTTAAGAGCCAACGGGAGGGGTCATTTCTCCATACAAACGTACTCCTCGTTTTCCTCCGTGGTTTTTGAAGCTAGAGCAATGATTTTTTTCAACACAGATTAATATTGTCAATATCTGTGTCGGACCGTTTTGCTTTTTTTGATATTTTTGTTTTTTAAGGCGCTAGAGCCCTTCAAAAATGGCCAAAATGGCCTAATTGACTATGCCGCAATGAGAGGCGTGGCATTCAAAACTGATATCAATTAGCCAAAAAAGCAAAACGGTCCGACACAGATAATTTCATAATCATTTAGATTTCCAAATTTGGTTACGATTGGTTAAGTTTTGGAGGAGGAAACAGAGGAGTACGAAACCTCGATTTTTGAGATTTTTACGCAGGATTTTTCGCCTTGTCCTTATCGCACTACTTTTAGGTGCCGCTTCCGTTAGCGAGGCGGGTATATTTACCTAAAATATTTAAAACTCAGCTCCTGTTTCGTCTTAAACAATGGTGCAAGTGCATTATTATACAATCAAATAACGTTTCATGTATGTGCGTACATATCGTATAATAATTCCTTGGCTGACTAGGCGAGGCGATAATTTTTCGCAGCCGGATGCCGTGTTACTTTCAACTACAAGGAATGCGGCCACCGGCCAGCTTCTAACGCGCCCCCGCCGCGCCCGTCTGCCTCATGTCTCGTACGGTCTATCCTACTGCACTGCAGCTAGGGTTACCAGACATCTTTATGAAAGTCCTTGTAAAATCCCTGATTCCTAAATAAAATTCTTAAGACAGTACAGTACATTCGACGTCAAAGATATTATGTTTACGCCTTTCGGCTTACAAAGAAGTAAGGTGAAAAAGTGTAAATACTTATAATATCTTTGCCGTCTACTGTACGTCTTATACACATTCCAATTAATTTTGACTCCGATACTTATATGTAAAACCCAACCCAAATGGTGACAATGTCTAAAAATATTAAATTTGCCCTATATTGAAATTTATAACCCTAAAAGGATCTGCCACATCAGTCACCGAGACAAAATCCACACATTTAATTTTTAAAAACATATGGCACGTCAATAGCTAAAACTGTTAAAGGTTAGTTTTGGTATGGTCTTGCCTGTTTACTGTTATGCTCATTTTCTTGCTTATAATTTTAATGATCTCCTCATATTGGAAAACAAATATATTTTTTATTGTGACAGACAAGAATAGGTCGTAAAAAATATCTTTACGTAAAAAATATCTTTACGTTTTAAACATCCTCAAAAATTCCTGACATTTCTCATTTCCGGCCTTAGTCGTGACAAATGACCAAAATTTCTGACATGTCAGGAAAATATCATATATCTGGGGTAGCCCTAACTGCAGCTAATAGCTATCACAGACAAAACCTGTTGTTGCGTGAGAAAACAATTATGAAAAAAATTGCGAGTTTCGTGTACGAGAAAAAATTACCGTTCATTCATCACAAATGGCCAGTTTCTTTTCAATCTGTTGAAATGTGAAATGGGTCGACAGCAGATCCCGAAAAAATGGTCCAATATCCACCGTTGTTTGGTTTCTACTTAAATATCTCGATAACCAATGTAGGCAATTTACTACCTAATATTAGGTACGTAGAGTAAATAGTCTTACCATAGGTATTTATTTTTTATTTTTCCTGGGATATTGTTGATGTTCATTTTGATGCATTGTTTATCTCCAGAGTCCTATTTAAACATTGTAAGTAAAGAACGTTGTCGCTTTTACCCGTCTAACTTACATTAATACCTAAATAGTTATATTGCGCGGTTATGAAATAGCTTCGCCTGTCTGGCACGGGGGCGTAGCAGATTAGGCTGTAGTGACACGATGTCACTCACAACGCCACGTGATAGATGAACGCGACACCCGCTATCTCTTGCCAAAATAATATTCAGATCATGATTACCAGTCCCTCGTTGTTTAAGGTCAATTTGAGAGATTTCACGTCTATCATCCGAAAGTACCTGTTTAGGACAAGGACGTCACTTATCTCGACGCCGGCTCGCGGTATTATAATACCCATCTACTCGCTCCGCAAACATAATAACGCGAGTGTTGACAATATAGAGTGTATTTATGTGGACGGGACGTCCAGCATACGCTCTATGCTTTGTTCATATACGACGTACATAAATATTATATCTCTTGGCACGAAGATATTCTCACTTAATATTTAATATATTGGATACCTAGATATCTATGTCATGTTTTGCCCTTAGGCATCTTAGGGAATTTCTATCATACCGTCGAAATGCCTTGCCTCAAACAGAGGGATTTGCATAATACCAATCGTCCCTGTTTTCGAATGGCGATGAGCGCTTGTTGAAATTCGCATTGCTAATAATACAATGGCCAGACGCACCTTGTGTTAGCGTCGCATCTGACGAATGCACGACGTAAATATTCAAACAGTCGACCTTAACACCCCGTTTTAAGTCTCTATGTAGCGCGAAACTGGCGATTTCAATATCGGAACGTAGAACTAGACACATAAATCAGTTGTTCTCCTTTAGGCGGCGGTTGAACGATCGGCGAGGTAAGTTCACTTTATTATGGGTGCTTTTAAATACTATATTCGCGTGTAGGAGCCGCGGGGCTCCGCGTAGGCTACGATTTTGAATTCACGGACAACTTTCGACAGTCATTGAATGGGGAGTTCGATGACCCGGCACCGAGGCGTTGTTCGGATTTGCATGTGTCATTGACACGGTCTGCAGGCGGCTGCGGCGGCCTATACTTTTCCTTTCAGCCGACGGCGCGCCGTGAAACAGTTTTCGGGTTGACCTCATGACACAGTCACAGTCACGGCTACTCAGGTGTCTACGTGGAATGCCATTTACTATTCGTGTTTACGACTTACAAGATCGGGATTCCTTATTGTTTATTTTGTTTTTTATTGTTGTTTTTATTGCTATTGTTAATGTTCTTTGGATTCCATCTAATGCTTGTAGTACCTAAGTATTTAATTTTCAAAATCAAACTTTACCCTATAATATAACTAAGTTAGTTAGCAATAAATAAATATTAACAACAGTCATAAAGCCCCATACCTAACCATAATCGAGGCTACCTAGTTACCTTTAAACGAATCCAGTGAATAAAATTGTAATAATAATTATTACAAAAAAAATATTCCTCTCTGAATTGCTGTCGTTTTTCTTGCCATTCCAAAAGTTGATAAATTACGGACCGACCGCCCCAATTGATCGTTTTGAGAGGGAATTTATACCTAGCAAAGAGTTTAGCAAGAATCTTCCGGCCATCAAACACGTCGGGCCGGAACGTGCGAAATCCAATAAAGAACTTACGGCACCTGTGTCTTATTACATTCTTTTGGTGGTGCTCACGGCCCCTAAAATTCGCCTGGCGAGACTTTCCATGGCGAGAGATTGCTTCTTGCCAAAGTTTCCCTTCGCAAATTCGTTCATTAGTATCAGTGGTGAAATTTACTTTGCAAAGAGATTTATAAACCGCTTATTTGAGCCGTTTGTTTCAAAGATAGACAAATCATGCAAATTTTACCTACCACAGCAAAGTCAACAAACTTTATATTACTAAATTTACATTGTTTGCAATATTGGTTAATCGTTTATGATGTCTTTTGCGGTTAAAAGGATGTGTAAGAATATTATTTATTTATTTAATCTTTATTGCACAATACATGAAGGCACAAATGGCGGACTTAAGGCATTCTCTACCAGTCAACCAATGGGTCAAACCAGAAAGATTAAGTAGGTGCATGTGTCTTTAAAGTAAATGAATTTGTAAACAAGACTATATGAAAATAAACTTTGTTGATATACTTACACATATACTTAATACAAATAGACTTACATAAATACTATATATACCATGTGTGAATCACTAAGTTGACGAAGAAGAAAGTTTGTCAAGGAAATGTTTGCGCAGCATGCGCTTGGATGTGAATTTGGTCTGCGCTTGTCTGATAGAGAGTGGGAGACCGTTCCAAAGTCTGTTAGCCTGGACAGTGAAAGAACTGAACATGAAACCCGTTCGATGTTGGGGGACAATGAGCTTAAGGCTACGGGAAGAGCGAAGATCAGTGCCTGGACGTGGGGTAACAAATTTAAATTTCGAGCGGAGATAATCTGGGGCGGACGGATCAAACAATAATGGATGACATTAACTGTCACTGTCGTTTACAAAATTTGCATAAATAATTATGTACAGTCAACTGTAAAAATATGGGTGTACAAATAACAACAAAAATATTTCCTATAACTCTTATGTCAGTGAATTCAGAACTATGGGACATATTTTTGAGTAAGTTGTCTACACCCATATTTTACAGTTGACTGTACCTACAACGTTGCATATTAAATACAATAAGTACAACATAAATTACATCGTTAACTTCAAAGTTATCTTAATATATATTAAACGATATCGCACATTTATAATACCTACCACATTTTAGTTGTATTACGGCTATTTATATTTAAGGTAGCTAAATCTACAATAAGTAGTTAACTTTGTGTTGGATTAATTAGTCTCTTAGTATAAAGGAAACATTGCCTGACTCATCAGCAAAGCCAAACCGCTCAACCTACAAGCTTGAAATTAGCAGCATTCGCCTTTGCAACGCAGCTCACTATTCTCACTAACAGTGGATTTTTGGGAATTTATCTTTGACAAAGTCAAACGGCGGCATGTGCTACAAAGCCGGCATTAAATAAAATATCATATTACCTCTGCGGCTTACGCCTGCATACAATATTTACGATCATATTGTTATACATTAATATTAAATGATGGGATACGATTTGTGCGAAACAATGGTGTCCCTCAGTGGGCGTCGCTGCCATCTTAATTGCAAATGCGATATTAGCATATGTGCTTTGTATATTCTTGTAAGGTGCCAGTCCAAGGCGATGCCTTACGATCAATAGAAGGATGTCATAACGCCGTGGCAACGGGTTTCTAAACATGATTGCGACGGCTAATAACGGGAAATATTAATGATATTACTTTAATATACCCACATAAAACATTAATATCAACATTATTTGTGTATTTTATATCTAGTCGTGCTATCAAACACTTGCTTTAGATTTAGAGGACTCAAAGTAAAACCATATTTAAGTAAATATAATTTAATTTTTTAATTTAGTTTCTGGTAGATACATTAAAAAGTAAAATAAACTAACTTATATATAAAAATAGATTTAAATTAGGCTTCAATCTCAAAGCACCTAAAACGTTATTTTATTCCACTCAGCTATTTGAACTGTGCTCACTGCAGCGTGTTTTGCTGCTAATTAATAAATAGCACACTCTAAAAATACTTTCCGAATGGCAGAGTGGAGGAAATTATAATCAAAGTAAATGTATGAAACATAATTGGTTGCCGTGCGTTTTAGTGGGCATTACATATTAAAACATGCAAACTATTCAAATGACAAAACATAAACTGAGAGATTAGCTCAGTGAGCGCTTTATTGTGTTTATGAGTGCTAAAGGAAAATACACCGCCGTGGAATACAGAATTAAATTTGTACTTAGATCATTATCACAATTCGCAATTCAAATATGGTTTAGCATGTTTTACATTTACAATATCTACATTCGAAATTGTATAATAATGGACTTGCCAAAGCCTAACGTATCTCACTGCAAACATATATGTTGCCCATGGTATAATAATATACTCCGCCTGGTACTCCATTCCCGTCTTTTCTAGGTCACCTAACTGACACGGGCCTACGTCATCATGCGACAGCGCTATATGATAATATGCGATAGCGCTATATATAGCGGCCATGTTGTTGTGACGTAGGCCCGTGTCACTCTGGGAATGGAAGACCATGTTTTATTAGACTATGATGTTGCCTAATAATTTTGGTAGGTACAGCCAGCATAAAAAAATGTAGTTCAGACTATATACGCGAGCTTAACAAAAAGAGATTTTTTTATTTATTGTTTTCAAAAAAGCACTTAAAACTAAGACTGAAGACAGTTTGTTAGATATCTCTGTATGTAGTACAATTAGACTATCCCAATTTGGAAAAGTATTCGAAGGTGGCAGATACTTTTGGTGTGTTATTTCATCCGCTAGTATTGATGCTGAGAGTAGGTATCTACTTTTGTTTTAAGAAACTAAGTACCTGCCCAATATGCCACAATAACCCAATATGCCACAATAACCATTTCTTTGTTAACGCTGGACCGAATGTAAAATAAAATATGTGTCCGTTTTATACCTAACGTAGTTGTTAATGTAATAGCAAATTGAATTCCTCTTTCTATAGACCTTCGTTCTATCTCTAATATCTGGTTTTCTTTCAGGTAAGCAAGAGCGACTAATCTTCCTCTGAGGGCCATTATTCACGAAACTACAAGGCGGGTAAGTTAGTGCCCGCGTGCATTGCGGATCACATAAATTACCCTTTTGAGCGATGTTGAGTAAGCTCGAATTATCTATGCATTTCGCTGGGAACAGGCACTTGACAGCATGCAACAATGAACTCTCACACTAGTGTATGTACGGTGCGTCCCCGACTCTTTTCAAGTGTTTTTACGATATCTCTACCTTATAAGTCTTATATTACTTTAGCTGGGAATGTACGCCTGCACTCACACTGTAAAATGTTTCTTTCTGTGTTACGTCTGTTATTTGATTGGTTTCTAAAACAGAGAAGGCATCTTAATTTGTTGGCAAGGGTAACTTACGAGTATTAAATGAAAATATAATTATAACAATATTTATTTTCAAAATCGGCGTCGTCAGAGTGTCTCAGTAAATATGAATCTCGTTCAGCTCGTTGTATAGTTGCACGTTTTAATGGCTATAATATTGATATAAGTACTTCAACTTAATGGATTTCTATTTGACGACCTGTTAAAAAGCAATAAGTAATACTTTTACCAGCCTTTGGCGCCACGACTGGCGAAGAAATAAGCACTGGCGGCTCTGCATTCAGGAGCACTGGAATGGAAAAAGCATACACTTAGATGCCATTCCGAGAATGAAACCATTCGAAAAATTATAGTATACAAATACATGCAGAAAATACAGTTGTCAATATCGTTAATATGTGCGGTTGGAAAATATTTAATGGGGCGATAGTGGGCTGTTACTGTAACAAATGCAAAAGCATTTATAGTAGTGCTTCTTCTTCGAGTATGCCAGCCATTAATGGTTTGTCTCGCAGGTAAAAATACAATAATGAGAGCTTTTTCATACAAACATTTCCTATAACTTTACAGTTCTTAAAATGTGAGGTTCTATCGAAAGTTTCCATTAGGTATGATTGAGAATTCCGACCGGCCGGCAAAACGTTAACTGTACTTTCACTGAATTAAGCAATTAAGTGGTAAATTGACCATTGGGATTTTATCGCGTCACCATTGCGAGCGTTTAAATTCGAGATAATTTAGTTACATTCGTGCAAATCGTGCAATATTGTTGATTTTACTATTATATAAAATTAGCTCTTGCCTATATTCTAACTGCATCTACGTAGAACTCGTTAATCGCAATGTCATATTTGTACTTCTTATAAACATTCTTAAATTCTATGTGTCCTTCAATAATGCTCGTTTAGTAGTTTTGGCGTGAAAATGTTACTCGAAATTACCCATAGTTTTAGGTAAAAAGAGTTTTAACAGTTTTACTTAAAACTTGTTTACCTATTTATACACCGTAAAACCTCGGTTATTTTGAAAATGAAGGGGTTTTCAAATGTGGTGCCAGTTTTCAAGCGATATATTTCGGAGCATCAAACAAATATATATTCTCATATTCATAAAATTACCCGCATGAATTAAGCTAATTAATCATTGTACCTATTAATCATGTAGCGATTGTAGCGCAAGATAAAACTCAGTACAGGGAACGATGAGTAAATCTTCACGAATGTCATAAAGTTCAGACGAAGGGTTTCGGCAATGCGAAGTGCGTAATCACGTGGCTTTTCCAATTACGTCCAGCACTTCGCATCTCGAGTATGGTGTGTGCTCTCCCGGCACCGGCTAGTGCACACAATACAGTAGGTTAGATTTCCAAAAAAAATACATGTAAGTATTTTTGTGAGTTGATTTTGTCGTGTGACCAGCCGTAGAGGGTATTAGGGTATTCATTATGTTTTTAACCCACTCAAATGAAAAACTAACTACTGTGACCTCATTTTTTTTCCAATGCTTCATATTCTAAAACTTAACTTCACCAGGCGGTCTAGCATAAGTTGCGTTCTCACGCGCGAATCCATACTCGAAGTCGCACTAGATGTATGGAGTCGCGCGCGATAACGCAACTTATGCTAGCAGGTCAGGTATCAAAAAAACTTAAAACAACTGTTTATTAAACAGCCCGGAACGATTGACGTGGCAATATGACTGCGAAAAAAACAGCGAGCGTATATAAAAAATACTGCTATCATAGTTATTGTTACCTACACAGTAAGTAACCTTGAACCGTTTATCAATTTAACCCCTTTTTAACTAGATTTGCCGGACTTTATTTAATTTCATGAACTCGCACTGTTGCTGTACTGCGCGGTCTTTACGAGTCGAGCCTTACACAAGATAGATATATCGCGCCGTAAGCCGTAATTGAAGTGAGGCGCTCGAGGCCTGTTTGTTTCTTGAATTCATCAAACTGTCTGTTAGATTACAACCATGAATTTGTGCCAACCCACCATAGATCACTGCGTTTTTAGAGTTCTGTACCCAAAGGGTAAAAACGAGATCCTATTACTAAGACTCCGCTTTCCGTTTGTCCGTCTGTCTATCACCCGGCTGTAACTCGAGAACCGTGATAGCTAGACAGTTGAAATTATCACAGGTAATGTATTTCAGTTGCCGCTATAACAACAAATACTAAAAACAAAATAAAATAAATATTTAAGTGGGGCTCCCATACAAAAAACCTGATATTTTTGCCATTTTTTTCGTAATGGTACAGAACCCTTCGTGCGCGAGTCCGACTCTCACTTGGCCGGTTTTTGGGTTGTAGCCGCACTGTTGCTGTATCCGCTGCGCGGTCTTTACGACTAGAACCGTACACGTACGTACGTACATATTATATCGCGCGCCGTAATTGAAGCCAGCCGCGCGTGGCCTGTTTGTTTCTTGTACCCATCAAACTGGCTGTTACATTGCAATCGTAAATCTGTGCCGACCCACTGCTTTGTTATATCTGCCCATTAGTTTGGTAGAAAATGCTATTAGAACAATATTTACCGTGGTGAGACTGATGACAGTTTGCTTACGGTATTGACATAACGGCTGATTAGATTTAATTTATTTTAATGATACTCTTTATAATTCAGCTGTTGGTTTTAACAAAGTTAAAGTTATTATTTGTCTAGTCTTGATTAACATCATTAAAATCCGTTCAGTATTAGTTTTTGAGTTTATCGTGAACACACAAACAGACAGACGCGGCGGCGGACTTTGTTTTATAAGGTGTAGTGATTAGCTGCTATTAAATTTGTGCCTGGTCACGATTTTCGTCTGTTTTTAAGATAGCAATCTCTAAGAGATAAAATGCCATCATGAATATATATTCGCGAAACGAAGCGACTAGTATACCGCATAACATAACAATAATCACATCTGTCGTTTCCTCTTACATAGTGTTTCAATTTGTGTTTGGAATATATATACAAAAATGCCTTTTTATAATTACAAAATCTAAACACATTTTGTCACGTGACAAATCCCAAATTCGCCACTGCATATATGAACCAAAATTGGTAACATAAAGAGGAAAATGGAGGATAAATTTGACAGATGGCGACCCACGCATGCCATTCGTATTCATCAATTTCTGTGAAACACGAACTTCAGAAGGGGTTTAGGAAAAAAACAGTGTGGTTACATTTAGATCCGAATCTACTACAGAAGGCTGATGGGTCACCTCTACCTTAGCTCTGTTTTTATTTTTGGAATAGGGTAGTTATGTGTGATATAAAGTCTGATTTTAGCAATGTCACTAACGATTTCACATTAGCTGACGTATGTAGAACATTCACTGAGATGCTTACATCGATACAACATTATGTATTAACACATATTTAACTCACATTTATAGACGGGTCTATCGCGAATTTATTTTATTACCTTTATTTACCGACGTTTCGACAGAGGTTTCACTGACCACAGGTTTCAGTAACACGCAAAACGCGAAAGTTTTAAACATTATATGTATTAACACTATTAACGATTCTCTTGCTTTTCGCTTATAATATAAATTTGTATTCTCGCTTAGTCCGCCAGATAATTTATTTAACGTCAGATAATCGACCGTACCTACTCATCGTTTTTCGGTGTAAAGTATTTTTTCTCACACTATTGTTAATGAACAATCCTCAGTATCGAATTGATGAATTACCACGAAGTAAAACAGCTACGGCTAGCGGAACTAGGTACGCATATACGTACGTACTGATGAATGTGAAATGCGGTTATACCGAGTGAATCCAATATTTCCAACTCGACATTATTGCTAAATTACTGGGTTAACAAGCTGACTTTGGTATTTGTATGGAGCAATGTCCTTTTGAACAAACGTTTCACATACTGTGTGAGCTCTCATTTGACCTTCTAAGGAAGAGGTTAAACTAAAGTTATGCAACATAAAAGAAAACAAAAGGCTAACTATGTAAAGTTGAGCAACATATATTTAACCAAATGTACAGGCTTCTCCTTTTAAATTTCCAAGTCGATTAAAAATTAGACTTGCGATAGAAACAAAAGGTGATGTGGCGACATATAATTATTGATATAATAGACTATAGTCTGTCGTGTCAATTTTAATTTATTTTTTGAGTACAAATATGAGATCGCTACAAAACTAGGTACCGTTCATAACCACCGTGTGTCATGATCATGATACCTTATGTCATTGTCTAATTCTAATTAGGCATCTGTTACTTTGTTACAAGTTGGAAATCAAGCTGTTTAAAGTTGCCATCACTGTATAAAACCGTTAATACAAAATATGCCTTTGGCATTGAGCATATGACTGTCCCCTTTTCAGCCACGAGCCCAAACTGAAAGGGGGCCGAGACGGATCCGGATATATTAATTGCTTTAGATGATGGTACGCGCATCCGCGCGGAAATTAGAATCAGCCGACTATCTATGCTCATAATACATACTCCCCGGATGTGTCGCCATTTTTGCACAAGAACAGTAGATTGAACGTGAACGCCTACAAGGGCGGTGTTCGATTTTTTAATGACAGTTGGTGATGTTGTGACTTTAAGAGATTCTTGTGAAAATTGGCGATATATTTAGGAAACGAATTGTCAATTGTTATAGGTACGAAGTTGCCAGTGAAATAGAACAAGATTGTGATATAAAACAATTAATGACAATCAATATGGTTCGACTTGATCTAGACGACGGTCGATATAAGTACATACTTAATACAAATAAAATAAATGCATTAACTCAGGAACAAATGTTTTTCTGTGCACTCAATTTAACACAGACCACACGTTTCGCAAGCAGGGATGGGCACTACCAACTAAGCTAAAGTAGTCGTTAAACTTATATGTGCTGAAGTTTAAACACTACTAAAATGTTTCTTTAATCCGATTGAAAAACAGCGAGATTTAAAGATATTACAACATTTTATAGCGCCTTTCGTGGACACTCATAAAATTGATAGGTATTAACGTCCTCGCGGGCAATAAACAGGCAGTCCGCTGAGTAAGCCGGGGAGCTCCGGGCCGTTTAATATGTATTCCTCTCGGCGGGCAAGTTGGTGGACAATGATCACCTCTTACAGACTCCGTATTACGAGGATGAAAAGCCACGCGCTCACCCTTTACCCGTAAAATCTTACTTTATAGGTATCCACGCGAATTACACGCGCATCTTACATTAGTTTTTATTACAAAAGCTATTTGTATCTACATGTATAACTTTGTTGATATCTGTAAAATAAAAGTATTACATTACATACTAACCCCCTTATTCATAAACGTTTACTAAAGTTGACAAGCCGATAATAATCGTTTGTCCCTTTCCGACGTATAAGTATGATGGAAAGGGACAAACGATTATTATCGGCTTGTCAACTTTACTACACGTTTATGAATAAGGGGGTAAATGACTACGAGAGAGAAGTATGGTGACCACAGGTCTTAGTTATGGTTGCCATTGCCATTCATCAGGTATCAAACCTTTGGAGAAATTACCGTCTAGGAAATGTCTACTCAAAAGTCACCTTTATATCAGAAGTTTCAACCTGCGCTTCCGTATTTCCCCACATATATCAAACATCTGTAGATGTTTAACTTGTTACTTCTACTATTTTTTAATGATATCACGAAATATTATACCTCACCAAGGAGGCCCGGCAAAAAAGTAACGTAGTCCAATTAGTCCATCTAGCAAACATATGATCTGCGCCGCGGACGCATCATTCCGCAATTAAGGGCCAGACAAAACGTCCCGCCTGGCAGCGAGCTTCATTCAATATTAAACCCAGCTGCACCAGAACATGAACAAATCCTACGGCGCATTTAATATTTTACCTAAAACGGTCTGCGGCTTTCGCCGGCGGAGTTTTCTCGCGGATTTGCGCGGTTCGCGCCGGTTTCAGTTTTGTTTAGTGCTGTGCCGCGGGGCCGAACTTGCTCGAATAGAGACAGGGATAAGCAGACGGACCGCGCACGCTAAAATATATTATATTAGCTGCCATTAGTGACAGCAGCAGTTAGTTGTGGTGATTAAGTGAGTATTAAATGTAATAATTGTGAGTAGTAAGAGGATTGTTGTGTGTATAAATTGAAATGTGAGCAATATTTCATTATAATATAAACTACTGCTGTTCCTGGTCTTTTGTTTAATTTCTCACAATTTAATAGGCGAAGGTTTGAAATTTAACTAAATTAATTCTTAAGAATTCTGAATATGCAACAAAATATAAAGAAAAATTATTAAATAAACAATCAGGGTTGTAATAAGAATATTAAAAAAAACGACCAATTGCGTTTGTTAACTATAAATTATTATTTATTTATCCATATAATATGATTTATTTATCTCACAATATACAATTTCACTTAAAATTACCTACACATGGTAAATATTTAAGAATTTATATTGTGATTGTCAGTTTTTACATTATATACGAGTATAATTGAATAATAATGAAATATAACACTGACAATCAAAATTTCACTAAAAATTATTAAATTACAATCGTATGTCAGCAGTTTCACAATAAATTAAAAACTATTATTTTTAAAATATTTAGAAAAAAAGCGTATGTGGAGAAATGGTCTTCCACTATCCACTTAACTACCCACGGTACATTTACAATGTAACGATTGACCGCACGATATAACAAAGCTAGTGTTAGCGCCTGCAATTATGGCTCGTTAAAGTATGAGATAACGGAAGTGATGCAACCGCGATAGTTTTTACTTGGCAAACAGTAACGGTGGTGTTTTTATTGGACCTAATCAAATGTGACGAAGAATTATCAGTTTTGTTTCAATTCTGAGTAACACTGGGGTCTTTTTGACTCAAAAGAGATACTATCAACATTTGCAATACGACTAGACCACAACGTGATATCTCAAATTGCAAAAACCTTTCACACAAGTCTCCATGTTGCGGCCACGTCACTTTTGTCATTTTCTTGAGTCAAACATGCCCCTATTGCCATTCCCCGCGTGACTGTATTAATGGCAGAAAATGCGATATAAAAGTTCTAATGTCTCCGCCGAAAATAAATCGGCGTGTCTCGCTCAGTTCCTGTACTAAATATCGCGGCTAAAGATTGGCGGCCAAATAAATCTTTTTGTTTAAGTCAATGAATGACTTGTGTATCCTGTATCGTGCAATTAACATTAGAATAAATAAGGCCAAATATCTCCCTAATCGGATGCAGTATTTACTTCCTAAGTCTTCTGTTAATGAATATTCAAAGAAGTGCTGACTGCTGACACCAGTTATCTTGAATTTGCAAGATACAATCCCCGACGTCTGACTCCCATAAATCTTTCAACAAGAGATAAAGCTAAACACAATTTATTTTGCACTCAGCCCTATTTTTAAGAGCCCTAGAGCTCCCGATGAATTATATATGGAGAACCACTTTACCATTGTTATTGTTACTAATTAACTTTACAGACTTACAATGACTTTAACATAATTATAACATGAGTATCTTATCATACTTCCACTTGTGAAGTACGCTAGAACAAATGGAACACGACTCGTCTACATTTGATAAATATCTTCACTCGTTTATGTATTGTGACGATTACACAATAAACAGTACGACGCAACTACCCGCTAGCTTCACTCCGTGGAGAAGTGTCATGGCGTGCGGGTGGCTGGCGGAGTGCACTAGTGATAACAGTTGTTTCATTTGATCACCCAGTACACAACGGAGCCTGGACGTCACATGTATTATCATAATAATTGAAAACAAATGTACCTTGTGTACCAACTTGTTTCTTATAAGTGTTACTTCTTGTTACTGAGTTGCCAGGAATCAACGTAGTAGAAGATACCTTCTAATATATGTATACTGGATCCCTACAATGCTGCTAAGAATGTAAGCGAGTGGTCATTACAAGCATTATGACAGGCTTCATTATAAATAAAAGAGCCTCCCGCTGTGTAAGAAACTTATTTATATATCCCGTGGTAACGCGAATAAAGCTGCCGCATCATATTAAACGAGATTTGTGAGATTAATTTTGTTGAATATTAATTTTCATCTGCTTTTCCGTCCCTAATGTTCTACAGTTTTAAAGTAAAGATGGTCAAGCAAATCTTGTCAGTAGAAAAAGGCGCGAAATTCTAATTTTCTATGAGACGATATCCCTTCGCGCCTACATTTTTCAAATTTGCCGCCTTTTTCTACTGACAAGATCTGCTTGACCAACATTAATAAATAACAATCCTGTGAAAGATACATTTGGCAAGAATTACAAACTTCAATTCATTATTTGGTTTTATGTTGTTTTTGTAAAAACCATTTAATTTATTTAGTTTATACTTAATTTTAATAATAGTTATAAGTTTTGTTATTTTACGTTCAACTAATTCTTTATATGTACCTACTTACGTAATTAGTTTACTATTTAATTATAATGCACATAGGTTAAATAGATATTAACTCACATTTATACACGGGTCTATCGCGAATTTATTTTATTACCTACCTTTATTTACCGACGTTTTTACACAGATTGTACTGGTTGTACACCATAATTAACAATATTAACATTATGTGTAGTGAGTGGACCCGGTTTGAAAATGTGATGTCTACTCCAAACTTTTTCATACACTTTTCGTCGGGTAGTTGCACAAATCTCTGTTATGATATTTTGCTGGGACATCAGTTAGCCGCGACCACGACCAGTGAAACCTGTGTCGAAACATCCATGGTATAATAATATAATGGAAACGTCGGTAAATAAGGTAATAAAATAAATTCGCGATAGACCCGTCTATAAATGTGAGTTAATATGTGTTCAAAACGCGAAAGTTTTAAATATTATAAATAGATATTGTAAACCACTGTTTTTGTCACTTTTCTTTACCCTGTGACATTGAATTTATATAGATTGTTTGTGAGCAGTCTTGTTATTAAAATTGTATGCATGCCCCACAAATCATCGCCGAAAAAAAACTGTATTATCCTTAATCATTAAACACATTGAAACAACGTTAATTATCTAGAATAACTAGAAAGGCAAACTCAAAGAAAATCGTATTGTTCAACAAGTCACGCATGCTTGATATCACGCATTGCGAATTTATACCTTAGCACGCCTCTAACCTAAGACTGTAAAAGGCCGGGGGGAGATTGTTGTTTTCCTTTGACACCGGCGGTGTTTGGAATTCCTGCCTCAATTAAACGTTGTTTGTAAACAGGCCTGACACCGGCGATCGTTTCCACGGAACGCCTTTCCTCTACCCTTCCACATTGAACATGATCAGTACATTGATTTTCCAGATAGTGTGCTCTTTCTAATACCTTTGTCATATATAAAATGTATATAGCTATCCATGCCGTGATCGGCAACGGCGACCAGCTAGTTACGAGCGTGTGCTCGATGTGGCTTGCAAAGCCGAAGTTACTTTTAAAAATTCTATCGCAGGTGGGGCAGTAAAGTTAACCAGCCATATTATAGACATATGAGACATATTATATAAAATGTACTCAGTCATCAACTACCTCAGCTAGTCTAACCAATACTGAAGCTACCTTCGAAGCAATACCTGGTTCAGAATATAATGTACGACAAGATAAAGACGGGTCTATTTGTTCGCAAAGAGAAACAAATGCTGATACAAAATTCAAATCTCCTTAAATGAAATGCTGTTACTCTCCTGATTTTATTAGGTACTGCAAATTCACCACTACGAGCCAATTTCTTTGAAAGAAACGACTCCTTTGACCGTACAAGCACCGTGGCCATTTTAAAACCCTCGCGATTCAATCGAACTCTTGTAAAGGCTTTTGATTCTACTTAAGCTAATTTGTGGACTGCCAGTGAGTAAAGAGACGAAAGGATTTGTACTCTTAGAACAATTTAAGGGACAGACTTGGCTTGGGGGACCTTTCATAGATGGCTATTTTTTCTATATTCGTTTAATTTTTAAGTACTTAGTTTTTTATTTTAGTGTTAATATAAGGTTAAATATGATACGATTTGTTGTATATATTAATTGTATCTTGTATTTTTGTGACGAAATCATATTAAAAGAGAGTAATCTTATAACATAACGTATATTTGATCTGCTAGTTGTTTCAACTGCGCTGAAATATAACCTACTTAAGAAATGTAGACAAGACTAGATATTAATGGACTTGAATGGTCGTCATATGTGTTTTCTAAAAATTCAGGCTCGTTAATGTATCAATTCTATGATAATTGTCACATTTGAAAAGTACAGTTGGTAATAAAAGCATGTATATAAAAATTGTATTTATGTTTTTAAACATAAAGGATTTATTGAACTGAGCTGAGTATTAGGAAGTTACGTGTCATAGTAACCCACATAACACCCCTCACGCAATCTCTCTCTCACCCCAAACCACAGAGTCCGCCGGGGGTAATGAAAGAAATCATTAACCATTACACTGTAACCAGGGGAAGACTTGCCCTCGATATGCCCTCCATTTGAACTTCCTGAAATATACGCTTGATTTTGATAAATTAAACTTTGTGTATTTACTTGCAGTAGTAAAACATTTAGGAATATTTAAAATATTTAGTTTCTAACGTAAAAACATCACATTTTTATTGTAACTGACATCTGAGGAAAGTAAGCGAATTACATATTTAAGAGCTTTTATACCATATGATACACAATTACCAGAATATCACGCAATCTGCATGTTGCTGTATATTAAATCTCGTACGTAATTACAATATAAAACGATATAATATCGCTTTCATTACGTTTTAGATGCTAACACACCGCTAATAGTGCCGCATGAATGACCGATTATTCTGAAAACAAAAGCGTGGAAAGCATATGTAAGTACGTCTAAATTTGCCCACTCACCGAAAACAGTGTTATTGTGCGTTAGACAAAGGGTTACATTAGCCGGCGTTTCCGCGCTCGCAAGGATTATCTGCACGTTTGTGATTTTGTTTTATTAATGAGTAAGTCCTTAAATAACTGTACTACATATGTATAAGTAAACTGTAGTAATAGGAGTAAAAGCATTCCTGTACGGCTACCACCAGTTTTGACATTGACATAACGCTCACGTTTACGTAACTTACTTTCTATGCATCTCGCTCGTACTCGCATATGCGAGCAATAGTGCAAGCGATATGTACAGAAAGTAAATTACGTAGACGTGAGCGTTATGTCAATGTAAAAACTGATGGTAGAGGCTCTGGCTGTCACAACACTTTGACAGCGTTGTCGTGTCGTGCAGCGCCGTTTTTTAAACTCTTTCTAGCCTGTAATTCATAGGAAGATATGTTATGAAACAAATACTACAGAACTATACATACGCATACATATTATGACGCCTTTATAATATACTAGCTGTGCCCGCGGCTCCGCCCGCGTGTAATTCGGTCTGTGTCAGTAAGCGGCTAATTTCTAATACTAATTTCTCTCCCTCTCCCCTGGAGGCGCAACTTGAAGTAAAGTGACATATGGATATGCTAGAGGACTGAAGTCCAGATAAAATATTTTACAATTAGGTACCACTAAATAAAACTACACTCCAAAATCAATAGTTTTATTCGCCCTTATTCAAATTTTACACGTGATTTAAACTTAGAGAATATAACCAAACGGAGTGGTCATTAACAGGCGTTCCCCTCTGTCGAAAATAGGCGGCCAATGGTCAACCGACATTTATCTGACATGGCTATGTTTACGTTACGTAGGTACACATTTGATGTGCCCCTCCCCCGCAAAAAACGCCAGACTATTTTGTACCGAAAATTATAGACATGGCGTCTCCGTTGGTTATATTCTCTAAGGATTTAAACGACAGAGTAGTAGGTGAATATCGGACGATACAGTAAGGTATACGCGCGCGAGCGAAAGCGAAGCGGCCTGCCTGGCTAGAGCGCCACTTACCGTGGTCTTCTTCAGACTACTGAGGAAGACCACGTGCCCCTTGTAACTTCAATGCGTTGCGAAACTTTCGCGAATGATTCGATTTTTTTCGGGAAGGCATGGTAATGCGTATAAAATGCGAGTCCCAAATCGTTTGACTCCGCAAACGATCAGTCGGCCGGATTAAGATATTTTGATGCCCTAAGTATTTCTAGACCATGGTGCCCCCTCTCCCTACGGTCATCAAGATTAAATTGAATTTTTTTAGTAAATTGAGTGACGTTCATTGCTGCATTTCAGCTGAGAATGGAAATCAGTCACATCATTTTATCACGAAAATTGACAGTGCCGCAGCAGTAACGTTGCAACAGAGTACCTAATGCTGCTGCAGGCGCCACCCAAATGTCACCTTTATGATAAACATCTTAGAATATTATTGAAAACGCGAGCGAAGCGAGCGCGAAAATTTTTCTATATAAAAACGCAATTTGATAGACAGTTGTACATTTTTACTTTTAGTATGGAAATCAGTCACATCATTTTATCACGAAAATTGACAGTGCCGCAGCAGTAACGTTGCAACAGAGTACCTAATGCTGCTGCAATCGTCACCCGAATGTCAAACATTATCATATCTTAGAAAGTTATTGAAAACGCGAGCGAAGCGAGCGCGACAATTTATCGATATAAAAAAACGCAATTTGATAGACAGTTGTACATTTTTACTTTTAGTGTGGAAATCAGTCACATCATTTTATCACGAAAATTGACAGTGCTGCAGCAGTAACGTTGCCACAGAGTACCTAATGCTGCTGCAGGCGCCACCCGAATGTCACCTGTATCATAAACATTTTAGAATGTTATTGAAAACGCGAGCGAAGCGAGCGCGAAAATTTTTCGATATTTTTTGGTGCCCCCTAGTCATGGTGCCCTAAGCAAGTGCTTATTTTGCTTAAAAGGGTTAATCCGGCACTGCAAATGACAGAGGTCAATGTTTTTTTTTTCAAAGTCGCCACCTTAAGTGCTTAAGGAGGCGATACGTATGAATATGGATTTGATATGGATGCGATATAATTACGATTAGGTATAATTCATGACGGAGAAAATAAATAATTTTAAATAATTTTATGCAATTATACGCGTGTTGATATGTGTTTATTTTACCACTACCAACCACTACGTAACTATGTAAACCCATTTTTAGTTTTCTTGGTTACTTAATGTTTACTCAGCTCCCCAAAAGATGGCACTGTGCAATGAGGGGCAATTAATTTACTGTCGTTTAATTTTGTTGTATTATTAAATCAACACAATTATTAAATTAAATTTGTTGATATCCGTACGATTGAGGGGTCTTCTAAACTTAGAGTTAATTTGGCAAAATCCTTCCTCGGTGGCTTATTTATGTCACATCGTATTAAATTCAGCGCCATCTGTTAGTTTACCAGGGTACTCTATAGTGTTAGCACGTATTTGAAAAAAGTTTGCCCCTCCGTCCTAAGTAGCGCCATACGATTCAGGGGAAAACTTAAGTCAATCGAGTGTTGTGGCTACCCCCCCTTTTAGGGGTTGAATTTTTATACCCTATAACCTGGCCGGGGATTTTGTGGACAGATTAGTAAAGTTTTCATCAAAATCCGTTCAGCCGTTTTCACGTGATGCGCGTTCAAATAAACAGACAAACAGATAAACAGACAAACAGACAAAAATTCTAAAAACTGTTGGAACGTGTTCTGTTATCAATTCTAAGTATCCCCAGCCAACATTTTTTCAAATATCTTCCATGTACAGACTTTCGACCCTCTTCAGCTTTATTATATGTAAGATGATACATTCAACGAAAACTAAAAGTTTATACTTGTAGAACAACCAAATAAAACGACTAGCTTACTTAACATTATAAAAAAAATAAACGCTAAAGACTGTCGTATTCATAGCACCGACACACGTGGTAAAGTAAAAATTATCCGGTTGAATGCAGGTTTCATCAACCATATTTAATGGACCGATTAACGTTAAAAATGACGCTGCCATCATTCTTCGCTTAATTACTTAGACGAAAGATATGTTTACGCCTCGTTTAATGTCAAGTTTCCAATACAATTTAATTTTACGTACGTATCGTACGAAACTTATTACGGATGGTTGTAGCAAAAGGCCTTACGTTTGGTTTTGTTAATTGCAGGGGTATGTTTTGTCCAAATATCGCGTGGCTCTCCGTAAAACAGCGTTATTGTGCGTCGTACAATGGGTGCCACCGCGCGATTAGCTTCCCAGCTACTCCCTACGCATACATGGTGTTCATCTCAAAATTACCAGTAGAAGTATGACCTGGACTTCCGTACTAATTACGCGTAATCGGAGCCATACTTATACTGGCTTGCGCACAGAAAGTCCATGAGCCAAAGCCCTGCCGCATCCGCCCCGCGCTGCTCGACCCTAATTCTCAAAATGGCGCGCCTAAATAGAAAATTCTAGTCGGTTACGCCCTTCTTACACAGATGCGGTGCACTGATTACACAGATGCTTAAGTAATTCTGCCCGTCCCGTGTTAATTGAGGGAAATGGGTTAATTATCTGCTCTCCTTTTACTCGTTTTGATTTTACACAGTTTTTAAATTAATTGTCATGTGAAATGTTAAATCATTTTTAACGCTTTGTTTTTTTGTGTTTTTGACATTGGAAATGTCTTTTCGTTCGCTCCAGTATACGGTCCGATTTCACGAAAAAGTGCGATCCCCTTATATCTCGGAAAGTTGTGAAGATATGATATTAAAAAATAGGCTCAAAAGACGCATAATCACGAGAGCTGTAAGGTGCAAAAATAATTATTCGAGAAAGTCAAAAACAAAAAAAGTTATGGTCGAAATAGTGAAAATAAAATTCAATTTTTTCCGAATTTTTGATTTTGGTGCTCGATAATTTGGAAACGAAGAATGATATCAAAAATTTGAGAAAAACGGCTCTGGACAATTTAGTCAGCTACAATTTGAGCCTAAAACAAAGACGATCGGGTTAAGGGTTTGCCCTGTAGCCTAACCTTAAAATAGTCAAAAAGTCAGAACGACATTTTTCACAGGACATTTATGACTTCATGTTTCGCAGAGTTCGTTATCGGTGTTTGTTGTGAATTATCGGGATTATGACGGCAGAATAACACTTGCACTGCGTGGGCTTTCAAAATCGCTGCAGATTTTTCTTGGTCTAACTCTATCTATCCTGTTTGAGACGGGCGTAGATAACGCACTATTCGACAATCTATGCATTCTTGTGGTGGTGGAAATAGAAATAGAGATAGAGGCAGGGGAGAGGGAGAGGGAGAGGGAGAGGGAGAGGGAGAGGGAGAGGGAGAGGGAGAGGGAGAGGGAGAGGGAGAGGGAGAGGGAGAGGGAGAGGGAGAGGGAGAGGGAGAGGGAGAGGGAGAGGGAGAAAATAAAAACTTATACAGAGAAACATAAAAAAGAAAAAGTGCCACGAAATGGTCGCACCTCAGCATGTTGCTGGCGACTGCTAGCAGATAGCTGATGCTGAACCCTGGCAGTACCTAGTGGAGCTCGGGTTTAATACAACATAAACACACGCTGTTTTGGTCATCGGACTCGTCTCGATGAGCACTTAGGAGAGTAGTACCTGTGGTAGTACCCAAGATAGAGCTGATGCTGAACCCTGGTTGTACCTAGCGGAACTCAGGTTTGGTGCAACATAGGCACACGCTGTTTTGGACACCCGATTCGTCATGATGAGCATTACCCAAGATAGCTGATGCTGAACCCTGGTAGTACCTATTGGAACTCAGGTTTGGTGCAACATAGACAAACGCTGTTATGGTCATCTCTCGTCGCGTCAAACTGCTGTCAAGAAAATTTCATATCTTGCAGCAAATGGGCCGCTGGCGCCGCTGCCGATCACCACTTCTCGAGTTGACTACGGATTTGCCGTGTAATAATTTTCTTGTACTTTGAACATTAATATATCCTGCTTATTAATCGAAAAATAAAATATGTACCTATACTTATGCGCCACGGCGACAATTATTCAAACTTGGATACGCGTGTGGAAATTTTGCAATTTGTTTGTTCACATGCGTTATGTCCAGGATACTTGTGTTAGTCTAAGAATAAAATAATTATCATTTAACGTTGTAGTTTTATTTTGTAACTTTTTCCTTATCCAGACTTTCTCGTCGCTCAGCGACAATATTTTTTCGAATTCCGTAGATTCATTTCCAATGTGCTCGATAGTCGTGTGAGGCACGAAATCTGTGAATTTTTTTACTTACCTATCTTTTTGGAAATGAACCATCAGTAAATAAAAAGCCGCACAGCGGGGTAGGCATTTAAAAATTCTAATTTAACTTTTTTGGCTATAGAAATTTAGTTGGATTAAAGAAATATTGTAACAAGCTCTGTACATAAGTGACAGCTAAATTAAACATAATTATGTATAACCATAATACCTATACAATACAAAACCCTACCTTTAATCAATTGGTTCTTTTCCCCTTATAATCTTTTTAGTTTTACTGAGGTGTACCAATAAAGAGTATTTTATATAGGTACATAACATTACTGGTTCGTTGGCTTGTTTGTCGACTTGTGCATAGCCTAGTTTGCATTTCTTAAATGTATATGTATAAATTAGCAAGAAGATACATATGCTGGTCGTGCTTATAGCGTGATAACGATAAGGAAAAACATGTGTTAGGTACTTCCTGACACTGTTGTACTATAAAATACATACACTAAATCTTGTCAGTATCACAGCATCCCCAGAGTCGATATTGTTAGTTCTACATTTTTTATGCCCGCCTCAACTACAATGTTGACAGCTTGAAGCATTTCTCGACATAAACATGCAACTAAAAACGTTAATGCAAATGGCACCAGACAGTGAGATAATTGTTTTCTCTTTTCCATCGTAAATAAATCAATCTGCAAAAGGAATACTAAAATATATTTGAACACACGTTGCAGAGTGCAACTACGTTTTGGGCCGTATTTATTTATAGGGCGAGGGCGGCGCGGGCGTCGACCGGCGCAAGGCCGTCCAACCAAACCGACGTGGCCAAAAGAGAAACGGCATAGGCGACAAAATACCAATGTTCATCGATTCAATATAGTGCTAATGAGTGTGTCGGTAATTACCTATCTATGTAACCGCATAGATAGGTAATTACCGACAAAGTTGTAGGTATCTTCCGCCTGAAATTTCAACTCCTGCGGCAGATTTCGCTACTTCGAATAAACGGGCAAAGTATGAAATGAAAGAGTGTTGCTGGTTACGAACCAAGATGTGCAATGAAAATTATAACATTACATACCATAAAAAACTATCTATCTATGTTAATGCTCTCGTATCTAACAAGGAAAACATATGGATTACCTACTACACCATATTATATTTATTTAGCTGGTCTACTTCGATCGAATCAACATGAAGAAAAAGGCAATTAAATTAGACAGTACAGTACTAAATTTATTCTTTACAAATGAATATGAGATGCGACTAGCGACGTTATTCCATTAAGTGCGCCGTCCCTAAAATGCTTCAGCGAATTTATTTACGTCTGCGTGAGGTCCTGAGCCTTTGTTGATGTTCACAGAATGCATGCTATTAACATTGTCTGCCTCAATATCGTAAGGAATGCGTGCTTTAGGGCATGATCCACCGTTAGGTATTATGTAGTAGATACTTAGTTTTATTATACCTATATACCAAGGAACAAACCCGTTGCCCTTGGTGAGCGACGGAAACCGACTGGAAGTTTGAATCTATAAAATGAATATTACATTACATAGATAGATAACTCTGAAACAAATACTTCTCATAAATAAACACTAAACTACATTAAACACTGTGACCTTACTGAAACTCGAACCAAGGACATAGCTTTGAAAGCAGGGTAACCATATTAGAAGGCCATCGAATCTTATGTTAGAGTTTAAAAAGACGATACTCCACCCAGAAGAAAAATATTATAAAGACTACTAAAAAACTGTTGTCATAATTAATTGGCCAAAGTGTAGTTATAAAAATAGGTACACACATATATCAAACAACATTTGTATCTCACACAAGATGAACTGGATTATATTGGGCACCCTTAAAAAAATAACAAACTCGATGCTCTCCTCTCAACATAAATTCTGTCAGAAGATATACGCTAAACAAATATGTAATGTATTTACTCTTTTCTTTGCCTAATACTCCAGTAAAGATACGGTTACGTTAAACATTAATTAGTAATAGGCAATTTTTTTTTTATTCCTGTTCTTTAGATCATTTTAAGATACTTTATTTTCGAATCCAACAAACTTTCTGTCCGGAAGTAGGTAAAAAAAAATAGTTAAAAAAAAGAGCCGTTCTTGTTTGTTAAAAATAGTAATAGTATTTTTAGTTCGTAAACGTGACGAAAATAATATTTATAATGAGTCGACAATGGAATCAGTCAAAATATTAACACGGAAAATAACTAATTCAATAAATGGCGGGGCCTCACGGATATACGTCGTAACTTGATATAAAAAAAAAGTAATAATTAGGTCTTTGATTGAATTACCATAAAACTACCTCATTAAGCTATTTATCCGAGAATCCGACATCAATATTATTTGTATCACTTGTATATATATTTACTCCTTAAACATGCTAGAAAAAATGGTTATAGATATAATTTCTTGCAGACTTTGTTCTGATAACGTTCAAAGTGATATTCAATACATAATCACACAAAAATATGGTCAATGTAATAAATATGTGCATTTTAACAAATTCGCTAAATGAAACTACCAAATTTGAACTCTTTGCGCTAATGCTAAGGATTACATTTCCTTGCGGCGCGCGGGGACAGTTTCAATGCGGGCGGTGGCGGGAGTTCGTGCCAAGGACGCGTGGATGGTATGTAGGTAAGTATGTACTTACCTACAAGTTGCTACAAGTGACAGGCCAATTCGAACGTGCGCGGGCGTCTCGCTCGCACCAAATATTTGTGCGGCCAAGTTTGAGCAAAATGAACGCGCGCGTGAATGATAGCTGATTAAAAATAACTGATATCATTTCCAATATTATTGGTTGATGTTCAAATTATATTCGTAATTATATACGTCAATTATGACCCACTACAAAAATAAAAATTGCGCATGACTATCTATCGTTCTTATTTAATTTCAGAATGGCATAGTGTGGAGTGGCATTATAAAAGGAATACTTATTATCGTAGTCATTTGACAGTTTTGGTGACACTTTCACATTCTTCCAGGGCGTTCGACTGTATAAATGTTCCACTTTTGCTTTCAAAATTACGATACTATGGTTTTGACGAGAAAACCATACGGTGGTTCCATAGTTATTTTAATGGCCGAAAGCAAATAGTCAAATTGACAAAAAATGATGGTTCTTGCTTGGTGTCTGATCCTATTCTTGTGGAGAGGGGAGTGCCTCAAGGATCAATATTGGGGCCTCTTTTATTCATTTTGTACAGCAGCGATATCATCAACTGCATAAAATTTTGTAAATACCATCTTTACTCAGATGATCTGCAGGTTTTTCTATCGTTTCATCCTGGAGAGTTCGCTACCGCTGTTGTAAAGCTAAATGAGGATCTGAAACGACTCTCAGAGTGGTCTTCTGCGAATTGCCTGGTCCTTAATCCTATTAAGTCTAAATATATGGTGCTTGGATCATTAAATCAGACTAATGCCATCATTGCAAAACAACCAAACATTAGGATTGATGACGTCAAAGTGGATCGCGTCGACGCAGCAAAAAATCTTGGACTCTTGCTGGATACAAATCTGCGTTTCGAAAAACATGTGGTGGACATTGTTCGAAATTGCTTTTATCGTTTAAAAGTCCTATATAATTTTCAAAATTTTCTTACTATAGCCCTGCGAGTGAGACTATGTGAAGCTCTTGTTTTATCAAAACTTAATTATTGTCTTGCAGCTTACGGTTTTTGCCTTCACGCACGGTCATGGCGTCTCATTCAAAGGGTTCAGAATGCTTGTGCCAGATTTTGTTTTAAAATACCCCCTCGTACTCATGTCACGCCTTTCTTGAACAATGCAGGTATGTTAAAAATGGCTGCTCGCCAAGAGCTTATGTTCGCTTGCCTGCTGTTCGACACAATCCAAACCAAGCAGCCGTCTTATCTCTACAAGAAACTCCTATGGTTTTCAAAAAGTAGTTTTCATCACCAAATGAGAGCCTCACGAGCGATAGTTTTACAGGTTCCTCAGCACCGGTCTGCCGCTTTTAAAGGGAGTTTTCGGTACCGCGCAACCAGATGTTGGAATATCATACCACCACCAATTCGTCAATTAAAGAGTAAAGCAACTTTCAAAATAAGATATCGACTTCAACTTCTTAACCAACAAAAGCATATGCCTTAAACTCACTCTTGCTCCCTTCTTTTTCTTGTTCTTCTTAAACCACTTTTTACTTTGCCAACCGCACTATTCGGGTAGTACCTAATAATTACGACATTTTTAATACTGTAACGTTACTAAATGTCCAAAAATACACACACACACACACACACACACATACACTCACACAATAATGTACACGTCACACACAAATTGCACAGTAGTTTTTTCTTATATTACTCGTACCAACTATTTTTAAATAAGCGTTGCATATTTGTATGTAAGGTACTGGCAGAATACCAGCGATGTGGCTTGCCGCATCACAATGCTGAGCCAGCGCCTTTTCTGTGCCACGACACATGGCTTCATAATTTTTTAATGTAATAGTTAATAGTTTTTAGTAATTAAGTTGCTTTGCATGTTCTTATCTTGTACTTTTTCAATGCCGTGTATGTTGTGGGTATGAATAAAGAAATTATCTATCTATCTATCTATCTATCTATTCTGTCACAGCGAAGTGTGTAGGCCCACTCTTTAATTTGATATTAACGTCTATCCAACAACTTTGTCAGTAGAAAAAGGCGCGAAATTCAAATTTTCTATGAGACAATAACCCTTCGCGCCTAAGCGTCTGTAGACTTTTTTTTCAACAAACGTATTATATTGACTATTTCGTGCTCCTTCAATTCATAGTTTACGTTCCATAATAAGTATAACATAGTAAGTTCCATAATAAGTATAACATAGTATAATAAGAGTCGACGTGAAATATATGTTTACACTTTTGCACCTTACTCCTTTGCAATAAGGCGAAAAGTACGGCTTTAAAATGACAGCGTTTTACACAAAAATAAAACGCTAATTAAATAACTTACCATATTCGGAACCTAAGAATAAATAATATTGAGAGTGGCAACACTGTCGTAGGGGGCTATTCATAAATTTAAGTCATTTCAAATTTGGGGGGGGGGGGGGTCTGGACATCGGATGATGGTAGCATGACGCAGGAGGAAACGGTGTCATTCGAAGCATGATTTTTTTGATGATTTTAAGGCGGGGGGGGGGGGGGGGGGGGGGGCGACAAAAATCGTCAAAAATAGATGACGTCATGTATGGACAGCCCCTAGGTCGTATTGTCTTTTTCTAGCATATACCTCCCTCTCTCCCCCACACTCCTACCACACAGGCAGGTTGCTTTGTCAGTTATACAAGACAAATTTTCAAGTCATTGTCTCAAAATTATACATATTTGCACCATGCAGGATTAAAACTTTAGGTTCCGAATAGAGATGCACCGGATATTCGGTTACTATCCGGTATCCTATCTCGCCCTTATTTTAATATCCGGACGGATACCGGATACTAAAATAAGGGTACTAAATAACTATGCTTGATATCGGAATATAATCGTACTCGATTATTATTTTAAAACAATTTAAACGTTCCATTCACTAGCTCGCGCACTAATTTCGTACCTAGTGATAGACCTATATACCGCGCGAAAGTTCATTACGAAACAGGCCAAAACTTCCACAATGCGCACCTGAAAAACCTGAATATTTCCGCCGGCCGAATATTCGGCGGCTGAATACCGAATATTCGGCCTATGGTCAGGCCGTACATCCGGTATCCTGTATGCGGCCAAACAACTATCCGTTGCATCTGTAGTTCCGAATATGATAAGTTATTTAATTAGCGTTTTATTTTTGTGTAAATGCTGTCATTAAACAGCTGTACCGATATTCGGAACCTAAGAATAATATTGAAACATGTTTGTTATCGCCTGGTGGTGGGAAGACGCCAAACCAATGTGATTATACATATCCTATGATATACTTATTATGTGTATGTAATATAATTATATTATGAGTGTTTAATTAATTATGTAGTACGTACACCCTTTATTGTAACACCTGTGAGGAGAGAGATATTTAGTAAAGTATACAATTTGATAGGTACATTTTGTAAAATTAACATTTATTGTATTTATTTATTTATTTCAAATAACAAATTGCACCTTACAGCTAATGCCAAAGCGGCACAATTTGGAACACATTAACAACATAAAGCATTTTTAACATTATTTATAACAATACAATATACAGCTAAGACACATATATTCATTATGGTATGCTACTCTTAGGCATCTCTCTTTCTAATATCCTCTTGCACTTTCACATCACTATTCCGGATCGTTTTTATTTGCTAGATAATTTAACGGACAACTATAGTACATTGTAGGAGAGGACGGAAAACCGCTAAAAGATGGACGAGTGAGTTTGAGGGCCGACACGTTGGTGGAGGCCCTCGAATAATACGACTCCATCTTTAGCGTTTCCGGCCGAGGCATTACATAGTGCTTTTCACGACTACTGCGAGGAAATAAGGAAACATTTGGATAACTATAAGTACTAGCCCGCGATTTCTCTGGTAGCAAATTACTAGCCACTGCCTGTGCTGTCTCTTGAATTTCGGTAGGCGTCAGCGTAAGAATATCATTTTCTTCACTAGAAGAACTCATTTTTATAGCGAGCGTAGATACGTGTTTCTTATATTTTATAGTACTATCCAATTCAGTGAGAATTTTCCGATCCCGCCTTTTTTCTTTTTTATTACATTTAAGAGGCGTTTTTATGTTGTTTGCTTCAAACCGACTCTAAACTTAGAAGCGTTTTTGCTAAAAAACCACAAACAGCTACAAAAGTAAAAAACGCCTTAAGCGTGAATCGAATGAACTGACTGAATGTATGAATAGAAATTTCGTGTTATTTTTAAACAAGAAATTGGTCCTATAAATAACCTAAATTTATTTTTGAAGGAAAAAGTTGCGCCAAAAAAGACCTTTTATTGATTTTTATGTTTTAAATTATACTCATTGCTGTAGCGAACTGTCACCAATGACAGATGATGATAATAATGAAACATTGTAGTAGTGGTGGTTCAGGTGCTACAGCTATTGCCTACTTTCCAGCTTGGTTTTAGACCATCTATTGCCACATTTCCGAACAGTGGCGTGAAAAATTTAATTATTTATTTCACACCAGCTCGGAAAGGCTTACTTTGCACTTCAAAAACTGAGAGAAAAGTTTCATTTTATTCACAAGTGAGGCAAAGGAATCTAATACAAATTTTGAGTTGTTTTCTTATGTTTGCTGGTAGAATTGACTTTTAAATCATAAATATTTAATAAAATTCATTTGTATTTGATTTTGTATGATATTTTTACGTTTAATATTTGCTTTGGGTTGGTGTGGTAAAACATTTTGAGTTTCACTTGGGGCAAATTTTGTTTAACCCTCATGCTTTGAAACCCTCGCAACGCTCAAGATTCCATGTTTCGAATGTTTTACTTGCTCAAGTATCAATATTAGCACGAGCGGTTAAACAACAACTTTGCCCCCTTGTAAAATAAATAACTATTTCAATATAGTCAGCTAAACTAAGGTACAAATTCAAAAACTCACCAGCAGTTTAGCTTCACGACCTTCCAGATGGAAAAACAGCAAGCCAATGACTTGAAAATTTGCCTTGTATAACTGACAAAGCAACCTGCCTGTGTGGTGGGAGTGTAGGAGCGAGGGACGTATATGCTAGAAAAGGGCAATACGACCTACGATAGTGTTGCCACTCTCAATTAGAAATGCAATGGATAGTTGTTTGGTCGGATACCGGATATTCGGCCTGACCGTCGGCCAAATATTCGGTATCCGACCGCCGAATCTTCGGCCGGCGGAACAATAAAAAAAATAATAAATCATTTATTTCAGACCTTGGTTCATACACTTACACCAAAAAACTAATTAACTACAAACTAAATTTAACAATACCTACATTTCGGTTTTTAGGTGCGCATTGTGCAGGTTTTAACCTGTTTCGTGGTGAACGTTGGCGCGGATTCATTTCTATGTTCGAAATGAGTAGGTACCTACGCGTGCAAGTGAGTGGATGTTTAAATTGTTTTGAAATAATAAACGAGTAATGTACAATATGACCGTGACTGTTTCTTAAATCCAATTTGTTTACTCTGAAATCAAGCAAAGTTACTATCCGGTATCCGGCCGGGTATATTATTCTGAGGTTCCAAATATGGGTACAGTTGTTTAATTGTTGCTTAATTTGGAGATTGACCCCAATTTCATTTCTGATAAAATCGGTCGATTTGATCATCCCGTCTGGACTTCACTTAACAGCCGTAACACATTACCGCGCCGTTCAGGGTCACGGTGCGCCAAACCATAGCCTGATGTCATGTAGGTATGTATAATGTACTTAGTCCAAAATTATGTTATTTACTAATTATGTTATTTATATGCATTAAACGTTAAATCTGAACCAATTCGATTACTATTCTATAGTGAAACACATTCAGCTTGACTAGAAAAAGCGCGGCAAATTTAAAACATGTATAAGTAAAAAGCATTTAAGGTTTCAATAGCGCTCAGAGACCTGACTTTTATCTCGATATCGTAATTTTCTAGCGACAAATCCATTATCTATACAAAACTGTCGCAAAAATGTTATCGCTTCTATATCGTGGTACAGGATAGGATGGAGCCATATACTTTACTACTTGCTTGCAAGTATCGTAATTAAACAGTGCTAAGTAGTTAAATACGCGCAATGTATTTTTATGTCATAAATAATGTATTTATTTAATGTTAATTTAGTATTAATTATAGTATGTATATTGTTTTATCCACAAATATGAATAATTGTAGTTAATTTACCAATAAAACATAATTTATACGGCCACAAATAAAATATTAAATGCTTCTAAAGTCTGTTTGGTTATTTCTACATGGAAACGAAGTCATTTCAAATTATAAAAACATTAACTGAACACCTTATTGCCGCCTGCAGTCACCGCTCGCCGCTCAGCTATCCGCTGTTGTTAATACCACGGCCTTACGTTTTATGACACTGAGTCGCGTCAGGGGAGCGACACGGTTCGGTGCGCTTGCGTTCAGTCGAGTTTTGGAATATTACTGCAAATTTTTGTTGTTTGTTAATTTGTTGGTTATTGTTGTTTGTTAATTTGTTGGTTATGGTGTCGACTTTTATTGCCCTAGTCGCCAAATGATGTTACTAGTGAAATTTTAACCGACACCACACGGTAAAAATAAGTTTAACAATAATTACTTAATTAAAAATCGAATAAAAACGGTATTTCTAATACATAACTTATATTTTTTGCTATTCAATTAAAGAGTACTAACAAAATCCTAACTCAATTAATTAGTGCAAATATTTTAAGGTTTGCGATTCCTGCTCGGCCTTGCGTCGCAAGGTGCCCGGTACCACTGTATTGCAGCAATAACTAGAAATGCTTACTTTGGGGAACATTAGCAACTGTCGTTTTTGATAATTACATTTTAGTGGTGAGGGGTGGTACTTAAATGACCGCTATTGAAACCTTAAATGGTTTAAACTTATAGGCGCGAAGATTTGATTTCCCTAAGAAAATTTTAATTTCGCGTCTTTTTCTGCTATCAAATTGGGTGTGTGTCAGTATAATAGCCCTATATAATTGGCCTATTATTGTATTAAATTTAACGCGCACGCAAAGACGGAAAGCCTGCAATTACGTAAAATTTACTTTCTTATTTACAGCACTCTTGCCCAGATTAAAGCTGATAATTAGTTCGAATCTAGTCTCCCATATTTTTTACGTTCACTGGTACATATGTTTTGACCGAGTAAATAGTAAATATACTAAATACTTTTTTAAATATTCGCGCTCGGGGCGATGGAAGTTTCATCGTTCCGTCGCCCCGCTCCATGCAACGACCAATCGCGTTAGCTCGCTGGCTCGTGCGCGGCAACTTTAAAGCAACGATAACGTTTTTGATGGTTTTTTGTGTTACGAATCATATTTCAAGCCGATTTTTACAGTATTCGACGAAAGAGAACTCATAATAAAAATCCCATATGATATTGATCTATTACCATTTTTAACCAGGCAATTAATGCACAACCCCATAAAACTTACCATACGGTATTATTTAGTGTACGATTAAATTGCAACGCTTGTACTTATTGTAATTTGGAAATAATGAGAGAAAAAATAGCCTATTACCATTTTTGAGGACGGAAATATACTGAATTTAATAATAACCGTAGGTTACTTACTTTAAATGTAGGATACAGAATTATTTTTTGTGTGATTCATGCTTAATGTCATAAAGCAAATATTTCTCTATGAGTATAAATTTAAAAAATGTTATTAATATTTTTTACAAACTTTCTGTGATTTTTTATATTTTTACATTTTTTTTTAAATACCTAAATGTAATATATTTATTTGGATTATGTGTCGACGTAATCACTAGATTTATTATCTGTCCCATACACCGAAAATTTCAGCTATTACTAATTATTTCCATTCCGCCATACTAGCCGAGCGTACCTTTCTTGGCCTATAAATTCGAAGTCGACGAGCACAAATACACGCACACACATACACACACACATACACGCACACACACACACACGCACACACATACACACACACATACACGCACACACACACACACGCACACACACACACACACACACACACATTTGACTTCTATCTTCATGTTCGCGAAAGATATAGTTAGCTAGTATGACTAGAATAAGGACTACATTTGAATAAGTAGGGTCAAAAAATTGCGTTTTATTTATAATTATTAATTGCTTTTATTACAACAGTGCTTACCTTACCTATAGACAAAGAATATGTATTGTTATTACATCTTAAAACGTGTAACAAATACATATGCTCCCTTTATCAACATCACGATGAACTTGATTGTATCAGGCAAACAATAAAGAGTCAATTAATTCTCAGTGAAACTCAATGCTCCTCTTTCTATAAATTCAGCGTGAAGATACGCTAAACAAATATTGCTCTCTCGTTTACTTACATTGGGACGAGCACGTATCTATTTTTCCTTCTAAACATATTGATGTACTTACTTGAATTTACGCTACCGAACGCTACCGAAGACAGCGAAAGGTGAATGTAACAATAGGGGGTATTACTGCAATGTTCTGCCGCCAGAGTGCAGCAGTAGCTCCTCTAGTAAACCATAGAGTAACTTATAATGTGCCTTAAACTGTTTTTTGACAAGTTTTCACAGACAATAAAATATGACATGACCGGGAAACGCGAAAATCGACATTTAGTTATCTGCCTCATTATATTATCGCTCGAATATGCAAGAGTGATAGAGAGGTTAGATAACGAAATTTCGATTTTCTTGTTTCGCGGTAGACCCCCAGATTGTGACGGATAGTGGTAGTGGCGCCTCCTACGCACAGTTTCACGTAATATTCGCTATTGCAAATCAAGTGCAAGTAGACAATTTTATATTATTTCCTTTTACCTTTGCCATGGACACCTTTATGATTTTGGTTACAATCTGCCCTTGCAAATATAACCTAGATTCCGTGTGATTTTTTTCATTGCATTGGACCATTGATCGAAACGTGTAAATAATTAAATATAAAAACCTACACATTTGCATTTAGCCCCCTCTTAATTGATGTCGCATTGACGGTTACCGAACTGAGGTAATTTAAATGAAATCCCAAGCGATTTAAATTTGATTTTCCATGCCAGCAGCCACCGTCAGCTGCGAGCTGCGACCGAAGCACGGATGATCCGCCCGATGGAACGAGTAAAACAATTACCAAGAGTCGACTGGATCTTGCGTTTCTCGCTCTCGCTTATTTGTAGTTGCATTTCCTCCGTTTATATACTCCCCTGCTTCGCTAGCTCGGTAAACGAACTCCAAAATTCTGAATCAGACTTGATTGAATCGCAGTCGTGCCCGCGGGAATGGAGTTATTTTCCGACCCATTTCATGCGAGGTCTCGACGATCGACAAGTCGCAACCGCACACTAGCTCGCTTCACGTGTTTGTATCTACCCTCTCGAGAAATTCTTTCCAGTTCGTTTATTTATTTGTACACTGTTACTTTGCTACGTAACATAACGCGTATTACATACGAATTGTTTATGAGTTGTGAAAACATTGCAGCATTTTCGATGTGTTTGTGCGGTTTGTTTTATAGGTATTGTTGAATGTTAATCAGCGGAAAGTCTTCTAATCGTAGGGCGATAAAAGGGCTCATTTCTGTAGCGTCCTGTTGTTTCGTTCCTCGTTGTTCGGACAATGGACAGCGTACGCACCGCCGTCATCAATCACAGCCCCTTCGCCCCTTTTTCCCCACCCTGGGGGGTGTCATTACAAACCCTTGCCGAGCCGCAGGCGAATCGAACGTTCAAAACAGCCAGTTTAAGTCGAACACTCACTAAGCACAGTTTTAAGATTCTTGAGGTCTTAATTTTACTGGTTTAAGCGTTCTCTCGCTCGTAGTCTCGCTCTACCTACAGGTAATAGAAATGCATAGCTTGCGCACTCCTGACTGATCTACCCTTACATTACAGGTGAACGTAGAAATCTACACGCATTAAATATAACCCCATCAAAAGGCCCCACGCAAAACGTACTTACCCCAAAGTCTGATAAGTAGTTCTGTTCGTTTCGCGGTAAAGACCCCGTAACGATTTCGTATTATAGACGTAGATTTGTAATCTCTTGCATTCGTTCACACCAGGGATGTTGCGAATATTCGCATCCGCATCTGCGGAACACCCGCATTATATTATATTTTCAACATCCGCATCTGCATGCATCCGCATAAAATCGATGCGGAGCTCATGCGGGTGCGGATGTCGACCAAGTCGGTAACAGGAACGTCTTAGCGGCGGCGTAAGTGCTAGGTAATTTCGTGATTACTGATTATATATAACGAGATCGTGTAGATCCCGAAAAGTCGGCCACGTTACTGTTTATTAAATAAAATGCACCTATATATTCTTGAAGTGAACTCTAGTACTGGTGAATAAAACTCAAAATATTATGACCAAATATATTTAGATGCGAGGTCTGCAAGGTAACTTTACAATTTTTATTCGAATTTTAAACAATTAACGCTACAAATTTAAGCTCACTGGCCAGCAATTTCGGAACTAAAGTTTTTCAATAGAAAGGAGGATGGGTCAATTATACATAGTGCTGCAGATATTTTGGACTAGTCGTATTAGTAGTAGTAGTATTGAGTTTTCACTTCTGTCGGCACTCCCGGAGTGCAACCCGTTGTTTTTTTAATGAAAATGACTAAAAATGTAATATTTGACGTTTTTAAAGTACCAAATTTTGACATCCGCAACCGCATCCGCGGATGTGAGGCTTTAAATATCCGCATCCGCATCCGCGGATGTCAAAAAATCTGCATCCGCAACATCCCTGGTTCACACAATGTCGACTGGGTATTATTACCCCGCAAATAATGATAGAAATTTCTCTGATCACGCGGCGGGCGGGCCGTTCTGAATGTTCTGATGTTTATAGGAAAACGAGATCATTGTTGGTTTACATTTTTGACATTGGAAATGTCTTTTCGTTCGCTCCAGTATACGGTCCGATTTCACGAAAAAGTGCGATCCCCTTATATCTCGGAAAGTTGTGAAGGTATGATATTAAAAAATAATTATTCGAGAAAGTCAAAAACAAAAAAAGTTATGGTCGAAATAGTGAAAATAAAATTCAATTTTTTCCGAATTTTTGATTTTGGTGCTCGATAATTTGGAAACGAAGAATGATATCAAAAATTTGAGAAAAACGGCTCTGGACAATTTAGTCAGCTACAATTTGAGCCTAAAACAAAGACGATCGGGTTAAGGGTTTGCCCTGTAGCCTAACCTTAAAATAGTCAAAAAGTCAGAACGACATTTTTCACAGGACATTTATGACTTCATGTTTCGCAAAGTTCGTTATCGGTGTCTGTTGTGAATTATCGGGATTATGACGGCAGAATAACACTTGCACTGCGTGGGCTTTCAAAATCGCTGCAGATTTTTCTTGGTCTAACTCTATCTATCCTGTTTGAGACGGGCGTAGATAACGCACTATTCGACAATCTATGCATTCTTGTGGTGGTGGAAATAGAAATAGAGATAGAGGCAGAGGTAGAGGTAGAGGTAGAGGTAGAGGGAGAGGGAGAGGGAGAGGGAGAGGGAGAGGGAGAGGGAGAGGGAGAGGGAGAGGGAGAGGGAGAGGGAGAGGGAGAGGGTGGGATTTCATATCTTGCAGCAAATGGGCCGCTGCCGATCACCACTTCTCGAGTTGACTACGGATTTGCCGTGTAATAATTTTCTTGTACTTTGAACATTAATATATCCTGCTTATTAATCGAAAAATGAAATATGTACCTATACTTATGCGCCACGGCGACAATTATTCAAACTTGGATACGCGTGTGGAAATTTTGCAATTTGTTTGTTCACATGCGTTATGTCCAGGATACTTGTGTTAGTCTAAGAATAAAATAATTATCATTCAACGTTGTAGTTTTATTTTGTAACTTTTTCCTTATCCAGACTTTCTCGTCGCTCAGCGACAATATTTTTTCGAATTCCGTAGATTCATTTCCAATGTGCTCGATAGTCGTGTGAGGCACGAAATCTGTGAATTTTTTCCTTTTTCATCGTTTTCCTTATTGTTCCCACTCAGTTCCGCCAATAATATTTGATTACATTTCAGTTTTAACGTATTCAATAAAGTTTTTTGTAGATATACGTTATACATCTCTATTTGTTATTGTACTCTAATATTGATATATGACTGGTCCCTTTAAAAACATGATGTTAAAGTTGTTGTTTTCATGATTTCGTGTATTGCAAAAGATCGTTTGACTCCCAGCCTGAGACACAAACAAATACTATTCAAAAAAATCGTAAGTAAGTATATTTTCGTGATACAAACCAAATCCTGCAGTAAACTCAAGACACGGTAAAAACGTACTCGCAGGTTTATGAAATATTCAGCCGTAAGCCCCTACTTCCTTCCCCAGTGCGGTAAACCGTCTAATCCCAGTGATCTCGTTCATTCAGTCAATTTGAACTGTAGCCCATAGAACCATTTCACAATAGTATAACGATTTAATCACGACTAATGCATTAAATGTTAATCGCTGACTTGGTACGATAAGGTTCCAATGTGGGCACAAATCAAATCGGCTAAGTCAGGTGTCCACACCATCGCGTGACTCGCGGTACCATTAAGAGACGGTAAATAAATAAAGCTTAATTGATATTTACTCCGATAGTGGCAGCTTAATTTCAGGTGCGGTAGAAAATATTAACAGCACAACAAAATATACTATTAACACACTCAAGGAATGTTATTATTGTAGAAGCTTAGATTTCAGCCGCACTAAATTCACGCAAACATAATCATGCTTATATTAACATCATTTATTCGTGCATTAAATAAGCATAAAAAACGCGCAATATGTAAACGAAATTTCTATAGTTACACTAGTGACCGCCTTCGCACGGGTTACACAAAACCTTAACAAACAAGTTCTATTTTTGTGGTTGTATTTTTTATCAAGATGTTTGAAACGCGAATTTGAAACGAACAAACATAAGTAAGTACCTACTCTAAGCAGTTACACGGAGCACAGTGGCACAGCTTAAACGCGGCAATACTTCAAAGCGAGATATAGCGTTTACTTAGCTAAAAATATTATCTCTCTCGTGTTTACTTTGACTGTCTCGTAGCGAACAGCGTTCGTAGCAAGTGGTTCTTATCTCGTAGCCGGGCAAGCAATCGTAGCATCCGCATGCGAAATTGTAGCGAGTTGGTAATGCATTGTCCAAAAACTGAATTTAGAATTCATATATTTATCTTTATTCTCAAGTCTAGAGCTTTTTAATTAAGAACTTAGTACCGTAAAATGGGGCGAGTAGGGACAAAACTGATTTTAAACCTCGATGACATTTTATTTTTACATTTTATGCAAACTGAATTTTATTAATAAATGTTCCAGCCGTTTGTATTTTAGTTTTTTTATGATTTTAGGTATTTCCATTTCATAACTTTAACGATAAACACAAAATCCCTCCTACCCCGTAGTCCCTCGTAGTTAAGGTGAGATTTTTTTTATTATGAATATAACTATAGCTCCATTTGTAATATTAGGAATACATTATTTAGGTAGCAGTAGCCTTTAAAAACCGGGCAAGTGCGAGTCGGACTCGCGCACGAAGGGTTCCGTACCATAATGCAAAAAACGGCAAAAAAAAACGGTCACCCTTCCAAGTACTGACCCCGCCCGACGTTGCTTTACTTCGGTCAAAAATCACGTTTGTTGTAGGGGAGCCCCACTTAAATCTTTATTTTATTCTGTTTTTAGTATTTCTTGTTATAGCGGCAACAGAAATACATCATCTGTGAAAATTTCAACTGTCTAGCTATCACGGTTCGTGAGATACAGCCTGGTGACAGACGGACGGACGGACGGACAGACGGACGGACGGACAGACGGACGGACGGACAGCGGAGTCTTAGTAATAGGGTCCCGTTTTACCCTTTGGGTACGGAACCCTAAAAACCATCTCACCCTGTCATTCCTTCTCTCCCCATTCATAACCCGACTCTTCTCGTAATCCCTACTCACCCCATTTTACGGTAATTATTTTACAAAATAAATCTGTATCATGTTTTAAAAAAATATCTCCCTTTTCGTTGTGACATATTATTGTCAGAACGCCTCGTGACGTTTGTGAAAACCCCATTTGGTTGGTTATTTAGGTCGTTTTTCCTGTAGATATTTACGAATTATTCATTCTGACTAATGGATACGAATAATGTTGTATCTACATCATAATATAGTCGGAATTCTTTTTGTATTTTTTCCTATGGATTTTTCCCCATAATATTTGTTTTAAATTCCTGTACTTTTTTAAGTAATTTCATTTGTCATTATATTTTATATATGGCCTAGGCATATGTTTTCATGAGGAAAAAAATAGGTACATAACGATGGGTTTGTCGCAAAATACTGCAATCTAACTATTGACACACGCTAAAAGTTGAATAAAGGATTTAGTGCCAGTTGCACCATCCGCACTTGAGAGACTGATCAACTTCATCCGGCGCGTCACACTATGAAACTTTCCATAGAATAAAATTTAGCGAACTCCTTAACGATGACAAACGGTGCAACCGACCCTTTAGGATTCGTAAACTGCTAACACCATTCTTCGTGTTTCTTCATTGACCGCTACTACAATAATTACATTTGGCCACACTTTTTCTATCTTAATATTAACACAAAGACCTGTAGTTTTTTTAACGTTTACTCTCACATAATCTTAATTCCCTTGACGAAGCTTACGGTTGACTTTTATTGTGCGAACAGACGCTTTAACTGGCTATGCCGTGAACTCAAGGTAGCCAATGAAATGTTTAAACATAGCTGTCCTGTTAGAAACGCTTCCTCCATCTATTTCCATTTATAAAGATTAGCTTAGAAAATTATTAAATTATCTACGGCTACAAGTAAAAAGTAAAAAAGTAAATAATTCGGTACGCCATATAAATAATATGGTGTACCGAACTATTTGAATATTTTGGATTTTGGATATGACGCTGACTGTACCTACCTAGGCACAGGCTATATATATACCTAACATGCATATTTACCAATCAAACTTCCAATTAATTGACCGAAGCGAAGCGAAGGTCTACGTTTTGACTCGGGCATTTTGCTTTCGTATGTCCGGATGTTCTCCTCTACAGGTCGCAATTCTTAACCGATTCTCGTGAAATTTTGTGACCGAATTTTATGACTAAATGTCATAAAACTGAACATTTAAAAATAATTAATACCATGTATACTAACATCGTGTCTGCCTTGTGTGAATCTGCCGTAGCCAGTCGAATTGTAAGCAGGCGTAGGAAGAAAAAGCAGATAGTCGGCTGGAATAAGCACGTTAGCCAAGCCCATGCTGATGCTCGTATAAAGTTCCAAACATGGATTTTGCACGGAAAGCCCCCCTCAGGTACCATATTCAATCAAATGTGTGAGAGTAGGAAGATTTTTAAGTCCCGATTAAGGTGGTGCCAAAACCACCAAGATCAGATCAAAATGGACATCTTAGCGGCTCATCATACAAATCATGATTTTCGTGCGTTTTGGAAATGTACAGAGAAGTTAAATAGTAAACCTGGCCTTCCGATGAGCGTGGGGGGGATTAGTGACCCAAGAGGAATAGCTAATATTTTTAAAGATTGTTTTAAGGTTATGCCACCTTTGGGTCCGACTGCTGGGACGCTCGACGCTGAGAATCAGGGTGACATATTGGGAACAAGTTTTACTGCGGCTGAAGTCAGACAAGTGATAAAATCTATGTCAAAAGGAAAATCGCCGGGTCATGATGGTCTCAGCGTCGAGCACCTCCAGTTCGCGGGTCCCCACCTCGCAAGAACACTTGCTATGCTCTATACCCTCTGTGTAAGCCACTCATATTTACCGCCTGAGCTCATACGCACGGTAGTGGTGCCTATTGTGAAAAATAAGACGGGAGATCTGTCCAATACTAGTAACTACAGGCCGATATCCCTGGCCACTATCATAGCTAAAGTGTTTGACGGCATGCTGAACGCACGATTGCAACAACACCTGCAGCTGCATGACAACCAATTTGGGTTTCGGCCCGGACTTTCCACCGAAAGTGCCATCTTGTGTTTAAAGCATGTCGTCAGATACTACACAGATCGAGAAACTCCTATCTATGACTGTTTCCTTGACCTGTCGAAGGCGTTTGACCTGGTTTCATACGATATCTTGTGGAAAAAACTCAAGGAAATTAATGTTCCGTGGGAGTTAATACAAATTTTCAAACACTGGTATGGAAATCAGGTCAACGCTGTTAGATGGGCAGGTACATACTCTGACTGGTATAGGCTGGAGTGCGGTGTTAGGCAGGGGGGGCTGACGTCACCCTCGCTTTTTAATGTATATATTAACTCACTCATCGAGGAGCTTAGCGGTCAACATGTTGGCTGCCATGTGGACGACGTAGCCGTCAACAATATAAGTTACGCGGACGACATGGTCCTGCTGAGCGCCTCGGTGTGTGGGTTAAGGAAATTGCTGAGTACCTGTGAAAAGTATGCCTCAGATCATGGGTTGATATATAATGTAAATAAATCCGAATACATGGTTTTTGGCAGGGGGAATCAAGTGCCTACTAGTGTGCCGGAGGTTAAATTGTTTGGTTCTCCACTAAATAGAGTGCAGCAATTTAAATACTTGGGGCATATACTTACTCCGAGTCTTAAAGACGATAGTGATATGGAAAGGGAGCGTAGGGCGCTGTCAGTGAGAGCCAATATGTTAGCCCGCAGGTTTGCTCGTTGCTCCAACGAAGTTAAAAAAACGCTTTTTAAAGCTTATTGCACATCTTTTTACACGAGCAGCCTGTGGGTAAACTACACTCGAAAAACGTACTCAGCCCTTCGCGTACAATATAATAATGCGTTCAGGATGCTGATGCGGCTGCCCCGCTGCTGCAGCGCATCGGGGATGTTTGCAGAGGCGAGAGTTGACTGCTTTTATGCAACAATTAGAAAGAAATGTTCGTCCCTGGTGCGGAGGGTGCGGGATAGCCGCAACAGCATCCTGGCCATGATAGCGGATAGGATTGATTGTCCATTTATACGGCATTGCTGCAGTTTGCACATCACTAACTATGCACAAGTGGTCGAGTGATGTGCGCACTGTTGCAATGGAGTATTTATTTAGTTATTAATGTACAAATACCATAGATATAAGAATACTAACCTAGATAATAAGTTTATTGTGTTACTAACCATGTATTACTATGTATTATGAATCTTTGTTATTTGAAATAAATGATTATTGAAAATAAAATTTTTTTGTCAATCCGGTTTTTGGAAATTTTTAAAAATGGCGGAGTCGTGATACTTGGCGCCTAAACAAATAGTCGTATCGATATCATAAGACTTTTTTTCTTTTTGAGACATGTTTACAGAGTTAAAAAAATAACAAAAATAATTGTTAATTAATAATTGTTAATAGCAAAAAATGCAGAAAAAAATTATCGCTGGTTTAGGCGGTATTTAGATATTTAATTTTAACTAATTTTAATTTGAGAAGGAGTAGCTAAATTTCGTCAACCCATCTAAGAACTATTTGGCTCAGTTTGTAAACGTTCGCTTTTTCTGTTTGCACAGAGGGTCTGGGTTCGATCCCCAGTAATTGTATGCTGGGATATTATAACTTTTTGTATTTTTTTACACATAAATTTCGTATTGTTTTTCTTTAATTTACTATACACCGTGTTTTTATTGAATTCCGTTAACTTCGGGGTATAGTTAAGTACGTTTATAAGAACTAAATGGCATAGTTAATTTTCAAAAAAAAAATTTTTTTTTGTTTTCTTTTTTGTTTTTTTTTTGTTTAAAAAGTAATTAAATGTAGCATATAGCGTTGTTGTAACACGGGCATTACATTTAACTCAACCAAACAATTGAAATCTGTGACATATCAATGTCATTTCGTACATCAATCGACCGAGATTGTACTTAAGTTTAGTAGCAAATGTATGAACTCATTCTAAACACTAATCAATATGTAAGCCGGCCCTAAGGCAAGTGTACACGCTTGTAGAGGCCTTATAGTAAAAAAATAAATTATGGATTATCTCCGAAATGGACTTAATTAGAACATCGGTGTCTTTGAGAAAGTTACTTGATTTAAGCTCAGGAATGCACCCTTGAAATTAACGGAAATCAAAAAAAACACGGTGTATTTAAAGCTCTTAGCACCATGTTATTTCAAGCTCTGCTCGCGAGGTCTACAGCTCACAGAGCCACTAGTTAAGTTTTAAACGTTCCAACTATGCTTATAATTATTGATTAACCTACGTTTAACCGTTTTGTAAATCACTGGTGTCCTAATTATGAGATGACTGAATGGTTCAACAGTTCTTTATTTATGCATTTTGTAAAAACGTCCATCATTTTTAACACGTAAGAAAAGTTAAACAAACTTCATCGGATCGTTTCCGAGTTTGAAATTTAACAGGGAGTGCAATTATAGGAAGTTTTAAAAACTCATAAACATCCGCACTGAGAAATTGAATACCGTTTCCTCGAATTTCGGTGTGAAAGTAAAGTCGTTAAAGTTATTTGTGTATTTTCGCTAGTAGAGTTTGATAGCTTTATCTTAGACACTTTATTTCTTATAATTTTTTAAGTACCATGTTTCAGCGTTTCGCGTTTAAAGGGTTTCATGGAGTTATTAAGTACATTTTGGTAGACATCAGTGGGTTACTTCATGAAAGCCCACTTGCACCATTCCACTAACCCGAGGTTAACCGGTTAAAGCTGGAGTTACCTTGGTTACCAGTACAATTTGACATTGAGTTAATGGTTTAACGGCTTAACCCCGGGTTAGTGGGATGGTGCAAGTGGGCCTTAGGATGACTGGCTTCCGTTCCGGCGCATCGTTTTCTATGGAAATCGTTACGTGATCACCTGTCATGTCATAGAAAAGTAAGCGCCGGAAGCTCCGGCCCGGACACGGCCCGGTCTAACGTGAGTCATCCTTTACTCGTCGCGACTGAGGTAATTCGAGCAGACCCTAGCCCACACGACACCACACCGCGACGCGGGGGAGTGATGATTAGAAATCGATAACTACTGTCACAATCGCCCGACACTTTGCCATTGTTATTCCGTTCATTGTGCCACTCACTCTTATCTATTGTGCCGCTTTTAGTTTGGCAATAATCCCAACTAGCAAGGATTACGCTTCCTACCACGATTATTCGGGGGACACATTTTTTGCACTGCCCTTTGAAATTTTGGATAATTTTAATGACCATCTGTTGAGATTTGTTTTGTGCTGTCAAATGTTTCCGATTGAATGATGTCGAACGATTAATTTTCCGTTATTGCACGACACGTTCTAAAGGCGGGGGATTATTTAATGATTCCTTTCGATTATGGATAATTTATTGCAAATGTAATGAACTGAAGATAGATCTTTCCTGTTTAAAACTACCTAATGTGACAGTTGTGTATGACAGAGACTAGTTTCCCCAATCGTCACTTATGTGTCATACTTACCTACATGCTCAATTAAAACAAAAGCGTATACGCGTAAACAGTCCATAAACAGACATAAAATCCCAAACAAACCAGCCCGATCTCGTCACCTTGTTAAAATGGATGTTTACGAATCTTTAAAACATATAAAATTAATTTTATAAACACTGACTAATCGCCCGAGCGATGAATCACGTTTGGATGCACATGGTTCCTACAAAGACCATTATACGGCCTCCACAAGAGAAATGTAATAAGGGAACTCAAACTTTATATTAACTTACGCGATTGGATTATACTGTAGGTATTCATTACGACCACAAGATAGCATGTTTTGTTCAATGCATTGTGACGTCACAAGTGCAAATGCACGCATTACGAGTTCATTTCTGTACAACAAGTAGTCATTAATGATAACGCTTCCGTTTTTGCAATACTTATTTGCTTCATAGATATAGATGATAACGGAATGGCACTTGCTTATGCTTATCTGAACGCATGTGACAACATTACGATTTGTTTACGTGACTCACCCGTTTTCTAAGGATTTATGACGTGTCTCATAATGGAAGTCGTAATATTTAATAACAGTAAGAGATTTCATCCATTAGGCTCACCGATATCTACAATATACCCTTGTAGATCACATAGTCGGTTAGGTTCTTTCAATTTGATACCGCGCGCCCCACTTTCCTAAGATCATATTCAGTCCAAAAAAGGTTCTTTGCCTCCGCTATAATGCGTTCCGTTCGTATCATAATATCAGCAACGATTTATGGAATTATAGCATGAAGATTATTTTCGTAAAGCTTATTAATTTTAACAGAACACTTGTTTCTACGTTTTTAACGCTAAAATATGATTATTAAACTTACGTTATCTTGAACTAACAATTTGGGAACACACTTTACAATAAAGCGGAGCGAATGTGTAATATTCATATAAACGAGCGTTCTTGCGATAGTTTGGCGATGTACGGTCACCATTAGGTACTGCATTCTGCACACGAGAGCGGTATAAATTTCAAGCAGGCGCGGCAACGTACTCTGCGGTGGAAACCGTCGCCCATTGCTCATATTCCCTGCATGAGATTACAAAGTTCGCCGTCATTTAATGAACTTATAGGTAGGTGGTTAAATACATTATAGCTCTTGTACGTTAATTGACAATTTAAATAGCCTTGTACTTTAAAAATGGAGGGCGGCATCGGCATTGATTACTTATAGATTTGATAAAAATATGTTGACAATGAAGGATACGTCGACAGTCTGAGTCAGCTTTCACACACGTACAGCAGCTCTTAGTCAGCATTATATTAATAAAATACGGTTTCTCTGTAGATACTGTACTGTTAGAGCAACCGACACAAGTCTTACGTGTCATTAAGTAGACGTTTAAGACAACATATTTTACTGAAACAAGTATTTCTTGCACTTCCACTTATCTGTTCATAAACAAGTATTTAAGTACCTAACTTAAAAGTAATTCATCAAATTTTAGAGGTAGTCACTGACAGTGAAGCTGCCAGGCATATTTCGGAACCCATTATTAGTTACCCTAATTTAGTTAACATTATACAGATGGCGATTCAAGTTATAAAAAAATATGTCGAGAAACTTATTCAATCCTCAATCCTGTTCAAACTTTTTAAGCAATATATTGCTTTCATTCCATTTTCCAATATGAACGATAAGTGTAGCGTTCTATAGTGCATCAAGTAAGACATTAATGACGTGCATATATGCCATGCTTGCATACTAAGTAACGTAAAGGGGAGTTTTTCTCGTCATTATCTTAGCAGCATCGTTAGTTACAGATTTATGTTATGGAGATCCTTACGTGCACGAATGAGAAAATGATTTAATAGATCGGAAGGCGTTGTTGCTAAATTACTATTTTTAACTGTAGGTGCTGAATTATAAGCCATCCATAGTTTGCTAACAAAAATTAACTACTTATTGGTTTTATGAGTGATAACAAAATCCGTTGACCTGACAAGTTTTTCTTGGATTAACTAACTTTTAGATTATTTATTTACGTACCTATCGCAAAATCTGATTAAATTACTAAGATTGTCCATTAGGGAATGTTGAAAAAAGAAGGACGTACGTCTCACGGCGAGGGCCAGGTAATTATATTTACGTGTTACAAACACCTATACCTATTTACAGGTAGACTCGGCTCACCCACTCAAGTTTGTAATGACATTTAACTTTAACAAATATGGCCGAAGGTTGGCCGCGGGCTATAAACGCGAATAATTGGCAATATCTAAGCAATAATTGGGAAGCAATAAATTTGTCTGGATAAGAACCGCTGCACGCCTGTCGGCAAATGAACCGAGTACGGCGAAGGACGCGGCCGCATTCCACGCCGCACCAACACACTCGAGATGACACACATACCTACACGCGCTACCTGCGCCTGTGTGAGTGAGTGCATCTACGCTAATGCTAAAACACTTGAAGATAAGGCAAGCCACGACGTATTAAGCTAAAAATGCCTTCGGCTGTATGAGTGTGGCCGCGTAGGAATAACAGTAATTGTTCCCTGTCCGTGAACCCGCAATACATGTGATGAAAGTCCACAAAATACATCTATCCACCAAACAGTTTCTGTTTAATCACAGGCATTTGCGGTGGCCGCTAATCTCGCGGGCACCCGTCGCCACGCCGAAGCGAATCGCATACAAATGTGCCGGCGGCCGCCACGGCAAAAACTGCTGAATAATATCCCCTACTCGTATGTTCTAGCGAGCTTTATGTACCACACGTAATGATGCAGTCACGGCACGCTGTGCATTTCACAAACTCATCCCGTACAATACTCGGGGAAAAAAGAAGGCAATTTTGTAAAAAAAGCGTACGCATTACCGCTTCCCGCTCATGATACGAGCAGATCGGTATTCCGGATCATGTTGCCGATGCCGGCATGTGCCAACTGCGTCACCGTTACGGATCGGATGACATCATGCCTTAACCAAACAAGAAAATGTGCATAGATGTAACGGCCTCGCGGTCCAAGGCCTCCAGTGTCCATAGTTTAAATGCAAAATACGTACGCGAAGGGCAACATTCTACGCAAACCGTAAGAGCGCACATAACTGTGTATCCGGCCGCGTGTGTGACTGTTGCAGTAGATGAAGGTAAATGCGTTGATTGCGTTGTGAATAATTTGCCAAATAGTGTCTAAAAGCTTCGCATCTCCAAGCTATATCTCGTTTTATTGAACCTTCGATTGTGCACGTACTTTATGGAATCAAAGAATAAAATAAATGATCTTCACATCTCTGATAAATTGATCGTACACCCTAGATTCCTAGCCCTGCTTACAATAAATGTAACGTAATTTATTTATCGTCGTCAAGTTATCCCAACAATATTTTTGGAAGGGATCTAACCAAAAAGGCCGAGAATACTTTATTTAACTAGTGAATAAATCAAATCCCGGATTGCTGTACCTACTTACTTATACCTATACTCTATACTGATTTATTTAGTGTTCTACATTCTATACAGTTTTTCATATCTAAGACTTACCTAAATTACTCGTATATGTAAGTACTCACGAAAAATATTTTACAGCATTATAAATATTTATGCTTTACTTTGTCCGACGTTGAGTAATCCATTATTAGTTTACATTTACACAGATTCTCATTTGCAGCGCGCATTGCTGACACAGATTACACGGCACAAATTACTTACATCGTTTGACAGGGTAACAATTCGGCAGACGGCGCGCTGTTCGGCATTCCGATTAGACAGCTAAGTCTGTCGCAGTATTGTTTGCGGTTACTATGAGCTGTTGGCAATCAGACAATGGGGGCAAAAGGGGGCAGTCTAAAGATGTGGTTGTAGAAACGTCTGAGGCTGGTCCTAATTTGGAGCCGCTCGAAGGATTGACCTCGTCTGCCGTCGCCCACTCCGCTCCGGTTTTCACTCACAGCTTTCATTACAAACAACAGCTTCTTAAATTACAGGGATATCTTTTGGCAGATGATTGCTCGTACCAAATCATAGAGTAGTTCGAGGAGACTTAAGAAATTTTGCTTAATTAAATGGCATTGTGTTAGATATTTGTCGTACCTTTGCCGATACTGACCTTTTCTTGAACAAATAGAGATAGTGCCAAATGAAACGTTAAATTGTTTTTGATTGATTATTTTCATTGGATCGGAATTGGTTTCATTGTCCATTGTTAACCATTTACCAAATAACTGTCCATTAGTAAATTACCTTAGGGATTACTTAAGTTAATAACAGTTTGCTCCGCATTTGGTACCTACTCGTATTTATTGAAGTGCAAACAATTTAAAACAGCGATAAGCTTGAGATCAATTTATGTGTTTGAGTTCGCTAATCGATTGCGTCGCGGCTTAAAGCGAGGCGCTCGCGCGAGTTACAATAAAAGGTCGAGAACAAGCCACTCAGGATAAAGTAAAAGCACGCGAGTGTAAAATACGTGGCAACCGCTCCTTAAATCTTCACTTTATTCAAGCCCAGTTGCTCTTACTATATCTCGAAGAGCCGTGCCCCGGGGAATAGCAACGCTTTTATTGCCTCTTATTGGCTGGCGTTTAAAGTGACGACATTAAATTTACTTTCTTGTCCCTATACAAGAACGTTGTGAAATGACTGTTTAAGACCTGACTATTAAAACGAGTCATTGGTTTCTGGCATGATCAAAATAAGTGGCATGACGGCAACATCACCTTCATAAGTAGGAATCTCTCGCTTGAGAAATAATGAATTATCTTATCTGAGAAAATTAGAAACTAAAAGTCTGAAAGAATAATGAAAATATCATGGTCACGTCACGTCACCAAAATGTAACAACACGTTTAGGTACTTAATGTTGTTATTTTTAATAAGATGGTACATACTATTCGAAATGCTCCTACTACTTAATTATTATATACTTTTAACGAAAACATAGCAAACAAAACCATATTTTTATAATACAGAAAAGTACTCTTACTTTTATGTTTAAAGTCTCTACTTTAAACATAATTATTTCCAAGTTAAATATAAAATATCGAATTTGATTGGTAGGTACTAGGTACCTAATAGTCATATAGTATTAGCTACCTACCAGGTGCAGAGTAAACTAATCTTGCACCAGCTAGTTTTCCCCTACAGAAGTTTAACTGAACTATATCTAACTTTGTGTTTGTGAATAGTTATGTAGTTAACTATTAGCTAGCATGCAGAAGAGTTGCCGTTTTGTACAACTCTAAATAATACAGAAATACCTAAAATTTTCGTGTATTTTTACTCCAACACAAAATTACCTACAATTATAACATCTAAAGTCAACTTCATCATTACCTAAGAACTTAAGCTCTTAGGTAATCTCTTCATCTTTCGGAAAATTTTAAAGAAGACTGTCGAATGACAAGGTCCATTTACGGAATAGCTCTTCAGATTACTTATAATTTTAGGGCTTAGGTCCAAAGGGTGGCAGGGGACAGTAAGCTGCGTTGGCCGAAGCGTCGTGTCGTGTCCTCGTAGTTTCTGACAATACTTGAAGCTGGAAATGTAGGTAATGTTATCATTTTTTGGAACCTACCGTGCTCTACAAATGGGCAAACGCCTCCTACCCTTTTAACTAAACTATGTGTGTGTTTCACTAAAACAAATATTGGTATCAGCACAATTTTAGTGCAAAAAACAATTCTGCGTTGGAGCTGCGGTTGGCAAGCCTGAGCTAATATAGTTTTCCTTAAAAAAGTTTTGCAGTGATCCTATATATTGCTTTGACTCAACCGGGAAAACAAAAAAAAAACAGGCATGTTTATGCAAACATTCAAGCGATACGTGTTATAGGTACTTCTTATAACACCCCATTCGCGTGGGTGGTTAATAAGTTGACGTCAAGCTTATATTCTAATTTCAGAATAGCTGTTCCGTTTACATGTAATTGAGGGCTTAGGTCCAAAGGGTGGAGGGGGGCAATATGCTAGCATGGCCGAGACGTCTCGTCCCGCCGTCGCCAGTGATCCCACTCGACGCTCGACAGCCTACACAGCTGTTAGTACCATCGCTAAATGAGTCTAGGACTACATTCGTCTCAGTTTAACCAGTGTCAGTGTGGCCTCTCTGTGGTTGTGCATTGTGTGTGTGTGAAGCAAAGATAGGGTTGACAATTCAAATGTTCATCCAAAAATAAACCTACTCCTACTCGATAAGCGACACATGTGTAGCATCAATAGGCAGTAAACCCAACGTTTATTGTCACAAATGACAGATGCCGTGCGAATCCATTACTAGTGCGGGATTAGGTGACAAATTCGATTTATTTAAATAACGGCTAGTGACATGATGTCTGTGTATATCATCGGTTATCAGCACATTTTGTAATTGGTACGTCATTGTTCATATTTTGATTTCACAGTTTTGCATGTTATTTTAAAGTAATATGGGTCCAGACTTGATTCAGTGTAACTTTTATTTGTTCATCATTTTCTTTTGTTCGAATAATATGTCAGTTGCGATGTCACGACCTGTCGAAAAACAATGTCAAATAGTACCCAAAACACGGCCCATCTCGTCCCTATACGGCCAAAACAACCTTCTATTTAGGAGGGGCGGTTAAAATGAAGTTATCGTCAATCTTTAAATGAGCCATAAAGATTTTACAGCCAACTATTTTTAAACACTGGCTTAATAACTTTTACGAACCCTTTGTGAACTTTAAGTGAACAAAACATTAATAATGGGGTGTTGCTTAGAACTCTTAGAAGTGAGCTTCAATGAACTTAATTATGATATATTTTCATTTAACAATAACAATCGCTTTAATGATACTAACTAGTTATCCTATTTAGTCTTTTTAGTATTTTTTGAAACGTGAACGCTAATTAGTTTTACTTTCTAGGTCGCAGGGAAAAGAAAGAAATGAATAAGTTAACGCGTTTAAGTCCAGAATTTTTAAAATAACCTTGAATTAACCTGTACGGCAATAAGACACCAGTCATAGTTAAGAATCCACATTTTACCATAATTCCTCAGGATAGTGCCACACTCGCTAAGCGGATTGCCGGCTTATCGCTTTACACACATACTACTCACCTATTTTTTACTCTAGCAAAAAAAATAAGAGGTTATAAAAGAATAATGGACGTTGTAGAAAAACGACAACAAAGCTCTGATCCCTGAGGCTTTCCTAGTCGGTTTTTCGGATTCCGTGACTCAAATAATTAAGTCCGAAGATGGGGGTCGCCGGGAAATTATACATTGTTATTGCCGCTATAAATCTCATTTTCGTCGGACGCGCCCGCACAGAATGACAAGTACCTACACTAGAAGAATTTCATAACCCATTAGCCTTTGCCTGATCATAGATACTGAATGTTTAAGACTGTTAATGTGTACACAAATTTAAGTCTACACTCTACATCAGAATACTGTAAAAAATACTAAATAATTTTCCACAATTTAATTTCAATTTGAGATCTACGGCTATATGCCTTTGCCAACACACACCACTGAGAAATATCAGACCCATGGGTATATTATTATTTGTATTACATTTAACCCGGTACTTAAAGGCCAGCGCAAACCGGCGGAGTGCAGCGCAGATCACCGAGGAGGATTTACGCCGCGCAGCGCACATCGGCCAACGATATTAACTAGGGATAATGCGCGTTAATGGGTGGATTTCATCACAAAAAATTTCACCATACAAAAAAATATTATTTTTTAATGTTTAATTTAACACGATTCTAGCTGGGTAAAGTAATAGGGGGCTGTATATTGAGGATATTTATGGTATTTATACAATCATTTGTGGCTTATATTTGGAGTTATCGCTTTCGGAAAATCAAAACGCAAGATGGTGATGACAACCATGGTATGGTAATGACTCTTTTATAGACGGTAATGACACTGCATGTACGGTAATGACGATTTGGGAACAAATTTATATATGTATTAAAAACGTATTAAAAAAACAAAAACTTTTTTAATTGTAAGGCTTTAGAACTTTAATAAACATTACAAATAAGTTAATAACATGTTGTTGAACATAAGACTAGCTACATAAATTATTTTTAGAAAATTATAAAAAATACATTTTATTCATATAAATAAATATATAACAAGTATTTTTATTGTATAATTTTAAATAATTTATATTCCGAAATAGGCAATTTATGTATTCATCAGTAGCGTGCACAGAGATTTGGGACTGGGTAGGCAAAATTATATCAGAAAACCGGGCAAGTGCGAGTCGGACTCGCGCACGAAGGGTTCCGTACCATAATGCAAAAAAAGGCAAAAAAAAAACGGTCACCCATCCAAGTACTGACCCCGCCCTACGTTGCTTAACTTCGGTCAAAAATCACGTTTGTTGTATGGGAGCCCCACTTAAATCTTTATTTTATTCTGTTTTTAGTGTTTGTTGTTATAGCGGCAACAGAAATACATCTGTGAAAATTTCAACTGTCTAGCTATCACGGTTCGTGAGATACAGCCTGATGACAGACGGACGGACGGAAGGACAACAGAGTCTTAGTAATAGAGTCCCGTTTTACCCTTTGGGTACGGAACCTTAAAAAATGAGAGCTACTAACTCACCAAAAAAATTGCGTGATGGTTTTCATTTTGTTGTCAAGTCTTTTCAATTACTTCTTTTTGGCTAAACGAAAGCTTCGAAAACGCATCATTTTTAATAGTTTGCACACACACACACCCACAGCCACACCCACAACTTTCACAGATAAAATTATCCATTTTTTCACTAATCGCACTTTATAATTTCCGGCAACTGTTAACTGTTATCTCATAAACTCACCAAAACAAACAAACAATGGCGACCGAATAAAAAATGTAAATAAACTTAACCAAATACTGTAAACGAATAAAAAAATAGTCTCGTTTTTGCACTAAATTACCATAGCAAATGCTACTTTTTAAAATAGTCACGTAAACATCGGAACTATTCGGAAACTTTCGGGCGTCATTCGTTTATGTTTGGTACGAAAGACACTGCCTATTGCGTCTAAATGTGTGCGTTACTTGTATAATTGTCTGCTCGTACTTATAGGAAGGCCCACTACACTGTAACCGCGTAACGACGACTCACGGGGAGGCACACATAGAAAGATTTAGACGGAAATGTTTTCTGTCTTTGCCGTGCAAGGCACGTAGCGGCGCTAGTGCCGCGTGGTGTAAACTTCGTCGCGTAGAATTATTATAGATGATGACTTGATGACAAAGCTTAACCGGTAGATGGAGCGCTTATTAATTTTTAGAATGTTTTAAGTTATATCGATTACTGATAGTACGATCAGGTATAAATTAAATTAAGTAGTTTAAGAGGATAGACATCGGAATTATAGTAGGGTAGGCAGTGCCTTTTTGCCTTTATGAAGTGCACGCCACTGGTATTCATTAATTTTTTTTGGGTTTTTTCAATGTTAAATCATATTAACAATATTGTACTCTTATTATCAGTTTAAACCCGCATCTTCTTTTATCTACTGCATAACTTGGTATTTATATCATATTATAAAATTGATGGCTTACCAATGAGCATAATTTTTATGATATATTACTATTTTTTTGAATATTTTATTCATTGCATAAGATTGTATTTTTGTTGTTTTATAAATTAACTTTAAAAATAGCTATAATTATTTAAATCCATATATATATGTTGCTTAATAGCTAAACATTAATATATAATCAGTGTTTTATAAGTTGCAAGACCCCTACTTGTAATGCATGTTATAAGTTAAAAAATGTTAGGTATTGGGTCCGGTGACTACCCAATGGTATAATTATTAATTGCTGTAATTATATACATCAATTAATATAATATTATCAAAAAACATAAGGCCATCACGATAGTGAGCCAGTACCGTAGCCTATGGTCGCTTAAAACTTAATATATGTTGCTTGTTTAAATACTTTGTTTTAACACGACTAACATGCAATTTTTGCACGATTTACATTATTAGATTATAAAAAATAACATTTGTATGTTCTAAGTTCTAAGTGACCTAAATTTTGCCTACTTCAGTCAAAATGTTATTTAAAAACTAACCATCCTCTAGTGTGAAAGAAATAGTTATATCTTCTTCTACATTTATTGTACATTTATAAGGTAGACATTATATAGCGTTAGAAGACATAGAGAACGTTTTTCAAACATACAGCTTAATTTCATAATGAATTATAGCAAAATAACTAGAAAAGTTTTTGAGAACCGTCATCACCATGCACATGAAATCATCACCGGTCGTCATTTTTTCCCGGTGATGATGGGTATGGTGTTGACGATTTGAGAGATTCTTGTTTTTATTTCTAGAATACGAATAATAGTAGTTAATGTCTATGCTACACAATGAACTTCATGTAGTTTGCCATTCATTTCAGTAATTATTTCTAATATATCATTTGTAACTTTTTTAAACCAAAGCATAACGGTGATGATGCTCTGTTGTGACAAACTACGTTTAACAAATTTGTTCGTAATATTTCTCACGATTCAATTATGTGACTTTATAGTGAAATCATTTTTGGCATTCTATATTAAAGTGAAAAATAGGGCAAGGACCTTTAGCGGTATTTCGTTGTTCATACACGGAGATAAGCTCACATTGACATTACCATGACGGTGTTGACGAATATTCGTGACAAAATTTTAAATATTTTTAAATGTACTTTCTCGGTGAAGGAATTATTGCATATTTTTTCATGTGTTAAACAACAACATGGAAAAGATATAAGTAAAAGAAAAATCGCAATCGTACGATAGGTATGCTATAATTTTCACTGCAAACAAAAAGGTTCAGATTTTTCCGGTAGACGGTGATGATTTTAGACACAAAACATTTTATATAAAAAAATCTATTAAGTTATTGGAGATGGTAATTGAAGGAACATGAAGATAATAGTTCTTAAAAACATATAAAAAAGTTGCAACTCGCACAACCTACTAGTTTTTTTTATAAAGACCGAACCATAAGTTTTCGCAGGATTTTGAAATCCACCCTCATACAAATCCGACTGAACATTCTCGTTAATCAACACAGGCGCCATCTGTTGTATAATATGCGTACTACCGGCTAAGTCACAGACATATGTTAAAGTAGACTGCACTCTCGCGTCGCGCCGAACAAAATACCTCGAGGGAGAGCGGTGTCCCTTTCTTTTCTTTAGGGCAACGATGAAGTGACAATTGAATGAATGTTGCTATTGTTGCGACAGCTAAACAAGGCTTGCGCCTTTTTATTAATATAAATGTCATAATTACAAATTCCGCCGTGCCAGTTTATTAACTCAGTTCATATAATATTAAGTAGCAATAAGTGGGAGTCAAAAGATATAAAATATATTAAAATAAATACATTATATTTTAAATTAAGCACGTACAAAATATTGAACAACCAAAGAAGCGTTATATTTTCTGAATGACAACATTTAGAAAAATATTATTATTAAAGGGAAAATTCTTAAGTTAGTTAACCAGCACGTCAAAACCCACAAAATAGACACTCTTTTTAATGAATGTGGTAGCAGAAGTCTCCCTTTCGAGCCGTCTCGTTCGGCACGCTCGCCGGAGACGAGAGCGCAGTCTATTTTAAAACCGAAAATACCCTAATACAATGTTATATAAAAGTCCAAGCTTAGGAGCTAAGAAATACAAAACGCAAATTCCATGAGAAACGCAACTTTGTGTAGAGTTTACCAGTCTTACTATTTACTTGCTGTTCTAACTAAAAGCCAAGGGTTCGAATGGTTTTAGTCGCCAACTACCGCCGTAGCTTACCTTCCTCTCTCCCTCCTATTTGCACCCCTCTACATAAAGACGGAGAGCAAATATTCATATTGACGTCAAACAAGCTTGAAGCAAAATCTTAAATATTATGACAAAGCATACCTACGACTCGTATGAAAACATTTTATATGAACAAATAATGTACCCTGGTGTAGAGGAGGGAGTTGATTGTAGTAAATAGAAGCATCAATCCTACTCACGTACTTTGAAAATGAGATAGTTTTAGTAAGGTTGCCTATATGATTACATGGATATTTATGTTTGTAAATCTTTCATTCTCAAACGACTGAACGTTAATACATTCAAATGGAACTAAATGTATGTTTGAGTTTTATATGCTTTAATTAAGACGAAAGTGGACGACCGCGCGAAACCGCCTTTTCATACAAACGTTGTCCCCATTTTCCTCTCTGGATATTAACATTATAGAAAAAAATTCACGCAATTTGATGTACCTTTTTAACCAAAGAGTGAAATAAACGATAGAAGTTCGTATGAACCATATTTAATGAACACGTGTATATAACATAACACGAAGAATAAGTCGAGTAGATAGTTTTTTAGTAGATAAAGGTCTAATGTAGTACTTATTTACGTTAGCTATAGACTAGGTTTGCGAAAGTGTGCAGACACGCTTAGTCACGGCTCTCGGCACTTACAGTAATATGTCTGCGTCAAAGATGTGATGCAACTAGGCGTACTAGCACATGCGAAGTTATCTGATTCCTGACTACGGTGTATCAAAACCATGTGTTAGTACTTTTAAGGGCGTTCGCGTGTTGCTTCATGTTTCAAAAGTGCATCAAGTGTTTGTTATCGCAATGGCTGTTGTAAGACGTTTGTACTATTATACGAGTATCTAACAGTTTTAAGTACTCAGCAATACATTTACATGTGTCTGATTTAGTGGCAACTATCAGACTTTATGCGGGAACTTTGAACTATCATAATTAATGTCATTAACGGGTCTACTTAACGCGATTAGATTTAATTATTTTAACTTTTTTCCGACGTTTCAACCAGCTTGCACTAGCTAATAGACCTGTTAATGACATTAATTACTTATGTGTTCAAAACGCGAGAGTTTAAAGTGTTAAAGAACTATCATCACCAACAAGGTATATACAGTTAAGTTTTATATAAAGACCCTTTGGACCGTACTGTACGGACATCGACATACGAGAAGTAAGAAATCTTAAAAAGTGTAAGACCGTATTAATAATTGTTTTGGCATGAGACCTAACGGATCTTTATAACGAGCCTTAAAATTAATTATAGAAAGATTGCACGGCAGTAGTAGAAACTTTATGAGGACAACGACTTGTAATTTGATGCCTTCACTCTCTTAGAGCGGCCCCTATCATTCGAGGCGTACGTTAACTAAATAAATGAGCACTCTAGTGAAAGTCGCCGCTCCGTGTGAACGGAGCGAGCGTTTAATTTGTCTAAACACCGCGAGGACCTCTCTAACCTCTCCTCGTGATGAAGTTATTGTGTTAATACACCTTAGATGTTCATAAATTATAATACTAGCCCCACTGCTAGCTGATACTAATAGGATAATTATTATAAATCGCACGTTCTTTTGTAGGATTCCTTAGTCTAGTCTCTGGGGTAGTTGCATTGCAAAAAATAATTGTATACTAAGTCTACTGTAAACGCTAAATTCTTTCCATATCCCCATCGATTTCCAAGATTTTTTTACATCCCAAAACACGCTTCTTTCAGTATATTTGACTAATTGTGAACTAGGCACAGTAGGCACCTAGAGAAAATTTAACGCTGCGTGAAATGGACATGATATGATGGGTCAGTGATAAATGATTGTATTGATCATTCATTTTATCCTACAGTCGTATAAATGCCATCTTGCTGCGCTGAGGCCCGCCTCACCAGCTAGAGCATTATTCGCTTTCATTGTAACACATCAATAACAAGACGTTTCCATATTCCAGAGCACCGGCGGTTGTCGTTCAGCTCACGGCGCAGGCGGCGCGGTGACGGTCGCGAGCGCAGGCGCGGCGGGCTCGTGCGCGGCGCGCATGGCGAGCGCGGGCGCGCAGTACCGCGGGGCGCAGCAGTGGGCCGCCGCGTACCCGCAGCCCTGCCGGTACCCGCCGCCGCAGCCGCAGCCCTACGCACAGCAGCAGCCTTATACGCCGCACCAGGTGAGCTGATCTTATTTTTATCCTACTTCAATTTCAAGAAGGAGGAGGTCATGTATTCGGTTATGGCAATTATTATTTCAAGACCCATGGTCCGATCCGATTTGGGTAATTATTCTAAAAGCGGACTCTTCCTCCTACTGAGCAACGGAACTGAACAATCGAGATGAACTACTCACCTCTTTCTAATTATGCTGTCTTGGGAGATTTATGATAATAGTTCCAGGTGTGCTAACCTCACCTGAAGGGCTGGGAAGTTTATGCCCATCAACTCGTCGAATTTTAGATCAGTCACGAGACATGAGATTCTTGAAACTTCATGCCATGACCTGTCTTACACCATTTATTTTAATTCTCAGTTACCTATTATTTTCACGCGGGCAATATGAAACCTAAAACCTATAGATTAAAGGATCAACGCTTTATTGAAAATTTCGTGCGTTAAAAGCAGGGATGTTGCAGATGCAGATTTTTTGACATCCGCGGAAGCGGATATTTAAAGGCTCACGTCCGCGGATGCGGATGCTGATGTCAAGATTAGGTACTTAAAAAACGTCAAATATTACATTTTAGTAACATTTATTTAAAAAAACGAAACGTTTATGATTTGAGCAATTAATAAACAGTAACTTGGCATTTACTTGACCGACTTTTCTGGATCTAGACGATTTCGTTATAGGTATTGACGAAATTATCTAGCACTTACGCCGCCGCTAAGACCTTCCTGTACCGAATTGTTCGACATCCGCATCCACATTAAGCTCCGCATCGATTTTATGCGGATGCGGATGCGGATCTTGAAAATAATACGTAAGTTCCGCGGTTGCGGATGCGGATGCGAATATTCGCAATATCCCTGGTTAAAAGGTTGTACCATGGAATAATTGCTGCAACATTTTAACTGCCTATAGATCTAAATGTATAGGGCAAAGTCCATAACGATTTTAGGTAACAATAAATTGCTACGTCAATAGATCCCCTTAGTTCGACAGCCATTCGTCGATTCGTCAATTAATCACAAGTTCGAACAAGGAGCGAGGTCAGTAATATCAGCTCGTTCTACTCGTAAATTACACATTCTTTCAATTTAAATACTTGTACTTACCGAATGTAGGTAGCATAGAAGCAGAGTACAATATCGCTGACCTTTAAGATTATACCATACAAAACTAGAATACGTTAAGTTCCTCGGAGTAAATATTTACTCCGAGTTAAGTTCATAAAAAATGGGAACAAATACTGGAATTTGCTGAAGCAACTAATTAAGATAATAAATTATTACATTAATTTCCATAATATACTTACTTTCTAATTAAACGATGATGTTTGAGTGCTAAGTTCACTAAATAGTATTAAAGTTTCTTCATGGGATCAGGCTATTGTAAATAATCAATTGACAATCGTATACATAATTAATAATTCCGTGAATTTCCATCATTTAAAATTCATGTTTCCATTTCCTCGAGATGATACTTAATGTGTTTTGTAACTTAAGCATATGCATTTGACAATAACAATCTGTACCTACTTTTAAATTGGTCGTAGGTCATTAGGTACGCGACCTTATAAACATTTCTGCCGTTAGAAGTACGTAGTTTTATATCATTTCAACTTCAAAGCGCTACTATACACTACTAGCTCTATCCGCGGCATCATTTACGGCGTCTAATGAGAGCACTTTATGAGCGCTAGAGCCTATTTTACGGCACGTAGAGTGATTACAGCGTTTCACTTTTAGGTAAGTATACATAACACTCTTTAGGTAAGTATCGTACGGTTAGACTGCATAAGCGTTTTTTTTTAATTTGTATGTAATTTAATTACTTCAATGTATACATAATGTAAATATTAAACCTAAAGTTAAATCTAGAAATAAAATAAAAACACAAACTATAAAATATACTTACCTACTAAAACCACACCAATTACAAGCGTTTTGCTCTGAAGCAACGCAATTTGCAATACCTACCTAATGTGACGCAGCATTGCTGCAAGAACGTCAAATAAAAATGACCTGTTTGACGTTTCTTGCTGCAATGCAGTCTGCAGTACAGCGTTGCTGCAGCAAATTAATGTCTATGTCCTGGATTGACAGCAATGCGGTCGGCAATAATGCTGCAGCTAACAGCTGCAGGTAACTCTGTGCAGTCTGAATCCGAATATTATCTTATTACGAGTAAAACACATTGACAGTTAAGCAAAATAGTTTCTTGCCATTAAGTATTAAATAGAGCTATTCATGTAATGGCTATATTTATAATCAGAGAAACCCTCTACAAGTCTACACTTTTTATTATCATCTTTTTATATATTTCAAATTAGAGAATTACTTATTACCTACAAACAACACATGTTTTATACACATTGTATCCGTATCGTAAACTTCAACTTAATACAGACAAACTCAATCAGAAGAGTAATTTACTTGAGTGTATGCTGAGCGTATGTGCATTGAGTTTTAGCTTAGGTAAGCTAGCTGCCGTCTGCAATGTAAGTTTGGAAACTACATTTACCTGAAGATATAAACCAAATAGGTACTATACTTTTAATAACAATTAGCACTCAGCGAAGAATAGCAAAACTATAATAAAAAGAATAAGAATTCACAAACGACGGCATTGCGTTGCTTTTAATCAGCAAAAGAACTTCAGACAGTAAGCAATTCTAAATATACAACAGTATATCCCTTTAAAGCCGTTTCTATTTTCGAATCTGCAACTTGTATTTCAAACATAAGAAGTTGAAATTGTTTTTGATCCTGGCGCTAAAGCGGAGAGCGTTGACTGGCGGTGAAATACCCACTCTTCAAAAGGCCTTTTCGCTGTAGGTAGATCCTGGATTGCCGCTTATAAAGCCGCTTAAGAACTGCAACTGCAAACGAAACTTTACGAGCTGAAAGTGCCTGATGTGGTTTCCTATTTTTAGGAAGGAAAGCAGTACCTATAATATCTGTAACATTATAAACCTATTTTACCCGTTACCCGCTAATTGTATATTTTCCGTGCCTAAAACAACTGCGAGTTATCTGTAGACCAATTCGGACCAATAAGTACTACATATATGTATACCAATATAATCAATATTAACTACTTACATGGGAAATCATTAAAGGAGACTCGCACTTATTCTGGTAAGGATGATAAAATGTTGTAGACGTACTAGGTAGCTGTTATGTGTGCTGTTGGTCGGTTGCAGTGCCTGGCCGGGCCGTGGCTTCACTCCGTTGGGTTCCAAATTGCTCATCAAGCGCCAGCTAATCGAATGCTTGAGCGAACCAGTGTAAATAAACTTTGCGTTCATGTTGAACTTGACATCACTGTTATGCTGGTTTTCATGAGCGTTAAAATCGGCAAGCATGAGGAATCCTCGGCCAGCATCGGCCTGGATAATTAACCGAGAAGTTGGCGCGTCGACAGCACTTCATCAATTTCTGCGCCCCGACCGCTCTTGCTCGTTATGCATTACATAAACAATATTACGTGATTAATGCTTTTCTCGACCGCAAGCAGTGCCACCGGATCATGATTTGCATGAAACTAATTAATGTACAAGTTTGATACTAGGTACACAGTGCAAATAAAGCGAAGCGCCGTGAGTAGTTGCGGCTTTGTGAACAAGCCCCCTCGATAAATCAAATGTGAACTGGTTTAAGACAGCTTAAGAGACCTTTTTTGATAATCGTGACGCTTAGAAATTGTCGCTGTGATCCTGGCGATATATTATACTTAAGAAAACTGACTTTTACACTCTTTCACCGGTTTTAGACGTTATTTTCCATAATTCCGTAGTATTGTACTGAAGCCTTTTTTCCTGAACTATAAGCTTAGTATAACCTATTTCCCATAACATATTAAACTTAGTATTTTCTAAAAAGTTCAAGGTGTTCAGGATGTGAAATTTTGAACTAATATAGACCTGTAACTGTAACGGTTTTTTTTTACAAATTAAAGTATTTGATTTAGGTATAAACCACAACGCAGTAATCTCATAAAAAAATACTTCAAAAACTTTAATACCTAGTTAATGCTTTCATAAAAAAATTCACAGATTTCGTGCCTCACACGACTATCGAGCACATTGGAAATGAATCTACGGAATTCGAAAAAATATTGTCGCTGAGCGACGAGAAAGTCTGGATAAGGAAAAAGTTACAAAATAAAACTACAACGTTGAATGATAATTATTTTATTCTTAGACTAACACAAGTATCCTGGACATAACGCATGTGAACAAACAAATTGCAAAATTTCCACACGCGTATCCAAGTTTGAATAATTGTCGCCGTGGCGCATAAGTATAGGTACATATTTCATTTTTCGATTAATAAGCAGGATATATTAATGTTCAAAGTACAAGAAAATTATTACACGGCAAATCCGTAGTCAACTCGAGAAGTGGTGATCGGCAGCGGCCCATTTGCTGCAAGATATGAAATTTTCTTGACAGCAGTTTGACGCGACGAGAGATGACCATAACAGCGTTTGTCTATGTTGCACCAAACCTGTTCCAATAGGTACTACCAGGGTTCAGCATCAGCTATCTTGGGTAATGCTCATCATGACGAATCGGGTGTCCAAAACAGCGTGTGCCTATGTTGCACCAAACCGGAGTTCCGCTAGGTACAACTAGGGTTCAGCATCAGCTCTATCTTGGGTACTACTCTCCTAAGTGCTCATCAAGACGAGTCGGATGACCAAAACAGCGTGTGCCTATGTTGCAACAAACCTGAGTTCCTTTAGGTACAGCCAGGGTTCAGCATCAGCTGTATCTTGGGTACTACTCTCCTAAGTGCTCATCGAGACGAGTCCGATGACCAAAACAGCGTGTGTTTATGTTGTATTAAACCCGAGCTCCACTAGGTACTGCCAGGGTTCAGCATCAGCTATCTGCTAGCAGCCGCCAGCAACATGCTGAGGTGAGACCATTTCGTGGCACTTTTTCTTTTTTATGTTTCTCTGTATAAGTTTTTATTTTGTGTTTCTCCCTCTCCCTCTCCCTCTCCCTCTCCCTCTCCCTCTCCCTCTCCCTCTCCCTCTCCCTCTCCCTCTCCCTCTCCCTCTCCCTCTCCCTCTCCCTCTCCCTCTCCCTCTCCCTCTCCCTCTCCCTCTCCCTCTCCCTCTCCCTCTCCCTCTCCCTCTCCCTCTCCCTCTCCCTCTCCCTCTCCCTCTCCCTCTCCCTCTCCCTCTCCCTCTCCCTCTCCCTCTCCCTCTCCCTCTCCCTCTCCCTCTCCCTCTCCCTCTCCCTCTCCCTCTCCCTCTCCTCTCCCTCTCCCTCTCCCTCTCCCTCTCCCTCTCCCTCTCCCTCTCCCTCTCCCTCTCCCTCTCCCTCTCCCTCTCCCTCTCCCTCTCCCTCTCCCTCTCCCTCTCCCTCTCCCTCTCCCTCTCCCTCTCCCTCTCCCTCTCCCTCTCCCTCTCCCTCTCCCTCTCCCTCTCCCTCTCCCTCTCCCTCTCCCTCTCCCTCTCCCTCTCCCTCTCCCTCTCCCTCTCTCCCTCTCCCTCTCCCTCTCCCTCTCCCTCTCCCTCTCCCTCTCCCTCTCCCTCTCCCTCTCCCTCTCCCTCTCCCTCTCCCTCTCCCTCTCCCTCTCCCTCTCCCTCTCCCTCTCCCTCTCCCTCTCCCTCTCCCTCTCCCTCTCCCTCTCCCTCTCCCTCTCCCTCTCCCTCTCCCTCTCCCTCTCCCTCTCCCTCTCCCTCTCCCTCTCCCTCTCCCTCTCCCTCTCCCTCTCCCTCTCCCTCTCCCTCTCCCTCTCCCTCTCCCTCTCCTCTCCCTCTCCCTCTCCCTCTCCCTCTCCCTCTCCCTCTCCCTCTCCCTCTCCCTCTCCCTCTCCCTCTCCCTCTCCCTCTCCCTCTCCCTCTCCCTCTCCCTCTCCCTCTCCCTCCTCCCTCTCCCTCTCCCTCTCCCTCTCCCTCTCCCTCTCCCTCTCCCTCTCCCTCTCCCTCTCCCTCTCCCTCTCCCTCTCCCTCTCCCTCTCCCTCTCCCTCTCCCTCTCCCTCTCCCTCTCCCTCTCCCTCTCCCTCTCCCTCTCCCTCTCCCTCTCCCTCTCCCTCTCCCTCTCCCTCTCCCTCTCCCTCTCCCTCTCCCTCTCCCTCTCCCTGTTATTCTGCCGTCATAATCCCGATAATTCACAACAAACACCGATAACGAACTCTGCGAAACATGAAGTCATAAATGTCCTGTAAAAATTGTCGTTCTGACCATAGAGTTATATATTTGACAGAGGGAAAGTCACTTAAGACAAACTGTGACACTGCAATGGCGGACGGTTTGAAAGAGTGCGTGTAGACGAGTGATACCATGTAACACAAATTCTCCCCTAATGGTGAAACAATTATTTTCAATATTGTCCTTGTTTTCAAATATTAAAGTAGGACAGTTTTACGTTAGACAATAAAAAAGTGTGTACCTAACTGATTTTATAGGTCTTGAAAATGCGCATTACTTGCAAATTACTTTGTGCAAATATTATTTTCAATACCTAATGATATTTAACTTGTAAACGGGCCCACTGATTAACAGTCCACCGGACGGTATCGGCCTGTCAGTTAGAACAAAATTTTGACAGTTCCGAACAACTGACAGGCCGATACCGTCCGGTGGACTGTTAATCAGTGGGCCCCTTAACACATCTGGTTTTAAACAAAAAATAAATATAAGGTAAATGTACTAGTGCTCGACATGTTAATGCCCAATAGATGACACCTTGCTGTCACCTCTATTGATAATGGTTTAAGTTTCAAGATGACATGTACTGGACTGGGACCGCGTCGAGCACCATGAGTATGTTTGCCTTACATAACAAATAAACGTTAACTATCAAACATTATTCATGTAAACGTCTATAATCTCCTTATTATCGCGAAATTACCATACCGACATAGTTTGAAATGCAAAATCAATAATTAAGCTATTTACCTACCTAAATATCCTAAATTATCTCTTATATACATAATGATTTAATAAGAAGGGCATCAATTACCCTACTTTCGGGAAATTACCCTATTCAACTTACTGGTCACACTCCTGTTTCGCATTTATAAACAATGAAATATGGAGATTTTATGTACTATACCGTGATAATTGATAAAATTAGATATGAAAAGTTATTCCGTCACTTTTTTTCTTTCGATCGGTACAATTCTTGCAGGATTTAACTACGCATGCCGCGATATTTTACATTTTTCTTGGACAAATTTACTTCACTGACGTTTCGATCCGTCTGACGGCAAATTGGTGGATGAGGGCATTGAGATAACTGTCAATGTGTGTGTGTCACGCGTAAATACTAGGAAATTGGTGGATGATGGAATCACAGTTTTTGTCTTAGCAAAACTACGTCCGTAGTATTCTAGGTCCATGGTTCTGACTTTTTGACTATTTTAAGGTTAAGCTACAGGGCAAACCCTTAACCCGATCGTCTTTGTTTTAGGCTCAAATTGTAGCTGACTAAATTGTCCAGAGCCGTTTTTCTCAAATTTTTGATATCATTCTTCGTTTCCAAATTATCGAGCACCAAAATCAAAAATTCGGAAAAAATTGAATTTTATTTTCACTATTTCGACCATAACTTTTTTGTTTTTGACTTTCTCGAATAATTATTTTTGCACCTTACAGCTCTCGTGATTATGCGTCTTTTGAGCCTATTTTTTAATATCATATCTTCACAACTTTCCGAGATATAAGGGGATCGCACTTTTTCGTGAAATCGGACCGTATACTGGAGCGAACGAAAAGACATTTCCAATGTCAAAATCATAAAGACATAGTACGATACTGGTATAGTTCACTAACAAAATCTGTCTTAAAAATATATTAATTATATTATGCACAGAGAACACTCGACTCTCGAATAGCCGACGGGCTCATAACATTATCCGTGATCATAAAGTCTGGCCGGAAATTTATTTGACAAAACAAGATTAGATTGAAAATGTGTTTGTTGCATAAACAAAATTTAAGAGGCGAGTGCCGAGCGTTGGAGAACGAAGCGACGAGACAACAAGCGATATTGCCCTCCTTTATAGGAACTGGAGTGCCGTTGGCAACGCTAGCCAATAAACCACAATGTTCACCTCCTAAATGCACTTAGCAACTAATCCCCACTGGGCCTGAGATGAACTCGTATTTGGAAACATAAATATTGGAGCAATAGCTCAACAAATTAAACTTCTCACTTAAATTTAAGTGGTTTAAACTCTAAAGTAAATATGCTTAGTCGATGTTTACAGAGTTAAATTAAAATGCTTCAAGGAATAGTTGGATTACTATTTAAACGTTTGTTGGGAACAGTTTTTGATGAACACATTTTTTTAGTAGTGGTAGTATATTTTGTTTGTCAATCTGTAACAAATGCCAAAAATTAAAAAGGCGGTTGAAACGCTAAAATATCAACTCATCAGTTGCGTATTTTAGTACCGTCACCTTTTTGTGGTTTTAATCGTACACCTTGTCGTATTCGGGTGCATGTTCAATGGTTTGACGATAGCTATTGGCTTTGGATAATACGGCTTGTGTAGCTGGGTGGTGGCACGGAGGGTTCACGCGCGAGGCGCCGCCAACACAAACCAGATGTCGCCGAGCGTGCTCTCCGCCAACAGTCTACCACCTATCTATCGCTCCACCCCTCCACAAGAATCTCGTAAAAGGAATTTCTTTGCGTTCGCGCCCTTATCGCTTTTTGAAATAAAATGTAGCGGGCCGCGTCGTACGTGTTTTATTACAACGCCTCTCCTTCGGGATTTATCTCATGGTCGCCTTCGATGCTGAACTCTTTTTTTACTCGCGATTCAGAAAAAGAATTCCGCTTATGCGATCTGTTTGCTCCTTACGTTGTTTTTTATTCGCCGTGTAATTCCGAGACACTAGACGCTGAGATTGTATACGTCTACGCTATTGCTGAGAAACATTTATTACGTGGATACTAAAAGTGTTTCAGCACGTAGGAAGAAAAGTAAACTAGTCTTTTTACAGTTCTTTTAAGTAGGTAGATGTTTACACTTAAACTGTAGATATAGTGTAGTTCATATTTATAGGAAGTTGTAACTTTAGCATCGCCGACAGCGAGGTGACTAAATACCTAATGCATAAATCATGGGTTAGATCGATATAGCAAATAGCCCCTACGCAAGTTTCCTTTCACATAAAGCTAATTAATAATGAATGAACATAAATCGTCCAGTTCCGTTTTTACCCGATATAGCGCGTCCGAATCGGGCGAGTGTCCTGTAGTTCCGCGAGTGGCGGTGCCCCGTGGAATATCAAATAGGGCTTCGCTATTATATCGCTAACTTTTGCAACTGTGTAACTATATACTCACTTGGCACACGAACAATAACCGACAAATGTAAAATGGGTATGTAAAATATTAAATGGTACTTAAATAGCTAAATACAATACAATATTGTCAATATTTATAAAAAGTCCTTGTAAATGTATTATTATGTTTCACGCAAGGTTTACTACAAAACGTCTTTAATTTGTAAACATTTCTGTATGCATATTGCATATATCCATAGTGATTGTTTGCTCAATACTTCGTATAGCTATATATCTATCATATAGCTGCCCTAATATCGACCACAACAACACAACACAATAACAAGTATTTCGAAAATAAAACCGACAGCGATAGGTAGTTCAACTTTAACCCCTTATAACCCCTTTGCCAACTTCTGTTAAAATGTGTGTGGGATTACGGATTATTTACGGAAACTATGTATTAACATCACCTTATTACACTTGACATAGGTTAATAAATAACGCCATTAACTTTTTATGCAATTACTTTTTCAACATATAAAATAAATGTTTGAGGAACACAAACAAGTATTCATAAGTTTCATAACAAATAATGACAACCTGCAGGTATCAAGATTAAAAATACGAAGCCGAGACATTATAGTGTTGTTATACTTATACAGTTTATTTTCTATAAAAGCAAAGTGTATTATGAAAGCAGCAAAGTAATAGCATCTTTATTACCATGTTATAGCTTTCATTAATATATAATGTTTACTCAGTAAACTACAGTTGTGGGGCGAGCCCGAGTCTACAGCCCTTCGGTTTTAGTAAATAAACAAACCTAAGTTTTAATTGTATACATTCCCGATCTTCTTCCTTGAAAGAGATAAAACGTCTGGTAACGTAAGTACCAGTGGCGGTGCGTTAAAATTATTACCTACTAGGTAAGACGAAGCTATCTTGGCTTTTCCTTTCTCTTCGAACTCAAAGGAAATTGTACAACTGTCTGAAAATTAAGGCAAGCTGGTGAGATTCGAGTCCTTCGTAATCTTCGTATCTACCTATACCTATTATAAATAGTCCTTATACAAGTATGTCACATTTTTCTGACCTTAATTTTGCGGAGAAATTTCAGTGACGTGCAAATTAGACGCTTGCGAACTCTTTGAGCGATCCGTAATCTACATAGATTTAAATACTAATTTGGTGAAAAAAATGTGTTACAAAAACGTCATATGATATGTGGGGTGGCACGTGTTCTCGGCAGCGGGGTTCGGCACTTTCGACAAGACACGAATCAAAATATGGCGTCTCCCGCCGGCTTGATTAATGACGAGAATATGTCAGCTGTCGGCCCTGTCACAATTCCGGAGCTTGTTAGATTCGTCGCGCCCTTCTCGCGGCGAGTCCTAAATAGACCTCGCTTTTTTGGTAAAAAGGGACTAACCATTTTTTGTTTGTTAAGTGCTACTTTATCCCTTGTACGGGACGACCCATGAAATTAATCTTTACTTACCTATAAAAACCTACAATGAGTCTACATTAGCTTTAATAAAGGGGAAAAACAGTGTCATAGTGGTATCTAACTTTGTGCATTAGGCTGCTACGTAACTCGACCCTTGTAGAACGTGAGTAACTTCGCAGTGGTTAACGTAAAAAGTAAGAATTTAATGAATAAATTGTAAGTAGCTACATATTGGGTAAGCGACCGATTACTTCCGGTTGACGGCTATGACACGCATTCAGTCTGTCACAGGTTTATTATACTTACTAGGAGACTCCATTAACTGTATTGTTAAAACGAAACCTTTACCTAAATATATAATTTTCAATTTTCAATTTCAATTTTCAATTCATGATATATGTATAGTTGGCCTATGTAGTATGAAAATAATATAAGAGGTCCGCAAAAGTATTCATTTTTGCCACAACAAGCGCAAATCGTCAGCATCGCTAATACCGTAAACTATGGCGGTTTCTATAGCACCCGAATATTTCAGGCTTTAACCCTCCTGGCTCCATACTCACATTACATTTAAAGATTATGGTGATGTATTTAAATGTATGCGTTACAAGGAAATTTTTTGTAGATGAAATTACCACATTTATTTCAGGAGTTTTCTCTCTGGTCGTTCTCTTTGAGATCCTTTCTCAATGTCGAGCGGAGTCATTATGGCGATGGCGGCCCCTAATATTTGTAGCAAAGTATTTCATTTTATTCATGATCATGGTCAATCAAATATTCATTGTTCCTTAAAAATTCCGTCGGGTTTGAGGAATGTTGATGATGAATGTTGGATTAGGTATGAGGTTTCCGTCTTACGAAGCTTATTGACTTAGAACGTATAGTTTATTTTGGTTGAATGAGCGGTCGCCGCGGCACATGTGCACGACCCCCGAATAGTTCAGGGTGAAAGTATAAATAAACAAGGCTTGCTGATATCTGTCATCCGAAGAATTAGATTTATTTCGGCTCTGGCGGAAGGTGAAGGACCCTAGCCCCTCGTGACGCGACGATACATGCTTCGGCTAATGTTTTGTGAAGAGATAATGCTTACTTTCAGGATATAGTGTGGACCGTCGCATTTGATCTTAATCTGAAGACTTGTTTGTCTTTTTATCAATGCTTCCTTTACTTATCGAGTTGTTGTTTTATTTTATTGCTACTACATAGATACATATTAGGTACAATGGCCAAATCATGTGTTAAACTTGATAAAGCAAAGCAATAGCCTCAGAAAAGTGAGTAAAGGTTCGTACTATCGTACCCGTACGCAACAAGGCATCCCATAAGAATTCTTATGTAATTTCGCTCACAAAACTTGCCCAATATTGTGGCCCACGATTCGGGTCCATCACACACGGATAAAAAACGGTTTTTGTTTTTTTTTGCTGTAAGGGTGGGTGTTTTTTTTGTTGAATTATGTTAATCCGGGAGTGACGCGGGCCGGGCCGCTACCGATATTTAAATACGCCTGTGCACTGGTAAACGATTTTTTTTGGAAATGCTTGACCCAAAGCCGTGTTCGAGTGGAACCTCCATTTTACGAGGCGAAAACAGAGGGTGCCCGTATTATTTTGTCGCTGACAATTTGTTTTGTCGCCCTTAAATACCGATGTTTTTCCTTCTTCTAAATACGCTGCGAACGATAAATTGATGACCCCTATTAATCTCTTTTAAACACTTTCGTAGATTAACGACCTCTGACCAAATATAAACTTTGTTGCTCACAAATTATGTTTAAAATCAAATGTTAATGAATTAAAAACAAGTTTTTACCCTGAGTTATATTTTCAAACCTTCTGTATCATCTCGCCTAGGGGGCTATGATTTAATATAATTACGGAGGCCTTATTCGCTCTCGCAAAGTTTAACAATAGGTCCAAAGCATCAATTAACATTGCGCAATAAGAAATAGAGCGATAGGTGCGGACTTAAGTTAATTATTTCTGCTATTCCATTAGAAGCGAGCTCCCGAATTCTCCTCCCATTATTTCGTATCAATCCAATTATATCTGTTAATTCTGTTAATGTTTGAATGGGATTTCCTATTTGTGCTGCCAAAGCGATATTATACGCCTGCATTTTCGTGCTAAGGTCAAACAGAGATTGTCAATACTAAGTATAACGGCTCGATTCGGAAAATGAATTAGATTTCTACTAGACTTCAACAAGTTACGATACGGATAATTTAAAGATATTTGTAAGATAGATATGTCAAATTTGACGTTTCCGCGATTCTGGAGGTCCTCTTGAACGATTTCGACAAGTTATGACTTAGATATCCAAGCCACATCTTGTCGATATCTAATGTAGATCTACTTGATCTCTATTAAATCGTCTCAAGATATTGTGATTATCTCGAAATCCGAATAGGCCTGTAAGTATGCATAACGTATCGGTAGAGGAACAGGAGAAGTAATCGACTTTTTTTGGCATATCATGACATTGTAATATTTTTTTTGAGAACTGTACGGATATTATGGTCGTTCTTGTCTACGTGACACCGTGATAAAATTGTGCCCGTCACTTTCTACCCTGTGTTTAAATGTGACGGTTATTTTATCACGTGGATAAGTCATCCATAATACGCCTACTGGTTGTGATAAATCAAATGGTTTTACTATTCATCATGCATTAAACGACAACGTTGAAGTGGGCATGTGACATATTTGGCAATTCGGCTGCAATTCCACAGCATTTGCGATCAAAAAGCAACACCTAAAAAAGTTGTGCAGTTTGCGACTCTGGTTTCTTCACAATACAATAAGTATTGAGATGTATGCATTACAATAGTGAACATTAATAAAGGTAAGCCCTATCTAGTTTTGCAAATATTGAACCTAAATATTTGTATATTATACATCGAAACAGACATAGTAACTGCAGATGAATCCGCTGATTGAAATGACGATAAAACAAATGGAGCGCTCAATTCTTCGATCATAAATACCCTAGATACACCAACAACGCCTCAACAGCGGTTTGAATCAATTGTGCTAAAAACGCGTTTTAGCACAATTGCGCTCGCAGTCGCGCGCCGGTCACCGTCAGATCAACATGCCGAAGTGCTCCGTGAAAAAGTGCAAAAATAATACTTCAAATAGCTTGAAAAAGGATGGGGTTTCGTATTTTCGGTAAGTATTAATTCAAGGTTTCATAATGTAATGAATTTGTGGCTAAATTTAACTTCTAACTAAGTAAAAACATTATCTTTCTAAAATAGTTTAAATAAATCGCTTACGCGATTGTCCCTTTCCCGCGCGTGTTGCTATTTACGTGTTAAAAGAGACGAAAAATTCATAAAGTAGAACAGAGGTAAATACTGAATATATGGAGCCGCCTGTTTAGTTTTTTTTAAGGTACTTTTGTAGCCTACATCTTTGGCGGTATGTTGGTATGTTTCTATGGAATTAAAATTAATAAAATGTTTTTAACTACTATATAAATACTCAAACCAAAGCGAAAATAATAATTAAATATGACCGATAACTACTGTACCTACTGAACTTCTGCTGATATTTCTCAAACATTGTTTTTTACACGCTTTGTATTAACTTGCAATGTATGTATGTTATGTGTCAGTTATCCTCAACCGATTGAGCTTAAATTTTGTAAACATGTATAAGTCCGGTGACAATGTAATATGATGATAACATTTAGCTGATCTGATGATGGAGACAAAAGGTGGCAATAGATAGGCTGCTGTAGGCGAACAGGTTTTGTGAAAACAACGATCGTTGGCCGAAGTAGTTTTAACAAGTTCGGCGACCGCATTAGGTGAACAAAATAATGTAATTGCCATTTAATATTTTAATTGTAAATATAATTCCAGATTCCCCAAAAATGAAATCGAAAGAGAAAAGTGGCGGAAAAAAATAGCTAATGAAAGGGGCGAAGAATTTTTCAAGCCAAATGATTCTAGCGTGGTATGTTCATGCCATTTTGCAGAAAGTGATATGTACTATACAAAAAAAGCCTATCGGAAAATAAAAAAAGGGATCCTTCCACGTGTTGAAGTAAGTTTCATCCAATTCAAATCACAAAATCCGAAAAATATTGTCATCTAGTCAGCAAAAAAACATAATCATTACAAATCTTTTCTAGACGGATGTATCAATGACGCCATCTCAAATGGATGTACCGTCCACAGCCACGATACATAGTTCACCTCAGAATGAACCAAGTTCAACCAGCGTTACTGACACGTCGTTACAACCACAATTCAATTCGGAGGTAAGTATTGAATTGAAGTTTACCCTTGTAACCAAGCCATTGTTAATGACAGAAGTCGTAGTTTACTATCATTTGTTACCTTATGTATAAAAAAACACAGGCGTTTAAACCAGTATTGTTCTAGTTCAGTAGTGATCTAGTCAGCAAAAAAACATAATCATTACAAATCTTTTCCAGACGGATGTATCAATGACGCCATCTCAAATGGATGTACCGTCCACAGCCACGATACATAGTTCACCTCAGAATGAACCAAGTTCAACCAGCGTTACTGACACGTCGTTACAACCACAATTCAATTCGGAGGTAAGTATTGAATTGAAGTTTACCCTTGCAATCAAGCCATTGTTAATGACAGAAGTCGTAGTTCACTATCATTTGTTACATTATGTATAAAAAAACACAGGCGTTTAAACCAGTATTGGCGTTTATTTTCAGGTTACAATACCAAGTTCACTGACAAACGAACTAGATAAGAGCGCTGATAGAGAGATATTGTTGGTACTGCAGCCAAAAACAGAGGTAGCTAAATTAAATTCATTAGTAAAATATATCATTTATAACAAAGATATATATAAATTATGACTATACCTCGATATTTTTCTAGCACAAACGAAGTTTGGTTAGTGTTGGACAAAAAAATGTCATCGACATCGACTGTTTTCGATAGGTCCTGTCATAGAGGAATACACATCATGTTATTATAATGTGCAATGCGAAAGAATTAACAATGCAAATTAATTAGGACAATGAAAGATTTGATTGGATTTGAACGTTGATATTAAATAGAGGAATGAAACGAAACGCGTGTTACTATTTTGTCACCTTCTGATTACACCGATTAGTTGTAGGACATTGTGAAAATTATGTATTCCTTTATGACGTTGAAGTGGGTGGACGTATCGATAACAGTCGATGTCGATGTTATTTTTTGTCTAACACTAACCAAACTTCGGTCGTGCTACTAAAATATTGAGGTATAATTATGATATAAACAGCAGCACACTTACCTTACTTACCAGCAACCTTATCTCGTTGAAGTATGGTTGGCTTTAGTTTACGAATGGTCAGTTAGATGTGTCGTCGATGGTCCGCACGCAAATAAAATTATTATTAATAACAACCTACGTTATTATTGCAGAAAATGGCAACTACAAGGAAAAACGCACAATCTCTACCAGGAAATGAACATGACATTAAACTAAATTTAATCCGTCAATGTACACCATCACCAACATCATCAGGATTAACCTCAGTTTTGGATACTCCCAAGACATCATATTACAAAAAGAACCTTAGAATATGTCAAAAAACCATTGATTTAAAAAATAAACAAATTCAAAACTTGAAAAAGAAGAACACGAGACTTAGGAAAAGGAATTTGAATTTGAAAGAAATCGTGTCAGATTTAAAAAGTAAACGGCTCGTAGATGAAAGTTTAAGTACAGATCTAACAAAAAAAATTAACGAGTCTAATGCAAAAGTGATAGACATATTAACTGCAAAAAAAAACATTTCGTTGGCCAAGTATCCCCCGGATTTTCGAAAATTTGCATTAACACTGCATTTTTACTCACCAGCGGCGTACAAATATTTACGAGATATATTTGCTCGAAATCTGCCACACCCCAATACATTATTCAGGTGGTATCAAAATGTTAATGCACAACCTGGTTTTACAGAAGAGGCTTTTTCAAGACTGGCTGATAAGGCAAAAACATTTCCTGAACCACTCTTATGCGGGTTAGTGGTTGATGAGATGTCTATTAGACAGCAAAAAACCTGGACCGGACGAAAATTCGAAGGCCTAGTGGATATGGGTATTGGTAACGATGATTCGGATGTAAAAGCAACTCAAGCCTATGTTTTTGTTGTAGTGTCTTTAAACCAGTCTTGGACGCTACCAGTTGCTTATTTTTTCATTCACAGTTTAACTGGGGAAATGAAGTCCAACATGATCCGGCTAACACTTCAGAAATGCCATGATGTAGGGGTCAAAATTATGTCTTTGACATTTGACGGCTGTAAGACAAATATCAATTGCATGAAAGCACTCGGTTGTAATCTAGAAAATCAAGAAAATTTGAAAACAACTTTCCCTCACCCATGTGGAGGCAACGAAATCGCAGTGTTTTTAGACGCTTGCCATATGGTAAAACTGATGAGGAATTTACTGGAGGCACAAAAATGCATTTACGACGCTGATGATAAGGAAATAAAGTGGGAATTAATTTTGGCTTTACATAACCTCCAGGAAGAGAACAGTTTGCACTTAGCCAACAAACTGACGCTCAGGCATATACACTTCCGAAATGAGGTAATGAAGGTTAAGCTAGCTACACAATTATTGAGCAACAGCGTCGCGAAAGCAATTGAATTTTGTGACAAGGAACTAAACATTGACCAATTTGCGAATTCTGATGCCACAGTCAAGTTTATTAAAATGATCAATGATCTTTTCGATGTCTTGAATTCCAGGAATATGGCTGACTTTGGTTATAGTACGCCGCTCAATGCAAAAAATTCAGAGAAAGTCCTCAAACTGTGCGCAGACGCGAAAATGTACTTGCTTTCTTTAACGACGAAAGTAATGTACAAAAAAACGACAACAGTTAATAAAGAGAAGCGAGTCGTGTACGAGAGCAAAAAGGTACCTTTATACAAATGCAGGGCAAATACAGGCGTTATAGGATTGCTCACGTGCATAAACAGCGTACAGTATCTGTATTCGACTCTGATTGAGACAAAAAAAATGACCTTTTTGACTACATATAAATTTAGTCAAGATCATGTCGAGCTGTTTTTTGGGAAAATCAGAAGCCTAGGCGGCCATAATAACAATCCCAACACGAGGCAGTTTAAATCGGCGTATAAAAAGTTGTTGGCTCATTTAGAACTGAGCACCAAATTCAGTGGCAATTGCTTGCCATTAGAAAACATTCCCATTTTAAGCGGTGAGTCAACTGCAAACATAAACAATTCCGCTGTTGGATTACGGCATGAGGATGAAGATGAAGAAGACATTTCAAAAACATTTTTAGACAATCGTAGAAACCAAGAAACTATTGAGAACAACTACGACAATAACTGCAATCATCTCTCTGAATTATTAGGAGGTGAAGAGAATGATGTCACTCGCCAAATAGTGGGGTACATTTCAGGGTTTGTTGTGTACCATTTACTAAAAAAAATTAAGTGCGATGATTGCAAAAATCACCTACTTGCCACCAAAAAAGAGTGGTTTCACAAATTGGTGGATATAAAGGATGTTGGCGGTTTGTGTTATGCGTCTAATGATTTATACCTAATTTGCAATGAATCTGAAAAGATCATCAGGCACTATATTAAAATAAGTGGTGGAAGTACACTGTTGAGGCGGTATAATGGTCAATTTTTAACAATGCAAATACTGCGAAGTCTAATGCACATGACGCTATTTAAAAATACAGATGCTCATACAAGTGATCAATTTCACCATATTTATGAACTGACAAAAGCAGCAGTTCAGAAATATGTGGATGTGCGTCTGCATTATATATGTAAAAAAGAAAATATTCAAAAAAAATTTACTTCGAAACGACAATTGTACAATAAATTAAATTTGTTTCAGGGTACATAAAATATATGTTTAAATAATAAGTTCTTTGTTTTATTTTTCTCTCAACTCCGGGGCCCCCTTACTCCGAAACTACTGGACCTAAAATTGACAATTTTCATTTATTTTCTTAAATTACTACAAAAACTATTTATTTTAAATTTATAGAAAATATATATTTGAGATTCTCACAACCCGCCCTTTCATTTGATATGTCACACGATATAGTTTGCAAGTTTTTTTTTTTAAGTTTACCCCCCCCCCCACCCTTCCCTCCAAAATGACCGCAATATTTAGAATTTATTTACTTATTTACGTTACACACCCGTCTTTGGATCGATGACTTACATATGTTTACCAAATTTCAATTCAATCGGTCCGGTACTTTCGGAGCAAATTGTCTATGACAGACAGACAAACGAGTAATCCTATAAAGATTCCGTTTTTGGGTTTGAGGTACTGAACCCTAAAAATAGTTGCACAATTGCGTCACACTAATTTTATAAACTGTACAATACGTACATGAAAAATTTTTTGTTTAACACGACTCCACTTACTCTGTTCCTACAAGACGCGAAGCTACAATCCCCACGCAGCGTAAACTGAATTATACTTAATTCTGATTGACTTAAGGTGTACATTCGTACACCTACGGCCGACGGTCGTTAAATTTTACGACTTGCGTGATTATCGCATTTTGTAATGTCACAACCGCCTAACGCGTGCATTACAAATAAAACCTTTTGTGTGGGGAATAAAGTTGTATTTAATTTTTATAAATATGGTCTTAGTACATTATACATTTTTAATTTGTCTACTATACGTGCATACTTATAGCTAAGCGAGTCGGACACTTTTTCGGCGTGAATTTGTAGGAGATGTTGTATCTAGGGTATTTATGATCGAAGGCTCAATTTTAATAGATTGAATGGATTTATGTTTCATTCCGTGAGCTTTAGCGTGAATAGCAGATGGATTTTGAATGAATGTTATTACAAAGTGGTTCCCTAAAACCGGAATTTCATCTGCAAACTGTCTATAGTTAATTAAATTCGAAATGTTTCACCCGCGCGCAGCTGTTGGTCTAACGCGTGCCCGTTTTTTTTACAGTTTGCGCATAGTTTTGCACTTTTGCAGCGGTATGAATTGATTTTCAATAGGTACGTTTGAAATTCTACCCTTTCGACGACGTGCACAATTATCGTGCATGATATTAGTATGGGTAATAACATAATAAACATACCTTATTGTTAGCGAACGGGTTGGATTATACAGCTACCCAATATTGTGACTGACATCATTTCGGGGCTGGCTTTTCATTGGTTCATGTTCTTCAAAAGTTACAGCTTACGTCACTACGTCGACTAGATAACCCAAAGTTACTGTTAATGACGTCAGAAGTACCATAATACAAAACGATTCAAAAAGTGGGAATTAAGCGGGCAGCGTGGTGGTACCATGTGACGTAGCGTTCACGCACGCGCTGCGCTATCGAGCCGCGACCAACTGTTGCGCCGCGGGGGCGGGGGCGCGTGACGTCATCAATATACGTATGTGTGCGGTAATAACGTAGATACAACGAGCATGTACCTACTGAAAATTAGTAGGCTTTTTTACGAGGCGGAAATGAAAATGGATACGATTGTGGATTAGATGTACGAGGGGCGTTCAATAAAAAGTGAGAATGAGTATGTTATATACAACTTTTATTAAATGTTATTTTATTTTTCGACATAGTCACCTTTTAGCATAATACACTTAGTATATCTTTTATCTAAATTTAAAATTCCATTTCTAAAAATGGTTTCATCTTGAGTACTTAAAAAATCTTGTACTGCAGCGACTACCGCGTCGTCGTCATCAAATTACTTGCCTCTTAGGTATTCCTTCAATCTCGGAAATAGGTAGAAATCACTAGGGGCGGTGAATACGGAGGATGCTTAAGGATATCGAACCCAGCATCACGTATTGCAGCCATTGCAACGGCGGACTTGTGTGCCAGTGCATTGTCCTGATGGAACAACACAATTTTCGAGAGTTTACCTCGCCGTTTTTCACGGATCTCATTGCGCAATGTTGCTATTTGTTTGGCATATAAAGTGCCCGTAATAGTGGCTCCATGCATGAGATACTCAATCATTACGACCCCTTTACCATCCCATTAAACAGAGCCCATGACCTTACCGACCTTGTATTTCTTCGGAGTTGGAGATGATGGCCTTTTCCATGTCATAGACTGCAGTTTCGTTTCAGGGTCGTAATGATGGAGCCATGTTTCGTCCATTGTTATAAATCGCGCCAAAAAAAGTTCCCGGTCTTGCTGTATCAGGTCCAAAGCTTCTTGACAAATCTCGACTATAGTTTGTTTTTGCGCGTCAGTAAGCATTCTGGGTACCCAACGCGCTGATACCTTTTTCATACCCAAGCGTTCATGTAAAACATTATGCACGCTGCCCGTTGAAATCTTTACATTTTCAGCAATAAAACGAACCGTGACACGACGATCCGCCAAAACTAAGTTTTCGACTTTTTTCACAATTTCTTCAGTTACTGCTGTAGTAGGGCGTCCGGAGCGGGGGTCATCCATGGTCGATGTTCTTCCACGTCTAAATTCGGCGCACCAGCGTGCGACTGTCGAATACGGAGGAGCATTAGACCTTAAAGTGTCCCGTAAATCTAAATTGACTTGGTCCGTAGAAAAAATTTTCAAACACAAGTATTTGATAACGGCGCGCAGTTAATTTTTTTCCATTTTCGCTAACATACTCAATAGCATCGCAAAGAAATCGCTGTATTTTTTTTTAAACAAAAAACAGTTTTTTTTTTTTTTCATGTCAATCAGCTAGGTAGATTAGCTTTACCGGCCAGTATTTACTTTCCTAATATTTAAAGAGTTTGCATCTCATTCTCATTATATATTGAACGCCCCTCGTATGTAGTAAAAATCGTAATCTTAATTGTCGCTCACGGTCCTCACGGATGACGTTTTTGAAGTGAAAACTTCTTTAGCGGCGCTGAGCACTTTTTGTGATGGGGAAAAAAAATTAAACAGGCCTATTCGGATGTCGAGATAATCACAAGATCTTGGGACGATTTAGAGCTCAACTAGATCTACATTAGATATCGACTAGATGTGACTTGGATATATAAGTCATAACTTGTCTAAATCGTTCAAGGGGCCCTCCAGAATCGCGGAAACGTCAAATTTGACATATCTATCTTACAAATATCTTTAAATTATCCGTATCGTAACTTGTGGAAGTCTAGTAGAAATCTAATTCATTTTCCGAATCGAGCCGAAACTCGCGATATATGTAACTTCGTATAAGATGAATAAAGTCTAAGGAAAAAACGTGCCTCGGAAATCAAGAAAAAGTCATTCTCGGCTATCCGAGCCCCCATCTATATGGCGTACACACCTTTGGCCTATGGTCGGCTAGATGGCGTGCCGACACCGTTTCATATTTAACAATTTTAACACATAGATATCAGTGAATGAACATGGGTCAAAATTATATAAAAATAATAAAATCATTTATCCATATATATACATTTTTTTGATAATTTTATACGTTTTCATTTTGAGTTTTAGTCGTGTGTCGATAGATGGCAGTAAATTTACTGTGACTACAAAATTTACTATGACGGGACCCCTCTATACTATCTATTCTCTTTGGTAAGATGTAAGACGTGACGTGACGTGTGACGGACACTGTTACAAAGTCATTGAGTTTTTTTTTTATTTAAATGCCATCTAATGAGTTTCCCTCAAACTGGTAGTTACTAATACATATAACTCTAGTACTCACAGTAATGTGCTTAGGGGTTTCAAGTAATGCGACGAAATAATGCTAGATGGCGTTAACTTCAATTATACATAGTACTGCAGACATTCATTGAGTTTTCACTTCTGCCGGCACTCCCGGAGTGCAACTCGTTGTTTTTTTTTTTTTTTTCATTTTGGTTTTGGTGACATGACGAAAATGTCATCGGCGAATCGTCAATTTTAAATATGTAAGTAGGTATTCATGTTATCGTATAGATGACACAATGACCGTTTGTGTATCCGCTTGTTGACGATATTAAATCTCGTATCTAAATATAGATATCCCAATCTGCTTAAATTGCCTTATTTCCCTGTACAACATTATTAAAATTCCGTTTGTGAGCAAGGAAAGCAATCAAGTTCAGTATCATTATTTAAAAGTAAATATCAAGTTATTAAATTCACGATGAACACAAACGTTCTCTTAACATTTAAATTAGGCATCACCTGTGCCGTTGACGGTACGAAACAAGCAGTATTCAAATAATTCACCGAATCGCTTTGACGTCTATTTCTAGCGGTAGCGACCTTTCAGAATTTCCATTTTATATTTTTTGTCAAGTGGACTCGCCCGGTGCGATGTTTGCATTTCCCTTTGCAACCGTACCTCCTCGATACAAATAAAAATCCATTTATCTCGAGTGCCTTCCCGAAGATATTTCTGTTAATCCAACTTGTATGTACAAATTGTATGAAAATGGTTAATCGCATGAAAGTATACAATTTCAACCAATTAACTATTTGGTTAAGGGACATTTATAAAATTATCATAATTTAACTGGACGAGGGATCTCCACCACGACTAGTCGTGTGCTGCCCCCATCTAAAGACTTTCGCTTAGTTTTGTTAAGGGCTTTCCTACCATAGTTATACGAGTATCATCAATATTACCAAAACTTAATTATTATAAGTACCTAAATATTATATGTATTTCACTCAAATTAGCAATTTTAGGTAGGTACCTACACAACTGTTTTCTTAGAAATGTTAAACCAACCTTCAGTGATTTTATGTTAAACAAATTAAAAACCACCGTAAAAATGTCGCCGCATAATATTTATGCCCAAACCCACAGGGACGAGGGAGAAAAACGTCAGAATTTAAATTACCCGCGAACATACAACGCGGAGCGTACTAAGTATGCAAAATATAGGTTCTTTGTCAAAAGTTTGAGCGTGTTTGCGACGTGATGATTAGTCGTCAAGAAGCTCGCTCCCGCCCCCGACACCTGTCGAACTAAGCCAGACTGATTGGGACCCCCATTTTACTTGCAAATAACACAAATGTCTGCGCCACGGCACACGTGGTCCTCTGTTATTACTCCGCACAAATGCCACTGTCTGCAATGCAAACACAATCATTTCGGAAACAATGTCTCATCGGATTGACAGTTCCGTGTCCGGAATGATGCAGGCAACAAAATGTGTTACGACAAAGTGCGAACCACCTCTTAAAAGGAATGGGTCGAAAGATCGTAAACGAAGTAGGTAACTCTCGGAGTAACCAGGCTGACCAGGCGTTTAGGTTTTCTTAGTATTTTCGCAATTTTACGCGAGGGGCGAAATGCTGTTTTACTGTAGCTTGTAGGTAGGCACGTATACCTACTATACATCTATGGGATGATTATCAAATAAACGTAGGAACTTTTTGGGATGGTTTTTAAAATATATTTTTTACTTTCTAGCTTTTGTTGACATATAGCTGAGATTTAAACTTGGTTTTCTATAAAAAACGCCGTATCGCGAGATTACCTGATCATTTGAACCTGTAACTAATCCCACGAGAAAATATCAAACTGCCGGTGGCAGACGGACAGACACTTATGTGATTCATATTGCCACCAAATTGAACGACAACGAGGGCTTAAGAACATGGTTTGAGAAGGAAACTAAAAATGGTACAGATTTTCTTCTTAAACACAAAATTTTGTCAGGACTTTCCAAGCTTGTGTACCTATGGCTACCCTACTCGGAACTATCTGACGATAAATCTCGGTTACACTGCGGAGTTTCCGTTAACCAAACCGAGTGGTAATTCTCCGCGTAACAAAACTTAAATCCGACACTGGCCCCGCGGGGCCGCGGCCGTCTGTCGTATTTAATTATGGGACCAAGGACGGAGAGTATTCCATTTAAACGGACACGTACTTCACAGCCGGCTACTTTGTGTTATTGCCGGTTGCAGGTCGATAATAAACGGTTCAATTCATGGCATGTCGGTGCGTACGATTTTAAACGCCATGGGCGTTAATTCGTGGATTTAAGTAGGCTACAAAACAAGAACTTTGTGTTACTGTTTGCAGATCTCTTACAATTGAAGTAAGTGTTGAATATTTTATAAAGACGAACAGAGATACTATTGTGGTGATCGCGAACCCCTAATAAGTGTTCCGATTTTTCCGAGTTTATAAATACTTAGTTATACAGAACACTATAAATAACTAGGTATACCTCTTTATGTCTTGTATGCCGTCCATTTGCACCATTCGTGTCACTGCTTGGCCATAGAGAGGTTGACTGGTAGAAGTGGTTGAGAATACCAATTGGCATTAAATCCGCTAATTGAAAATTGGGGTACGAATGCAATAAAGTTAATTAAATATGTACACGGGTCTGTCGGATATACCCGTTGACCTATATGACGTGCTTCACGTTCCAGTTACTGGAACTACTGTAGTTAGTTGTGTTCCAAATTCAGGCGTACTCAGTAATTTAAAGTACAATAAAGTTAATAGAGTCAATTGGTCAGGTGACCGACATAATGTGAACCCGTCCCCTGTAGAGCTTAAAGGCAATAATCACACATTTCACACTTTTACAGCCACTTCATACTTGTTATAACGAGAGGCTTCGCGGCCCGAGTGCGTCAATTACATTTTACAATGTCATCTGGGCAACAAAGTAAAAGGAAGGATTCGTTTTTATGGCGCTCTACGTGCTTTTAATATTACTAGCGACGGAATACGGATATTCTCTAATAAAGCTCAGGTTAACTGGCTATGAAAAGTTTGAAAGGACAATGCAATTATAATAAAAATGCTTGTTGCAATCATGTTAAAATAGCTAAAACATTTTTCAAAGGTCCATTGTCGTGTTTTAATGTTTTTCGGTTTTCGCGCTTAAAGTGCGTATCTTGGTCTCTTCAAAATGGTATTTAGTTGATTATGGATTCATTACGTAGACAGCATTTTTAATGTCATTTGGGTTAGGTTATGTAAAACTAACACTGACTTTAAAAATATATGTTTTTTTTAAATAACTAGTATCACTTTACCACACTATTAATTACATAGGTAGGTATTTATTTATAGAAGTAGATAACAAGGTGTCCAATTGAATTAGGTTCCGATTTAATATATAAATTAAAACTATACGTAATTTTGTCCATGGTCCATTTTTTACCCACATGTTCGTAGGTAATTCTGTAAATCCACAGCTATGTTTATTCTGCCCAGTCAACAGCGCGTCCTTTCTGCGGCACGGCATTAGCGACGTTAACACGAAATTGCGGCAGTTTACACAAATTGGCACAATTGCCTGCGGACTCCACTCCACAGGATACCAATCGGTTTACGAAGCGAATTCGCTAAAATACCGCATTCTGCTAACAAGGTTGAGCCGCTTACATGAATATCTTCTCAATCTAATAGCTTAGGAAAATCGTATAAATGTTTTGTAACTTTAGAGGGAAACGGGTTTTTGTTAGAAAGAAACATAAATGAACATAGACACAGTAACAATCTTCATTAGGTACCTATTCCAATTTCATCCATAAAAGTTCAATTTTGAAGATGGCAACAGCCTTGCATGGAATTTTGAAATCGATTTTTAATACGAACGGAACGTTTCCGTTATCCTATTTTCTTGCTTTCGACTAAACCTATTTATATTTCAAGCTTAAGAGCGCTCTTACAAGAAAAGTCGAAATAATGCAAAATTGATGATACTAGTCGACAAAATTTAGGACTTTGCGCTCATTATTAGAAACAATGAGTACTTGTTCCAGTAAAAGCGTCTTCTTATCTTTATAAATATCGTTGTAAATATTAGAAAAAGGACTTATTAAATTAGTAATGATTTTTTTTCTGATGGTCGTTTCCGAAAAACCCCGTGAAGCACTGAATGGCGAGCTCTTATTTGGAAATGTTGAGAATTTTACTCTGCTAAACCTGGCTATTTTGTATTACTAATACCCTGTACTTTAGGCATATCAAACTATATTTTTCCTACATACCTTTGAGAAAGAGAAAATCAAAGTAAAACGAACTCGATTTTCTCTCCGAAACAAGTGTCAATTCCTACGAAAATCTACTTAATATCCAAGTCATTTTCATACTCAAGCAATCTGCAACGTTTGCTTATACTGTTGGTATACATTAGTGTTTATGAAATTCTACTATAATTTTTTGGCAATTTTTTGAAAACTACTCTATATTACCGATGACGCGCGCTGCGCCAGCTCAGTGCCGCGGCAGAGCTTGTAGAGGTAGGACGTGTGTCGGTCGGCTCCGCACATTTTCAACGGCGACGACGAGGTTTTTTATCATTGTGTGCGGCGGGCGCCGTGTAAAACGCTATACTGTGTGCGTGTAAACCGCAACGAGAGACTTTGATCCTAGCACTGTTTTTATAGTATTATAATTTATAATGGTACAGTTTAATAAACTACCGGACAGGATTAAAAATATTTGAAACGACCTGACATTCTATATGTATTTATTTGACTCAAGATAGTACTCAGGGTCTGATGATGGAGCCGGAAGGTGGTCACCGGTACCAATCAACCATGCAACTAAACCACTTCGTGTTTGGGCTCGTTTGATTCGGCTCAACAAGATCTTTGACTTAAGATAGTACTCAGGGTCTGATGATGGAGCCGGAAGGTGGTCACCAGTACCAATCAACAATGCAACTAAACCACTTCGTGTTTAGGCTCGTTTTATACGTCACAACAAGATCTTTGACTTAAGATAGTACTCAGGGTCTGATGATGGAGCCGGAAGGTGGTCACCGGTACCAATCAACCATGCAACTAAACCACTTCGTGTTTGGGCTCGTTTGATTCGTCTCAACAAGATCTTTGGCACAAGATAATACTCAGGGTCTGATGATGAAGCCGGAAGGTGGTCACCGGTATCAATCAACCATGCAACTAAACCACTTCGTGTTTAGGCTCGTTTGATTCGTCTCAACAAGATCTTTGACACAAGATAGTACTCAGGGTCTGATGATGGAGCCGGCAGGTGGTCACCGGTACCAATCAACCATGCCACTAAACCACTTCGTGTTTAGGCTAGTTTGATTCGTCTCAACAAGACCTTGGACACAAGATAGTACTCAGGATCTGATGATGGAGCTGGAAGGTGGCCACGGGTACCAGTCTACCATGTAACTGAACCACTTCGTGTTTGGGCTCGTTTGATTTGTCGCAACAAGATCTTTGACACAAGGTAGTACTGAGGGTCTGATGATGGATCCGGAAGGTGGTGACCGGTACCAATCAACCATGCAACTAAACCACTTCGTGTTTGGCTTCGTTCGATTCGTCGCAACAAGATCTTTGACACAAGTTAGTACTCAGGGTCTGATGATGGAGCTGGACTGTGGCCACGGGTACCAGTCTACCATGTAACTGAACCACTTCGTGTTTGGGCTCGTTTGATTCGTCGCAATAAGATGTTTGACACAAGATACTACTCAGGGTCTGATGATGGAGCTGATGATGATAGACAGGTACCCGTCGCCACCTTCGCGCTCCATCATCAGAACCTGAGTACTACCTTGTGTCAAAGATCTTGTTGAGATGAATAAAACGTGCCTAAACACGAAATGGTTTAGTTGCATGGTTGATTGGTACCGGTGACCACCTTCCGGCTCCAACATCAGACCCTGAGTACTATCTTGTGTCAAAGATCTTGTTGAAACGAATAAAACGAGCCTAAACACGAAGTGGTTTAGTTGCATGGTTGATTGGTAATGGTACCTTCCAGCTCCATCATCAGACCCTGAGTACTGTCTTGTCTCAAAGATCTTGTTGAGACGAATCAAACGAGCCCAAACACGAAGTTGTTTAGTTACATGATAGACTGGTACCCGTGGCCACCTTCCAGCTCCATCATCAGACCCTGTGTATCTTCAGTGTCAAAGATCTTGTTGAGACGAATCAAACGAGCCTAATCATGTTACTACATGGTTGATTGGTATCCGTGACCACCTTAATCATCATCAGATCCTCAGTACCAGTTCGTTTTTAAACCCTCGTTGATACAAACTTTACAACCTATAGGTACCAAATGCAATGACGAAACATGTAAATAAGCGAGTAGGTACCTATAATTTCTTTCGAGTAATATCATCATAAGTACGAGTATGGGGCTATTCATAAATTACGTCGTTTCAAATGGGAGGAGTGGGGGGGGTCTGGACATCGGATGATGGTAACATGACGTAGGAGGAAACAGATTCATCCGAAGCTTGATTTTTGGATTATTTGAGGGGTGGGGGGGGTCAAAAATCGTCAAAAATAGATGACGTAATTTATGAACAGCCCCTATTACATTTGCACTGCATTTAGTATTTTCGTACTTACCAAATAACAGTTTTAGAACTTTAAAAGTTAAGTACAGTTAGTGTTGTTATGGTTGATTTCAATATGCTTCGCGAAGGATCAAGAATGTTTAATCCATCATTGTAGTGCGAGTGTGGTAGAAGGGATCGGCGTACTGAGCTCGCACGGCCTGCCGCAGCGCGTAAAATACCTAAACTCGCTCAACGCCGAAATGTAATAGCGCTCTTAAGGCAGACGTTCTTAGAAGTAAATGCTAGACAGAAAAGTAAATATCGACTTAGTAAGAATTCTCTAGTGGATTCTTCGAACATCTTCACAGAACAGAATGAATAGCTAGTGTCAGAATAAGTCTCTTAGAGCATTTTCTTGGGAATATTATTATCTTAAAGAAATTATTATTAATATTTACTTTGAGCTATTCGGACGAGAGCAAGCTTTGGAATAAAAAGAGAGAAGAAGTGCTACTTGACACAAAAAGAATACTGAACTGAATAAACTGGAAACTCAAATGATTCCAAACGAATGCAACTAAGTACCTACCTGTTAAATTTTACGGCATTCCACAAATTACAGTAATTAACTTGTAGTTTAATTTGCTCACAAGTTTTGTCGTTACCGAACGTAACGTTGCGCCTAAAGCGGAGCGAGTCGTCGCGTCAACGCCACGCAATTTATGGCTTTAATATGTTAACTAAATGTAAATAACATCATCACACATGTACCAAAACACAGCTATCGCGTAGGCACACGTTGCGAATTTCCTCCGCTACCTGAGCTTACTATCAGTTGATAACGGGTTTAATTAAGGCACAGGTAGATAAACGTACGACTTTATGGTTTAAATACGTGTCGATGCTCAACTAAGCGGTCTTAATTGTATTATACAGGGAAGGGAACTAGTTTGTTAATTTGTTAACAGATAATAAAGACAATATAATTCCAATGAAATTTATATGCACGTGCGACTTATGTAAAACTACCACACGGGTAAAATAAGCGTATTAATAATACATATTAAAATATAATTTTACCCTGGGTAAAGAAACGCGACACCCTTTATTTAATCTACATAACTGGACCACAGGATAATGTCATATTTGTATAGGTATGTGACTTGTAACAGGAGAACCAATTAAAATAATTACATTGCTAGCAGGAGCTGACCGCGATATTTTGACTTATTTAACAACCGTCAGTTGTAAAACAAATTACCTAGGAAGACAGACATTAAATCTAACATGAACCGAAGTGTACAAAATTGTTCTAGTGATATGTATAGTTTTTTTTCTCTTCTTTGTTCTTAAACCCCATTAAATTGGCATAAAAATTCGCCCAAGAACACAGCAATACCGTTTTTCTTTGCTACGTGGGTATGTGTTTTTATCAAGATGCTGAGTGCTGTTTCATCAATACAGTTAGACGGTGTTTGATGATCTGACTGACCCACGCCGGGCCAAGTCTAGATCGTACAACTCGCACGACAGCGTGCGAGTCGATTAAGGGTGCGTGCTCGGAATCGGCATTCGCTCATTACTCCACCCTATTCATTACCGCGGCTGAATAACTAATAGGCCACGACTTAACACGTCTCGGAGAGAGCAGTTATTTTCAATGAAATCGCCTCGTCTGGATCGTTCCGCGACTCGAGTCGAGATGAGGACATTATTAACAGTAATTCCTGTTAAGGATAGTCGTTCCGACTACATATATGAGTTTGTTTATCTAGAGAAAATTCCATAGGAAACTTGAAGTGGACTTTTACAGAACTTAGAGGACTCTCTGCTTGATAAAAGTTGTTGAAGTAATATGATGAGTGAAAACTTCAGTAATAGGCGAAGGATCGAATCGAAAAGAGGGGTTGATTTGTAGAAAAACATGTACCTAAGTAAACATATCCAGGATACAGGCCTGAAATAACAGTGGAAGGTATTTGTTTTGAAAGAAACAGGCATGGTAACTTGTTACAGAAAATATTTCAGAGGAGTGGAAATGATGTAAGCGATTATGATATTTACACGGAAATAATTATGCCATTGAAAATAAGAGTCACATGTACAGCGAGAAATTCATTCATAAAGAGGCCATACTTTTGCAGCTGGGTGTAGGTACTTGAAGTATCCAAAAGCGAAACTTTACCATGTGCAAAGTTACATTATGATTATGTTGTTAGGCTAACACATGATAACATATCAATGATGACGTCATAAACTCTTTATCATCATGTACGGGGGCGTTTTTAATGCTGGGTATAGTTTCAGATTATATTTATGCTTTCCACTAATGGACACTTTAGGCATTCGTTTATGGGATAAAGGGAACGATTAATGGTATTTGTGTATAAATCCCACACTGGTCTAATTAGCAGCAAACATTTTGTATGAAAAACATAATTTAAAAAAAAATAAACACTATCAAAATCACTGTCTCTTCACTCTCCTCCACTACCTTAGGCCTCAGTCACAGGAAGGCCGGTTTTTCTTTAGTAGGTATAGGTATGGCATAGGTATAGGTATTTCAGTTTTATGCCTTGGGAAAAGCCCCAAGACTTTATGAAAGTTATAGTTTGACATCATAAAATGACATATAATCTATTTGTTCCAGTACACGGGTGCGTCGATAGGCGGCGGCTGCGCGACGGGCACGCGGGTGCCGACGGCGGCGTCGCCGGCCAACACGGCGTCCTCGTCCTCCTCCAACACGGGCTCGGCGGGCGGCACGCGCTCCACCAGCCTGAGCACGGCGCCGCCGCCGCCGGCCTCGTCGGCCTCCACCACCGGCGCCGCCGGCGAGCAGCTCAGCCGCACCAACCTGTATATACGCGGCCTCAGCCAGAACACCACCGATAAGGACCTAGTCCAAATGTGCCAGATGTAAGCATGATACCATAAGCAAGTTATTTAGTGACTAATAACTGATAGTTATCATCGTCCTTCAACACGGGCTCGGCGAAAGATGAAAACTCTGTATTTTGAATTACAAAATGGTTAGGTAACAACCATATATACCATGCTCATAGTCGCCACCATTTATTATAAAAGTAAATGTTCTGAAAGTCTACAAAAATACGAAATAAATGACATACCTTTTGAGTTACGGATGTAGTGCATAATTATTTTCCATAGTATTATCATGAAAACCTACGAACGTGTCTTGCTATTTCAGTCAGTCTCGGTACAAAAAGTACTGAGATTGACTGAAGTAACATGACAATTACGAATTCCGAGAAAATACGATGGAACACAATTATGCACTACATCTGTAATTTCACAATTTGTCATTCACATTGTTGAGGCCTAGGCTCCTTTCTAGTGGTGCAGGGATGCCTAAGTGGATCTTCAATGAAGACTTATTATTTTAACTTGTGTACAAGATATATTTGTAAAATTAAATTAAATTAATACAAGTATATAAGAGTTTGTCGTTTAACGTATTTTGGAAGATTGCCGTTGGCTGCTGTCGGCGGACGTTATATACGCATCCGATCGTTGCCGATCTTCGAATTTCGGACGCAATCGGCCGTCCATGACGTCACATAAGATGTGTTCTGAACACACATCTTGTAAATAAATTGAAATATTCCAGTACCAGTCCTGTTGGATTGCTTGCCTACGCCGTATTTTAAAATTTAAAGCTTCACTAATTCTGGATTAGCGTCGGCATCCGCCCCTCTGCAATAATTAATATCTCTTTTCAACGAGGGATTTTTTGATTATTAATCTTATTACTTAAACGAACCCTAAATGTTGACTTTCTTTTCAGGTATGGTAACATAATCTCGACTAAAGCAATATTGGATAAAAATACGAATAAATGTAAAGGTAAACAACATTCATTCCGTACGTCTTTTCTAACACTATCATAGTCTATAAATTATTGTACGTACCTATCGTAAAAGTCTGTGCATAGTTATTTCACGTATGTATATAAATTATATCTTTCTATATTAAAATTAATAGATTGTGCATCAAGAGAACTATTCGTGATTGAATTATTTAATATAATATTATTTTCTAGAATACCATATACCCTCATTAACCTAAGCCATCTATGGTGAGACTTTTTTCCGATATATGCACGAACACTAGTTTCAATTTGATTCATGTTTATAATGTTCTCATACTATGATATGTTTATTTCACATACGTGTTATTTTATTTGTAGTTCATCATCTTTATTATATAATGCACAAAGCACAGATGGATACAGATTACGTTCAACGCACAAGATGTTTTACTCTCACCTCGATTTGACAATTGCATTTTCATTCCGCTACTTACGAGTAGGCAATTAATGTTATTAGTTACATAATCATAGGTTGCATATTTCATATATTTAATACCTTACATACCTATGATAACCACGCATGATTCACTGTCAAAATAATGTTGATAAGTTTTCGCGCAGGCCATTTACTATAGAAATATTTCACTTTTGTTTCCACAGGTTACGGTTTTGTAGATTTTGAGACAATCGCGTCAGCGGAGGCAGCTGTAAAAGGATTACAAGCCAAAGGTGTTCAGGCCCAGATGGCTAAAGTGGGTATCTGGTTCCTGCGTAGACTGAACCGTGTACGTTGTGCATGCAAGTAATACTATTATGACTAACCGCCTGCTCCTACTCCGCTGTCTCATCCTTCTTTCTGCTCCGTTCGACTGTACCTTCTACTTTCATCAGCGTTAGCCGACTCTCTCCGCTCTCCTGTCACAGGTTGTTTAATTCTATAGAGGATACGACACTCTGGATAAGTTACGTTCCTGAATTATTATTACCGCGGTCATTCGCGACCTGCCATCATTGATGTATTTGCTCTATTTATTGTACTTCCAACTGATAAACTAGTAGAATACGAGGACAATAGAAATATAAATAAGTAGAATTATGGTACCTAATGAATGACGCCATTAATGAATGATCCCGTTCCTGCTTAAGAGTGGCGTATCGCTTGTAGTATTATTTAATCTGTGTTCCCGCATCCTGACTAATCAAACCTAAGACTGCAGCATTGGTCCGACCCTTCGATCCGTCTACCCTTATTTATAGCTTTAGTGAGTACTTACCCCCTTGTCTATTTCAAATGCTGATACCATTTTAAAATAAGCATTTTAAAGTAAAGTCGTGTTCTTTGTCTATTGTAAATTCTAGATTTGAAATGCATAGTAGCAGCATCCTACCCTTGTTGACCAAGGTGAATAGTGTAACTGTAAAATTCAAGATAATGCCTATATCTTTTTGATTCAATAGATTCGTTGAACTGTCTAGATGAAGTAGGCCCTGTGTTTAGATAACTGTGCGCGTAAATTGGAATGTGTCCGTTGTGTCACCCTTGTGCAAGGCTATCATTCATCCGCCAGTGGCACTGGGACCAGAGTAGTTTCAGTCAGCGTTTTCGAACAGACCCATGTAACACTAATGTGTTGTGAGTATTTACCTTATCCCTCCAGAGGTACGCCATTTCGACGCCAATTTAACGCTTACTTAATCTATTTTAAACATTGTTTCGATTCTGTACGTCGTATGCTTAAGCGTTAAAATTAACAATAGTATGTCGCTACTGGGCTCTGGGTATTCTATGCTTACAATATGTAACTAGCAATAATATGTGTATGCAAATTAACTAGCTTCATAATCTCTTGCTGATGTCTAACGCCCATCTCGACTACGTATTCCTATAGCATATTAGATCTATCTGCTGATTTACGTCAACGCTGGCTTCAGTGTCTAGATAATCTATGCGGGCTTCAAGCTAACTTTAACATACTTGGAACAACCTTCCCTTCACTGTGACTACATGCGATCAATGCTTAGAGTATCAGTATCGTGCGGTACAGCCCACTCGATGTACAGTTTATATCATGTTCGTATGCGGTCAGCGCCATTACATACCTTTCTGTACAAATATGGAAGCCGTTCATGTCTTTACATAACAATAACACAACTACATATTTAGAAAGTAGATTCCAATACGCATTGCCGCTGACTGTAATTCGATCACTTTGAAACACTCCGGTGCCGTAAAGGAACTCATAATGAATTACAATTTACAATCACATTAATCTCTCAAACGTAAAGCCAATAAAATAATCTACTTGCGCGTTTTCAATTACCAAAGTGAAGCAATTAAATAAAGCATCTAAGCTATAATATAAATGCTGCACCGGAGGATATACAACATTTTAACACCTTCAACACGGCACCTTACAACCTATAAAGCCGAAGTATAAAATTACTCATAAGGAATTATGGGGTCATGAAATTTACATCCGAATAAACATTTACGGTTTCGCAAAACCCGGAGCAAATTCTATCTGCCCTGCTTCAAAAGAGCTACTTTCGTAATTGGAATCGCGCTTTGAAAAAGCCTTTTCACATCGAATTCACACCGGATACGGTCTAGATTGAGCCCGCATCGGTAACATTACTCAATAGACGAGCAACATTACTCGACCATCGCCTCGGCGATTCAATATCAGTGTAATCGCAATATATACTTACTTATACTGTTTAGCTTGAGGCCATAAGTATATATACTCGGTAAAGTGCGCCCACCGAGCACGAAAAGTTTCGTACCTAACATTGAACTGAAACTATCTACAAGTCTCTGCTACATTGATACCTACTGCTGTTGCATGTGTGCCGTGTGCGACGGCTATATAATTATGGGCGATCAATAGTTACATACAATCGGAATTTTTCGTGCCCGATGTATCTTGTCGTCGTTAAATCCGTGTGACTCAGACCTAAATAAATCTTCACCGTAACCTCTAGAATTCTGTGTGTACAGGCTTAATTCCCTCTTCAGCGGTCAGGTTCTTCACATTCCCTTCGGGGCTTCCGTTTACAGCAACAAGAGCAGGACCCCACGAACCTGTACATGGCGAACCTGCCGCCGCACTTCAAAGAGAACGACGTGGATCAACTGCTGGCCAAGTTCGGACAGGTGGTGTCCACGAGGATCCTGCGCGACACGCATGGACACAGCAAAGGTGTCGGCTTCGCGCGCATGGAGTCTAGAGAGAAGTGCGAGCAGATCATACAGGTAAACACAGACTTTGATGAATATAATAACCATACATCGGGGTTTTCGGTGCGGGAATGATTTCGTGTATTTATAACTTTGTTTATTGTAAAATAATTACCAAACTATGAATTAAACGTAGGTAGTAAGATCCAAATGTGCTTAGAAATGTTAAATTAGTATCGTTTTTTACAGTTTTTACCTGTTACTTCTAATTTGGCTTATTGATAGGTCACTCGGACAATCAAATAATCATGTAGAGAAGATCATTGGAGGAAACATTGTTGGAAGTTGAAGAACGGGAATTTACTTTAAAAAGCGAACTACGTACCCCTAAATTTCTGTCTGGGCAATTATTTATATTTATGATTAAAAACTTACGCTTAAGCTTATTAAATGACTATTTTCATACTTTAAATGTTCTGCCGCTGCGACTTTTCCAAGGTTTATTAGTACCAACTGTAACAATGTACCGCCTTGTTTCCAGATGTTCAACGGCAACCCGATCCCTGGAGCCAAGGAACCGCTCCTGGTGAAGTTCGCAGACGGCGGCAACAAGAAGAAGGCGCTCTACAACAAGCAAGACGGCAACAACGGCCGCGCGTGGCGGGACAACAACGACTCCCTCACTCAGGTACTAGACAAAACCTTAGGTAGACATAAACCAGCAGTGTAAAAACATCAATGATACAACAGTGTGTGTAACATACATATGTTCAATGGAAGAATGTAAAGTGTAGGTGTGGCGTATGCAACACGTGTTTGAACATAATTATGTATGTCACACATAGCTGTTGTATCATTGATGCTTAACTTCACATGGCGACTTTGCCAGGATTTCAAATTCCAACTTAGAATATTGTGGTGAAAATCTATCGCTACTCGATTGTTTAGCGAGTCCATCCATTGCAAAATCAAAGGTCACGTGACCGCACATTTTTCAGAAGCAGGTGTCTAGTCGCTTAGGCTTGCATCATTCACTAACCCGGGGTTAACCGGTTAAACCTGGAGTTATCATGGTTACTAGTACAATTTGACACTGGGTTAAGGGTTTAACCGGTTAAATCCGGGTTAGTGAAATGGTGCAAGTGGGCCTTAGATGCCTAAAGCTCCTGCTACTACCGTGGATTACCAAAACATTGATCACGTAGTACTTACAGGCGATGGGGGTCGGCGGCGTGTACGCGGGCAACGTGAGCGCGGGCGCGGGCGGGGAGTGCGGGGTGTACCGCGGCGGCAGCGTGTACGGGGTGGCGGCGTTCCACCCCCACCAGCTGCACCACCACCACCACGCCACGCCCGCCACCTGGCTGGCGCCCTACGCCGCGCTGCTGCCGCCCGCGCACCCGCCGCACCACGCCGCGCACCCCGCGCATCCCACGCACATACCCATCGACTCTGTGCCTAGCCAATACGTAAGTACCTATACTTAAAACTAATATTCCTTTTTATTAATTAAATAAAAAATTAAAAAGTTGACCGTTTCGGGCAAGATTCGATCTTGCTGCCTTTAAATTACCTCCTGGAATATTTCTAGCAGACGTATCTGCTTAGTAAAATTAGTCTATTCCTTTTATTCACTGATTGATTCTGAATGCCGTCCGATCACTGATGCATGGGAGCCTCCTTTATGTTTCATCGTAATGCTCGATCCAGCGCAGAGTATGACGGCGTTAAAATGAAGGAGGATATTATTTTATCGATTTAGAAACAGAAAAACTCTAATTGCAATCAAATATATCTTTGAATTTAGAAATATATGTACTTATTTATCTAAATATATATTTACACAGCATCTTTGAAATTTAAGACAAAAAATACACAGCCACACACGATTCAACGGCCGATTTTATATATCAAAAACGAAATATAGGAATGGAGAATTCAGTCGAAGTGAAAGCGAGACTGATGCAAATTCTCTGTTTTCCAGGTAAACTGGGACAGCTTAAGGCCGGATAATGAATTATACGTGAGTGTCGATATGAACTTGCTATCAGAGCCGTATCCTATGCTTTGCCCCGCTGTGCCCACTCGCGCCCCGCTACCCTCGCACTCGCTGTGTCTGGCAGGTGGACGTACGTGCAGTGTGTAACATATGCCGGTTGTGTTTCAGTACTTCGCGTCGCACCCGTACCAGTACTTCGCGGGCCCGACGCCGCCCATCATCCAGATGCCGATGGAGAGCGAGCACGCGTCGACGGCGGCGTCCCCGGACGAGGCCTACCAGCCGTACCCGCCCAAGTAGACCCGACATGCTGACAATCCGTGCTGTACACGAGCCAAAAATCAAAGCAACTGTGACTTTTTACAATGTTAATTTGTTTTAGTTATAATTTGCGGCCGTTATAGACTTCATCGAAAGCTCCGCTCGCGCGACTCCCGTCGCCGGCGCTTTTTCTAGTTGTTAAGCCTGACTTGTACTTGGGAGTTGTCTCTGGTATTTATTTGGTGGCGGCGCCCGGCCCGGCATCCTCTCGGCTTAGTGCTATCGTTCGATTCGCTGTGATGTTTTGATGAGGTCTTTTGACGGCTCGACGAGAGGATTTGATGTATAGATATAGCTGCAATTTTTAAATGTGTTTTTACATTATAATTTTATTATTGTTTTATGAAATTTCAAATTTAAGATTTTAGGCGGAGGTTTTGAACATGTTGACAAGATTATTTAAGATAGTTAGGTATTTATTTTAGCATAGTATAATTTCATGATGAACTTTTAAATTTAGACATGTCCTCTGGGCGGGCATTATTCACAATCCTAATTTTTAACGCAGTGTCATATTTGAATTTGTAAGATAGCCGGACTGTTTGTAAATCGGATGTAAATCAGAATCACAAGAAACCGTGCAATCCGTATACTAGTATGACAAGTCTCGTGACTGCGAGGAGGTAGGTATTATTTGTTTGCGGATAGTTTATGTAACCGTTAACATCGGAGCAATATCTGCGAGAGGTTGGATAGGAGTATGAAAAGGTCATATCATGTGGAATCAAAAGTGTTAGATACGTCTACGGACGATGTATTGTAAAGAGTACCATTGTTAAAGAAAGTTATGTGTGTATTGGCTAAGAAGGGTGGAAACACCGAATAGGTTTTGTACGATAATAATGCCGAAGATTTAGAATCTTCCAAGCTAAGTATTTTTAAAATACAGTTGAAAAAAGAAACGTTTATGATGTCAAGTCGTAGTTGGACAGCGGAACGGTGGATAGAGATGAAATTGTGATAGAGCAAACACTTGCGGGGGCTCTTAGTCTCTGCTAGTTTTATTTCATTCTTTCAAAGATTCTTTATACAGTTCCATGAATATTATTTATCACTTTGTAGGATTTGCTCTATCAAAATTTTCGACAGTTATTAATGTGTTTGGCATGGTGCTTTAATATTTTATTTTAAAAGTGGCACTATTCCTGCCTATTATACAGTATTATGTACCTTAAAACATTCATATACCGGTGCAGTCTTCCAAGGATCGCAATACTTACCTAACTTTAAAGATTAATGTTTGTGTTATACGAGAATGTAATAAGTAGACGCTAATGAAACTATGTGCCTCTCGATCTCGGCAAACCCTCGACAAGGATGGCACGACGACCATCCCACTCTTACCTACCCGGTTCTAATTCATCACAACGTTCACTACGCCACAACTAGGTGTGTACTTTTCGCCTTTTATCATAATTCATAAGCAATTTAAGAAGGTATGCTTAGTTTTTCATTCTTAATTTCTCGCCGTAGACAATAGTAAGTATAAAAGATAACTATATTAATTCAAAATACGTACTTTTCAAATACGACGTCGTTGCCAAACCCAGAACAGACTGAATTAATTTATATGTACTGTACTCGCGCGTACTGATGCGCTGGCCGGCGCGGCGGAGCCGTGAGCTCGCTTGCCCTTGCTGCGAACTAGCAATAAGCAGTTGTATGTAGTCTATATATACATTTTACGCGTCTATACACATTTTTGTACGTCGTCGGAAACTCATGTTCGAATACGTGATAGAGTGATCCTTTTTTGAGAATCATGTACTAAGTCAACTGGTAGTTGTTATTTTGTAGGCGGTCGGCACATTCCAGTAGAGAACTCCAAGCTAAATTCCACGATTGATTTCCACATTATAAAATGTATCGGATTTGAAATCCAAAGTATAAACATCGTTTTGGTGTAAACGAACACTTTTTGTACCATCACGTAGGTTTTGGGTACACTTTATGACTTTATATGAAATTTGATATTTTTATATTGAATATATATAAATTATACATGGATATGTATATACATTGTTGATGGGTACGAGTAAAAGCCTACTATATCGCAACTGTTTAATTCTATTTTGGCACGTCAAGAGTTTCATCAGAACCAACGTATACAAATCATTAAAGTCGAGTAAGAAGTAGGAAAATATTTATACAACTCAGGGACTGAAGACTAGTTAAATGTTTGATATATTAACTGTATTTTAACAGACGATTAAGCGTGACCTCTTTATTCAAAACCTGTCAATCTCCGACTTTTGATAAACAATACAGGAACAGAGAGACTAGCTGGCAGCAGGTTTTGAATGAATTACGTAGATTTTGAAGCTGAATAAGTAGATCTGTATCTGTTTAGTTTCCTGGTTTCGTGTAATCGGCTGAACTTATAATGTTCCGCGAAGCGACGGTCGGAGCGCGCTGCGCTGCCGCCGTCGCAGCTGACTGCCTCACTCACTACTACCCTCATATCGGTTCGTACAACTCAACTCACATCACAAAGGCTAACGGAAAGTGAGATTTTTATTAGTGTTACATTCAAACCATAATACTCCGTAGATCAGTGTTATGTGCGTATAATTTCTGATCGAGCCAAATCAATGGAACTGATTATGAAACCGCCTTTACTTCTTGTGAAATTTGAATAACCATGAAGTGCAATGTAGTACCGTGCGAGTCGTGGTACTTAGTTAAGTAGATGTTGCGTGTATTGGGTTGTTTAGTGTTGACGTACACTGTGGCTTCCTGTAATTGCAGTCTTCCGATAGGTATTTCCGCTAAACTTTGCATTTAAAATTGATGTCAACGTATATTATAACCCGACTCGATTCGCCTCATTTTGTTATCATTTTCGTGCACCGTGATTGTTTCGAAGTAAGTGTGTAATGTGCGTAAGGTTGTTTACCTGTGCTAGATATAGGGTTTACTTTCATTCCACGATGTCTCCCCGATGGTAAAGTATAAACTATTAGAATAGATCCACTCCCTTTACTTTTATATGACATAGCGGCAAGAACCTTTGTGAACTACCCGTCGTCGATATATAGAATATTTTAGCATGAAATTATTTTTCTAATGCTTTCCTTCCATTGAAGCAATAACTTAATTTGATGGTAGTGCCTTCAGCTTCCTTTAAAGTAATGATGTTCAGAGACATACTGCAGTGGCGTCACTGTGCTTTACACAATATTTTTACAGGTAATAGAGAACTTACCGTAATCATAAACGTAGACTTAATGTAAAGAAGACGTTTAAAAGTTTTGTATTAAAGGCTAATAGAAGATAATGTGGCTGTCTAACCGTTGCATTTCCACACGTGGAGTAAAATCGAACTCGAGGATGAAATCGTAGATGTTCCTAGTTAACTCACTTCAACATTCTGACATGTGTGATATGATAAGTACTTTACTTAAGGTGTATTGCAGATTGCGGATCATTTGTTATGTATAGGCAGAGGAACTATCAGAACAATGAGCACAAACGATGTTAGGTATTGGGGAACCAATTAATAAAACCAAAACTTGAAGAAATACCATGTCGGTGAATAGATCGAACTCTTAGCTCGTGTAAGTAAATGTTCTTAAACGTAAGTGTTAATGTAAGAGAGCGCGACTAGTGGGGGGTAGAGGGGGCGACAGAGGGCTAGATGTAGGTCTAGGCTTAACTATAGATAGATAGAATAGCAAAAAATGTTTCGACGCTAAGATAGATAGAATAGAGCCCTAGCTTAATATATGTTCGGGCGTGCGCGGCGCGACGCCCCTCTAGGGTAGTTTCCTTTGTTAGTTTATTAAATAATTTAATTTGAATGGACTGAAGCGGCGCCCGCCGCGCGCGCCGTAGCGTAAGTCTCGGAGAATTAGCGAACACGTCGAATAAGTTTCCGTTCAACAACGTTTGCTTTCACCTCTTTTGTTATGTAGTTGACTAAGTGTAAAGAAAGAAAAGTTAATCAAAAAAATCTGTCTGAAGTGTCGATACGATTGTATTTGTCCAATGTGTATTATTATAGTGTGGTGTTCTACCCGGCAGACTAGTCTAGACAGTAGCATAGTTTAGTTAAAAATTTAGTTAGGTAGTCTAGAAATACGAAAAGCGAAAATAAAACTTCATAAAATGTAAAAAAAAAGAAATGAAATTGTTGGTAAGAAAGAATATTTTTAAGGAACATGTTGCTTCGTTGTGTTATGACGTGAGGTTTGGCATAACTATGATAATAGTAAGCATTTCTCTCAGAGAAAAGACAGAGGAAAGTTATGTATCTATTTTGTTACAAAGTGTTTGCAAGTTTCTATATTGTGCTATGAGCATTTTATGTGACCCGCATTATTTATAGTTATGCTGAATGGAAACTAAAATAATATATAAATAAAACAAAATGGTACTAAGAAGCATGTTTTATTGTGACGAGTCATGTTCCTTTGCATTGAACATATTTTGTAAGAGCAAGTGATTGAATAAAACAAGCGAAACCAAATTTAGTTCATCATTTTATTTTATGACGCTCTGACACGCCCCACCCTACTAACAGTCAAGGCAAGGATCCAGATATACATTCATACTGTTTATTTAGTAAGAGGTATTTAACCTTTTGAACGCCACAGACGGCAATTGACGTCAACGCAAAATCGTGACAACGACGCGAAAGACGGCATTTGACGTCGATCGTTTTTTGATGAAAATGTACTGAAAAACACCCCACTTTTAGGCTGGCATTATTAATTCACAAAACTAAATTTTACCCCCGTGGCGTCAGTGGCACGGCAAATGGATGCGCCGTTTGGCGTTCAAAAGGTTAAATAAGTGGACAATATTGTTTATTTATAATCATTATCCTAACATAGTTTATGAACACCGTGAGCAATTACGAATAGTAAAATACGTACATAGACGGACATATCCTCAAGAAAATCGGAAACTTACTCATTTCAACAAACGCATCTTCTGAATAAATCTATGTGGAATTATAGCAGTCCCGTTTTAAACTGATAACACTGATATAATTATTATGAATTGAATTGCTATTGCTAATTTAAGAGTACACTAAAAAATTTAAGATTCAAATGCATTTGAAAATAATAATATTGTGAACAATGTTAACCCTTTCAACGCCATAATTATATGTTACTTACATGCCTACAACTTGGCAAAAACATATTTACTGAATCCTATATACATACCAACAAATGTAGTGAGTACTCATGGCCGCACCAACTTACAACCAATGACTTTCTGACCAAAATTTAGCCACATTAATTATTAAATTTGACAGTTGACTGATCTCAAATGTTATGAAAATGTATGCACACTAAATTTCACATTTTTACCAAGTTCAGTTTATTTTTGTCCCCCCGCTACGCACTTACCACAAACGGCCCGATTAAAATAACAGCAGAAACTATGACGTAATCGCGGTCGCTTACGATTCGGTGCTACCAGCACTTAATGTCCTTGGCGTTAGATGGGTTAAATCTTACCTTTCTCAGTGTACTCTTGTAACATTGTGTATAGTTTACGCGTTCAGAGCGTTCTTGGCCTTGAATATCCTGAGCGTGTTGTCGCAGGAGCCGCTGACGAGCAGGGACGGCACGGACCAATCGCAGCACAGGACTTTGTCTTCGTGGCCGCTCAGGTCGTACAGCGGGGTGCGGGGGCTGGAATATATGATTAAGTTAGTTCAAGGGTTCTGCAAAAAATAGAATGATAATCATAAGGGCCGGTACAGACGGACTGCAACCCGACTGCAACTTGTATGGGAACTGCACGCCAACGTTGCAGTTGATAACGTTGGGATTGGTTGGTTGTACCGGTCTTCAGCTGCACACATTTTGTGTGTTTTTCGGATTAACACGCAAATTACTACTCTATGGCCTTTGAGATAAAGTTCATAATTGCAAATCCAGTCTGCGACAGCTTGACTTTTTCGTCGCAGCCGACCTAGGGACTGACCTCACCCAGCGCGTTGAGGCTTACGTGTTAAATGAACACGTAGAATGCAGCGTTTAGTCTTCGTAGGGGTGGTATTCCAATTTCTTTGTCCAATGTGTATTTTAGCTCACATTTTGCTTAATGAGAGAGTGAGACGCAATGACATTGGACAGATGGAATACCACCCTAAGAAACATATCAATCCCGTCTAGCGTCTCCAACCAGAGACTGACTACACTTAAAACAAACACGCAAAAATCGACTCTAGCAGCTTTGTAATAAAGTTGACAATAACCTTCTAGTCTCCCACAGCTTGACTTGTCCGTCGCAGCCGGCGCTCAGGAACAGCGAGTCGCGTGTCTTCGACCAGCGCACTGACTGCACCCATCCCGTGTGAGACGTGAACGTCGTCTTCACTATGCTTTCTGGAACGGAATTTGATTTAGTAGTTTTTGCTTTTGTACAGCCATCAGATATATCGGAGCGGCCAAGGCGCTCACAAATATCTGAACACGCGTCTATTGTCAAGGCGTTAGAGTGCGTGTTCAGATATTTTTGAACACCTCGGCCGCTCCGATATATCTGATGGCGACCGTACAAACATACTCTGGTTAATATCAGTTATTTACACTTTTGTACTAGCTGTAGTTCGTTTTTTTAGCATTAGAAAAAAGGTAAACAATCTATACGTGTCTTATTATTGAAAAACACTTTTGAAAAATAAGTCACGGCAAATATGTAACAATTATGAAGTTTAAGTTTTCTATTTAGGCCACAAGATGGCAAACCTTTAGACGCTAAAGAGATTGCGCGTCAACTGTAAGAAGACTAAGGGTCGGTTGCACCAAACTGTTCGTATCGTTAAAGAGTTCGCTAAATTTTTATGTATGGAAAGTTTCATAGTAAAGCGCCGGGGCGCGCCGGCTGCCGTTGATCTGTCTGTCATATGTGGTTGGTGCAACTGGCCCTAAGAAGCTTATTATAAAAGTTTAATCCGAAGGCAAGTTTTTGGCAAAAAAATAATTTTTGGTACAAGCTTTTGTCGCTGACTGTACTTTTCTTTCTACAGACAATACTCATCGAGACAATTCTAAAAACCCCAAACACAGTTAGGTTGCGTTGTTTTATCACAGAGTTCCTATGGCCACCTCCTGTCTCCATCATCAGATCAGCTCGATGGTACCATAATATTGCATTGTCACCCGACTTACATGCAAATTTCCATCTTCATCGAAAACCGGGAAGCGGGTCAAATTTAACTTGCAAGATTTGACCCGTACAAACATAGTTACATACATACATATGTAGGTACTTACATTGCAAGTTAATAAAAAGCTTGTAAAAAGACAATCGTGTTACCTTGAGATCTAGGATCATATAGCCGGACATGTCTGTCTGCAGAGGCGGTTATCATGGTGTTGTTGAGCGGGGACCAGTCCACGTCGAAAAATGCTTTGTTGCCTGAAATATACATTGTAAGTCAGTACAGCTATATGCAGGAACTACAGAGTTAAGAGGCAAAGGTGAAATCGCTGGGGCGATACTGTGATTTTATAACACGCCGATTTCGCCATGCTTAGGTGTGACACTCGTACATTCATAACCTGTGGGCGATCAGTGAATGGCTTAAACCAAATAAGTATATTTGGGTTATTCCCACTAGTTACCAATAAGTTCTTACCAGTGGTAACTACTGGGATTTTTTTCCCACCTTTTACCACTGGTAACTACTGGGGAAAAAAATTCCCAGTAGTTACCACCAAACTGAGCTGGTGGTAACTACTGGGAATATTTTTTCCCAGTAGTTACCACTGGTAAAGGTGAGATTTTTTTTCCCAGTAGTTACCACCAACATTTTGTTAGAGTTAAATACGAATAAAAAGTACAGTATAAATACAGGTTGTTTTTTATAGTCACCTGCAATAATTTACGGGGTAAATATGTATGTCATACTGAACAACTTTTACTATGGAACCAATACCGAAAAGGCGAACAAAAAATTGACTCTCCCATACAAATATCAACATCAGGCGAGCCAAAAGGACTCGGCCAATTTTTTTAAATAAATTGATGCTTAAATAAATTATTATAAATTGATTAGTGTCTCATTTCAGTAATAGGCATTGGGAATGATCAAAAATACTAAAGCATAAACTGTTTAATTACCTAATAAAGTCACCTGAAAAATTATCTAAACGGATGGTTAAATTAATTCTTACATTCACCTTTTAGTTTTTGCACTTGTACCGATTAAACTGTTTTAATATTTTTGATCACATTTAAGGCAGTTTACTGAAACACTAATCGACTTATAATTATTTATTAAAGCACTCTATATTTATACTATTTATTCCGTATTTATTAGTATTGAAATTTAATAAAATTTTGGTGGTAACTACTGGGAAAAAATCCCACCTTTTACCAGTGGTAACTACTGGGAATAAAAATTTCCAGTAGTTACCACCAAACCGAGTTGGTGGTAACTACTGGGAATTATTTTCCCAGTAGTTACCAGTGGTAAGAGGTGGGAAAAAAAATCCCAGTAGTTACCACTGGTAAGAACTTGGTGGTAACTAGTGGGAATAACCCTGTAATGTATATGTGCGTGCGAAATCGACTTGATGTAAATCACAGTTTTATCTTTAGTGATTCTACTCTCAGCTCTACAACTCTTCAGCTCTGTGACAGAAACTATACCTACTAATAACAAACCCAAATAGCATCAATTTTATTTTTATCAGAAGTAGGTATAGCTGTTCAAAAATATACAAGCTCTTTGTATTTTTTATTTGTTTTTAAAGTACCACATAAAACGTTAAAAGTAATTATATAATTATGTATAGTACAGTAGGCTTATTATAACGCACTTATGAAAGTCAGAAAATGTAAAGAGGAACCTATATCTTCAGAAGATACATACACTTGCAATTCTAGGTTCTATACTCTAAATCATAATTAGATTCCAAAAAAAGTAAGACAATGTTGCCACTTTTTACTAGTGCGTCTTGTATTTATGTAAAAATAAGTAAATAAAAGTACTTTATTAAATCATAGGAGTAAAATTACCAATAAATAAATTATCTTAGCGTATTTATTGATAAAAAGGAATTTACTAATTTACAAACAAATTATTGAAGTGGCAACATTTTCTTACTTTTTTTGGAATCTAATTGTGATTTAGAGTTTAGGTGTGACCATTTGAACACTTGTTTTGAAGAATAGGTACACTAACCGGCAATATCCTGTTTGATGCCATTGAGCTCGCAGTCCCATATCTTGAGCAGATGGTCCCAGCCGCTGGACAGCACCGTGTTGTAATCCATCCACTGGACGCCGGACACCGCCTCGCGGTGCCCTTTTAACGTTGCCAGTGGTTCCTGAGAAATAAAACGGAGGTCGTAAAATATGTGACGTCAACCGGGGTGAATGGAGATGGGGCGAATAGGGATACATATCGGGAATGGCATTTACCTGATAATTTCTCAAAAACTAGAAACGTGTCATTCGTTTGGGTGGGACGACAGGATTTGAGACTCGGTTTGGTCGGATAGAAGGATCAAAAGCTTCTTGGAACGTAATTGTTAGTTGAATGCACTGGAGACTCTCCAGCTGTTTAATGTTAATTATACATTAGGGTGGCATTCTATCTGTTCAATATCTTGGTCCAATGTCATTGCGTCTCACTCTCTCATGAAGCAAAATGTGAGACTAAGTACACATTAGACAAATAAATTGGACAGGTGGAATACCACCCTTACTCATATTTTTTGGTCAATAAATGTTATACCGTAAACTGGACAAGTGATCATTGGGCTAATAATGGTTGTAGTACACTAGTTACATCACACACAATACAAGTACAGTCTAAAACTCACCCGTGTATTTCCATGATCTTGTCCGCGGTCGGATTTGCTCCTCTTCTTGGCCGGTACATTATCTTCATCTGAAAGACCTATTAACCAAATTAACTATAATTTAGAAGTTCTTTGAGTAATTAGAATAAAATTAATCATTACCCCTCGAAGTTACCGGTCCCAATTTTTTTTATAAAAATACAAAATATATATAAAAGGCACTGGTAAACCTATAAGACGTTAATCTCAACCTAGTATGTAGGTAGGTTATAGTTAGTAGTATACAAGATATAGAGTTATAATGCGCCATACGATTAAATAATAAAGAGTTATATAATATATTAGACCAAGAAAAGTCTGCAACGATTTTGATAGCACACGCAGTGCAAGTGTTATTCATACGTCATAATTTTATAGAAGTTTGACGTTTAAAATAACATCATGAAGATGATGATGATTTCATTTAATTTTAAATATGAATGATTTCATATATATGAACGTAAATAAAAATTAAAGTAGGTACCTATCGTAACAAATCCGGCCCAAGAGTCCATCACAATATATTTTAGTTAGACAAATTTGGGATACGGTCTACATTCTTATGTACACAGATATTGTTTCCTAAGTGTCATAAATTACAAATATCTACTCACTAGCACTCCATAAGCATATATTAGTGTCCCAGCTGCCAGTAGCCAGTCTGGAGGCATCTGCGGACACCGACAAGCACTCCACTCCCTTCTCGTGACCTCGGCACGTCACCACACAGTCCACGGAGTTGTTGGACACATTCCACACCCACAGCATCGCTGATTGGTCATGGGAACCACTAGAAATAATATTAATGCAATGAAGTTATATGTACAGGCAGCCTTTAAAATATGATAAAGGGTCACAAATGTCTTACTACCAGTGGGGAGACACTCCTGACTTTGGTCAAACTCGGCTCCGTTCGGCTCAGCATTGCTCCGAGCAATTATTAGGTTTGACACAACTTGACGTCCCTTTGCGTGCACAACCACAGATAAGATAATTACTTGAATTTTGACAACCCTAAATAGCCGAAAGGGATAGTAGTGCCATAAGTTAGAAAGGGACACCATGATTCGACCCTGAATCGCTGTCAAACTTCGGTTTTGTAGGAAGTGTCCTTTCTGTACGGTAGTACTATTAGTCATTCTGTGTTACCCTAGATTCTCGCTCTTAAGGCTCCTCTTCACGTTGGGCCAACTCCAACGCCAACGGGGGACGCAGCCATGCGGTAGAATGAGATAGCAATATCACTTGCTCCCTCTAACGCATAAATGCGTCCCTCGTTGGCGTTGGCGTTGGCCCAACGTGAAGAGGAGCCATTAGGCTATAATGTGCAGTAAAAATATTTGAGAAATTATTCAGTTGTGCAACTTCTATGTCCATGCTATAAGGTTTTAAAATAATTCTTAAATGGGGCATTAGCTATGAAAAGGGACCTTATCTTCGTTGGCGCTTACGCCGCACAGCGTCGCATGGTATTTATATCGGAGATCGTTAATAATGGCTTAAGCGCCATCGACAATAAAGTTTTCATAGATAACATCAGAAATACAATTCTCTAACTAAAATTATTATGCTCAGACTTTTAGTAACTTCACTTTCCAGCCAAACATATTTAAAAATAATACTTAGCATCAGGACCTCAAATTGAATGCCATCTTTTCCTAAAGATTGGTTCTTATTTCATTAATGCTTCTTACCTAGCAAATACTGCCTGATCACCATTGACGGACACCCAAGAGACCGCTTTGATTGGCGATGTGTGACCTGGTATAGCGAGTTTGTGCTGCCCTTTGGTGGTCCAGATGTGAAGACTGTTGTCATAGCTGCCCGATAGGATCCTGGAAAGTACAACATAAAAACACTCCTGATAAATATACAGTGAAAACTCTATATAGCGACATGACATTATAGAAATTTCCGTTCAATAGAGAGAAATTAATATGAAAGTAAACTAGAGCCAAAAATGTTGATGTTATAGGAAGTGAAATGTTATATCGAGTGACATTATATGGAGTTTACACTGTAGTTCTGAGAGCCTTACTCATCTGGTGTAGTTGATGAGGTATTTTCTTATTATAATGTTTGGACCTAAATAGATTTCTTAAGTGCAAACATAATTTAGTAAAGTTAAAAAAACTTAAATTTAAATATGAGTCAAAATTTTAAAAGCACTGTAACTCCTTACTATACTAATAAATGTAGAATCCATATTGACAATCTTTATCAAGTAGACCATGAAGGCCAGCCGCGGGTTTGTTTTTATGGTAGAGTTGGACCATGTTAAGTTTTCAAGCCAAGTGGTACATCAGTATGGAACATATAGGGCATACATACATATATATATGCATTCTTACTACCAAATTCGTGCACAGTTAGCATGGTCAGAATCTATATAACATTTTAATTAAGTTTTTTCCTTGGTAATGGCTACTAATACCTAATCAGAGTTTTTACCAGGGGTGCGAAACTCCTTCATTTGGGCAAACTCGGCTCAGTTCGGCTCAGCATTGCTCCGAGCAATTATTAGGGTTGACACAACTTGATGTCCCTTTGCATGCACAAACACAGATAAGATAATGGCTTTAATTTTGACAACCCTAAATAGCCGAAAGGGATAGTGTCGACAATGAACCACTGTCAAACTTCGGTTTTGTATGAAACTTCCTTTCTGTATGGTAGTACTATTATTTATTGTGTTTTTACTACATAATTTTAAAGCAGCACTCAAAATTAACTACACTATTAACATATCTTACCAATTTCCATGGGCCTGTACTGCAGAAACCCAATCATCATGCATCAAACAGTCCTGTGGGCTTGGTGCCGGGAACCTCTCCAGATACTCAACCTCCAAAGTCTGTTCGGTAGACACACCCTTCTCTTGAAGATGGTCACCAAGAGGCGAGCACAAAAGTTCCCCACACACTAAGAAATCGAATTCCACTGTCTTTGCTGAGCTGTCAGCCTCTTTTAGCAAGGCATTGACCAATGTGTTGAGGTCTGCAGGTTGCACATTGCTTTGTATGGCGTAGGGACTGTCGGGAACCGCATATCTGAAACACAAGATATGGTATACACATGGAACATTAACGCTACCAGACCGGCAAAATTGTTTAGATAAACGTGGGTACTTACTGTTCTTGTTTAGTAACGAATCGGACTTGCAACTGGGCCTCCGTTGTATCGACGTCCATGATAATTTATTCTTTAGCTAGTACTGTTAAGTATAAATAGACTAAGTAATATAATTTACACGCACGTGTTGAGGTGCTTGGAACAACAATATTTGACACAACATCTCTGAGCGTAAGCTACGCCTTTGGTTTGACAGTTTGACATTGACAACTGAGGGATCTGTTCAATTACTTACTGCATGTTGTAATTTTTTATTTATATCTCCAAGTTCCAAGTAATGTATAAAGTAAAGTTAACTTATTGTAAGCTTAAAAAAAGGTAATAACATACCAATATTAGCATTATTTCTTGTTCAGTTTTGGACCTCTATTTCATTGTAAAATAATTCTTAAATATTCTTCGTGCATTCTTCTAGTAGCACTATCAGTAGTAGCATTTTGAACGGATCTTGTACCAACATAACCACCACATTTAATAAGATGTTCGGAATAACCTTTAAAACATCCACTTGGCATTTTATTTTTTTGCCAAGTTGCATGATTTTTAAAAGTTGAGTTTATTAATTTACCTTAAACAGTACGGTTACCATCAGTTTGTCACTGACATAAACGCCGTCGAGAACGTAATTTACTTTCTATACATCTCGCTCGCACTCGCATATTAGTGCAAACGGGATGTATAGAAAGTAAATTACGTTCTCGACGGCGTTTATGTCAGTGACAAACTGATGGTAACCGTACAGTATAAGGCATGAAGACTGACAGTTGTCAGTTTGACATTGCAATGCTGAGTTTACTACTTTACTGACTAGGTTAGGAAGCATGTGTTTAATTTGTGGGAAATAAATAACAAATAGCAAAATGGTAGTGAAGACACACAAATCTAATCAAGAACCTACGAAATATACCTTGACTAGAAAGGCCGGGAGGAGTATTATTGACCATGCCCCTGTATTTTCGCCTGATGAAAAGTAAGTCTTTTTCTGTTATTGGTACGTGTCTGTTAATAAAAGTATTATTTTATCGTGTTTTTTTTATTATTTTTGCAGATCTTTAGTGGTAATAGTAGAAAATATCGTTCGGGTGTATTGTGTTGAGACAGGAGACTTAGTGCGAACCCTTGAAGCTGACACAGACATAGATGCACTGATTGGCATTTGTTTCGACAAGGATGGCTTCAATCTGTATGGTTGCTCTAGATGTGGTATGCTTATAACATGGACTTTGGAAAGTGGGACTGTGCTTAGGGAATATGTAAGTATTATTGGTTGATAGAATATAAATAGCTTATTTTTCCTTTAATTAATTACTTTCAGATCTATATGCAACTAGGTTTGAATATATTCACATGTTTATTTAAAAAGCAAACTGGAGTTGGTCTACTTTACTAATATATAAATGAATTATCTATTTAAATGAGCAGAATTATACTATCACTGAAGTCTATATGATTTATGAATTTGTTCATGGTTTATAAGCGTTTCTTTTAAGCCACAATAAGTTAAATAAATAAAAATATAAATATTGGCGTTTATTATGAAGACACACTTAATAATCCTATAAATAATTTTGAGGCGCTTTATTTAATACTGTATGTTTTTATCATTTCAGAAATTAAAACTCGACAATAGAAAAGTCACCACATTTGATTTAGTCGACAGTGAGAGATGCTTTATAACTTCAGTTGGTAAAGAAAATAAAATATGTCTTGCTACATTCTATCTAAAGATTGGTGTATTAGAAGCAGAATTCAATAGCAAGGACATACCTTACTTTGGGAGTGTCAGGGTGGCTATAGGATGGTGTAACAGAGACAGATTTGCTGCCATATCTAATTTAACAAAGTTTCTTTTCATCCAAAATTTGGATAAAGCACATGTCCATGCCTAGTGAGTATTTAAATTACATACTTTTATACATTTAGAAAAAAAAATGTTGTTGACTAAAGTCTCAAGTCTCTTAACTCCAATTTAAGTAGTTTTTAACCATAATTGTTAAACATACCAAAAAAAAAACCAGACAAGTGCGAGTCGGACTCTCCCACCAAGGGTTCCATTGTAATAGGCGGAGCGCCGGGGTGGAAGGGATGATTCAGTAAACACAGTATACAGGTTAACAGCTGTAATATCTCCCAGCTTGTACACTCTAAAAACCTCACAATACTTACTATTCTATTATTATATATAATTATTCTACGTGACAGAAGAGGCAATCCCTTATTGAGTGGAGGCGCAAGATCTACATTAAATGTGCTGATCACTCAATATGCACAGACGTGCTAATATGAGTGTCTGCCTATCGCACCTCCCCTGAAAAGGTAGGGGTTCCCTCCCCTGAAAAGAACACTATTAGTGATACAACTTTATTCTTATGTACTAAATAATCTGTATTATTTTTAATTACCTTTAAATTTGAACCTATAATGTCTTTTATTTTATATGGTCCTAAATATAGGTCATTTAATTTATTGTAACATTCATTCTTAGTTAATACTAAATCACCTATCTTAAAATTAACAATGTATGACTTATAATATAATATTTTATATGTTACCTGCATACTTTGATTTTAAAAAATATTTCTAACAAAAACATTGCATTTCACACTTAATATTTCACATTTCAAAGTTATAATATACTTGTATTACATCCTGCTTTATCCAAGTCCAAGTAATCTAAAAAAAATCTTCTCAAAAGATGTTGTAGCTGTGATAGGTAGCTATAATTATAAAAATATTATCTCGCGTTTGTCTACTGCTAAACTTCTGCGTTTTATATAATCCAGTTTTTCCAATAATACTCGTGCTTCTAGAGATACCGTCAATCCGTTTAGTACTACCAGCATGTCCACTAGTTAGTAACAATAATAATCCTTTAGTATAACTTCTATTATTTCCCGATCAGTAATTTTCGTTAACAACGAAATAATTCATACATAACCTTGGTAATTCATCTTGTCCCGCGCGAAAGACCTTACTTAGTTCACCTCGTAACATACTTTTTATTTTAGCTCATTTTTAATGTATAACAATTCTATTATATTTAACCTTTTCCACAATGAGCCATAACCCTAATGTCTGCATTGGGACCTTCCCATAACATAATCAAGTCTCGTAACGATACGTCTAAGCGTGCCTTCGTTCATGGAGAATCTTGATTCATATAAATTGTAGAGCTTACACAACAACATTATCACCATCATTTTTATAGCATAATCAAGTCTCGTAACGATACGTCTAAGCGTGCCTTCGTTAATAGAGAATCTTGATTCATATAAATTGTAGAGCTCACACAAACAACATTATCCGTATTATTTTTACCGGTCCACTATTCCGCATCTTCCATCAATCTCGTCATTATTTACTCGAGCAAATTATTAATTCTGCATCTTTTTTATGATATCTACTACTCTAGGCTGGCCAAGCTCCAAAGACGTAGTACCAGAGTGTCGTGTCCAGTTTATTTGTTTAAGTATAATCCGTTAGAATCCTCAACCAGTAATCCTAAATCCTTTAACATATATTATTTATTCATTTATAATTCGTTAAAAAAAAACTAAACATGATAATTTCCTTCCTAAACACGTTACATCTATGTGATAACTAGTATTATAAGACCAAATATTTACATAATCTTCGTTAGACACGAAAAAAAAAACAAATTCATTACGTTTGTCATCTAAGTCACATGCTGAATAACATTGACATTACACTATCCGTCTGACCTACAGAAACTGTCCGATTTCTGCCTACTCGCGAAAATACACCCGTCCTCGACCTTGCTGACTCGCACTAATCGTACCGCGATTATAGTTTGAGTATGCAAAATTAAACTCGTTACAATTTACGTCTTTAAATAAAAATCGGTAATTATCCGACCATACTATTACCCTCAATCTCCAAGAGTAAATACTCACATCCATCTACCGTTTTAAACGCGACTTTTAAAATCCACAGCTGCAACTTCTTTACAATTATCTTTAACTAATAAATACAGTTATCTCCTGTCATTAACTTATTCCTACTTTTATAACACGTAATACTTCTAATAAATCCTTAAAGTTAACTAAGTAGAAAAATAATACACATAAAAAAAATACAAAACGCGCTAAATACCCTTAAAAATTTCCACCTCGCTCGACGCGACGCTCCCAGCACCCGGCAGCAATGCGTAACCAGACGCGTAGCCTCCATCTCGGACCTCCGTCAAATCCAAACCCGCCGAATCCAATGAAGCGATGTTGATACTGGCCGCGGTCACTATTACGACCTCATTCTTCGTTCTCTGACCACCCATTTTGGTACTGTTGATTACCAATTAATAAGACAAATCACTGGGTAAGTTCGACGCCGCCGGCTTGTCCTCAAAGTCCTCCTCACTGTCGTCGTCCATGATGATTTTATACTCGCAGAATCCTCAAGACCTCACGTGTCACGGTCGCCATGTAATAGGCGGAGCGCCGGGGTGGAGGGGTCTGATTCAGTAAACACAGTATACAGGTTAACAGCTGTAATATCTCCCAGCTTGTACACTCTAAAAACCTCACAATACTTACTATTCTATTATTATATATAATTATTCTACGTGACAGAAGAGGCAATCCCTTATCGAGTGGAGGCGCAAGATCTACATTAAATGTGCTGATCACTCAATATGCACAGACGTGCTAATATGAGTGTCTGCCTATCGCACCATACTTTTTAGTATTTGTTATAAAGCAGCAGCAGAAATACATCATCTGTGATAATTTCAACTGTCTATCACCGTTCATGAGATACAGCCTGGTGACAGACAGATGGACGGACAATGGAGTCTTAGTAATAGGGTCCCGTTTTTACCCGGGTACAGAACCATAAAAAATAATCCTCAATTTTCACTTTTAGTCATAAGAAACCAGTGCTATTATTAGGAAATAGACTACCACGCGAGATAGACTACCCTCTATACTCTATAGCAGGGCTCTCCAAACCCCGGCCCGCGAAGCGTTCCAATCCGGCCCGCCGACAGCGGTCCAATCTGGCCCGCGGCAGCCAGGCTCCAGGTGTTCAGACCTTACATGCTGTGTGCCGTGGCCCGCGCGAAAATTCTGTATTAGCTTACTGCTTGGTGGTCGCAAACACTTATACCTGTTGAACAGATGTTTCATAATATGCAGTCCAGCAGGCGCAGCGTGGTTCCATTTTAATCACCTGTCACTATGCCCGTCACTTTCGCACTTACATACTTGTTAGAACGTAACAGGCATGGTGACAAGCGATAAAAATGTGACAGTGCTACCGCCGCTGGCCCTTAACCCTTACCGCATACGAAGTCATATAAGGCGGATATGATATTAAACTCTATTGACAGCTATTGAAGTTCAAATTTCAATAAATATTTTTTATTACATGCAGTAAGGGGTTAATAGTATAGTGAAATACTTATATCTCTTGTAAACCTGTAATATTACACTTTTCTCACAAATTTCAGTCACTCCAACTACAATGAGTTCCGTATTCTGGATGTGGCGACGCATCACAGCGAGCCTGCCGTGGCCGTTGTGGATACCCTTGGAAGAGCTACCATTTTCAGAGGCAACCTCTTCCACTACCAGGAAGTGGCAAGGGAAGTGTTACATTGGCATTTCTTGCCTGCATTTGCTGTGCGATTTTCTACATCAGGTAAAAATAAATAATGCATTTCCTAGGATGTTTAATATTTTTTATTCAAGTTTAAGAGAAGGGAGAGAAATGATTTCTGAGTCTAGTCTTAAGTCTTGAGCCTAATATAGCCTTAGTAGCTATATTGAAATAAAATTGGTAGGTAGACAGTAAGGCCCCTTATTTCGTTTAAAATAGGCGCAACAAACCAGTATGTTCACAATTTTTTATTCAACTATGATTTATAATTTACAGAACTAAAAAGAATTTTATAGAGCCATAATGACAAGAACAGAAGCCATATAAATTCAGTACCAGGAGCATTCCCTAATAATATTTTTATTGTTAAAATTAGTGTGTTTTTAAAATCTCTTTTTTTTAGGTGGATATCTCATAACGGGAGGCATGGAGAAGGTATTGGTAAAATGGACCATAGCTAACTTGTCCAACAAAGCTGGCGCAAAGGACTTAATCCCCAGGCTGCCGGGAATCATTAGATACATCGCCGTCAGCCACTCCAATATTGCTATTACTCTATCTAACAACTGTAAGTAACCATACTGATGTAGGTAAGCTTTTTATTAATTATTTTTTGTTTTTAAGGGCCAGTATAAATTGACTGATTGATCAATGGCGGTCAGCAGTCAACTATAAAAGTTTACCATACAATAAAAATTAAGAACCATTTGATGGTGACAAATTGATCAATTGATGCAACCGGCCCTAGAGTCAGACCAAGCTAACTCTGCACCGATTTTGATAGCACAGACCGTGCTAGTGTTATTTTAACATCAAACTTCTAAGAAATTATGGCATTTAAAATAACAGTTGCACAGTCTGTGCTATCAAAATCGCTGCAGAGTTAGCTTGGTCTTATTCTAAGTGTTACCTACAGTAGTAGTAATTTGCTAAAAAGGAAAACGAAATCATTTTTAATTGATTTTGACTTGCATTTTATTCCGTTTCGTTCTCCTTTACTAACAAAAGAAATTCAACCTTATTGCCCACACTATTGATTGAAATTCAACTGTTTCTTGTATGGTGGGGCATATTATAACTAAGTATGTGCTCAACTTCCAGCCGTGGTAATAGCCAACGCCCAAATGCAGGTACACTGCACTATTGTAGAGTGCGGCGGACTGTCGTCTGTAGCTCGGTCCACGGGCGGCGCCTTAGTGTACCAAAAGCCAACCGGCTGCCTGTTTATGGGCGGACGGCCGGGACACCTGCAGATGTACTCCACCAAGACAGACAAAATGCTCTTCACTGTAAGTAATAAAATAATAAATATTAGGGGACGTCTTACGCAGATCAACCTAGCCCCAAACTAAGCATAGTTTGTACTATGGGTGTTAGGTGACAATATACATACCTCCTTATATAGATAAATAGATTTGTACTTATATACATAGAAAACACCTATGACTTAGGAACAAATATTTGTGTTCATCACACAAATAAATGACCTTACCGGGATTCTAAGCCAGGACCATCAGCTTCACAGGCAGGGCCACTACCCACTAAGCCAGCCTAGGTCATATGTAAGTAAGATATATAAATTTTGATATATCGCGTATTACACATTTATAGTGCGAGGTGAATAGGTGGGATAAAGGTAGTATAGGTACTAAACAACTTTTACTATTGGACCAACTCCGAAATCTCAAAAAAAAAACTGTTTTTTAAGTATCGGAACAGTTGTTGAGATTTTCTAATTGAGAATGTGGATATTTTTGCGATTTCGTGCTTGATCCCGTAATAAATGTTACCTAAATAGGCACCGACTTTTGACAATCTGCAAACAACCATTTGTATTCATTTAATTTCAGCTTGACATAACACAAACGAACAGCATCCCATCAGAATCCAAACACAACCTCATACCGCTAGAAACAGAAGTGACTTGCGCTGCAATGAACTCGCTCGGGACCTGGCTGGTAACATCAGAATACCGACACGACGGCGTATTATACCCAGAGGAGAGACTCAAGTTCTGGTCAGCCCAGACAGGGCCAAACAGCTTCGTCCCCTTCAAACTTGCAACTTGCGTTAACCTATCCCACGGTGGATCAAGAGTTGTATCCATCGCCCTAAATAGCCAAGCTACGTTTTGCGTTACCGCAGGCACAGATCAGAAATTCAGAATATGGAAGCGAGTACAAATCCAAATTTTCAATAAGCCAAAGGGTTCCTGGTACTGCTATACAGCGTGTTATTACTCGTCTGGAGTCGCTCAGTTCTCGACAAGCAGCGTCTACAATGATATAAAAAAGTTCGAAGTGAAAAATCTGTTTGAGAAAGTCGAGCTGCCTTATATGAAGGCGGTTGGTAAGAAAGACGATCTTATACTGAGGATTATGAATATGCATAAAGAAACTACAGGCACTCAAAAAATCGAATCGGTAGAGGTTGATTCTGAGACGGAGATGGGTGGAGTGGCGATATCGCAGGACGGTTCACTTATAGCGGCTTGGTTTGGTTGTAAACTGACGCTTTGGGATACGCATTTGTGCAACATGAAGACGACTCTGTCGCACCCGGCGCTGCGGCCCAAGGGGAAGCATGTGCAGTTTGGAAGCCATGACGCTGCTCATTATGTGAGTATTTTATCTGAGCACTAATCTAGGGTAATTCGCCAGTAACTGGCCACCCTAAACTTAAAATGAATTCTATTCACCTATAAACAGAATTCATTTTAGTATAAGGTTTCAATAACTGGCCTGCCTTCAATAATTAGCCACCTTACACTAAAATGAATTATGTTTATAGGTGAATATAATTCATTTTTAGTTTAGGGTGGCCAGTTACTAACAGGTGGTCAGTTACTGGCGAATTAGCCTAATTAAAATTCAACACTTCCATTGAAAACAACGATCACTAAGTCCGAAATATGTATTCTAGAATAACAGTTTTTTTGGCAATTACATAGAATTAAATTAAAGAGCTATTGATTTCAGAAGAGGGTAAAGACTGAGAAAATTTCACCTGAGTTTGACAACCAAACTAGATGTCGCTGTATGTTTCCTAGTAACATAAGTTGACATAAGTAACTGAATTGTTAAACGTCAACTTTCAACAACCAAAATTACCGCATATTGTCGGAACAATACTGCGTAGATACGCGCGCGAATTTGATGCACGAATTTTACTTAAGACTATATCTCTTTCATTTGTGGTTTCCATGTTATTTTACTTGATTTATTCAATTGTTTATCATTTACAAATATTACTTTCAGCTGGTGTGCACAACAGAGAACTGCTTGGCAGTGTTCAGTCTACTATCTCTGTCCGTCAAATGGCTAGTGCGGATCAGACCCACGTGTCTGGTCGCCGACGTCCACTCCAACAAGATGGCGATAGTTACCGACGAGAATGACGGTATGTTGATTTCGATTGGCTTTTAAGCAGACTGTTTTTAGGTTCTGGTTATCAATAAAGCCTAAAGTCATAAAACGAACCAAAAGTTACAAAAGAAAACAAATATCTTACATTTTTATAAAATCCGGATGAAATAGTCTATAGCTGATACTATAATTTCCATGCTACTCTCAACTTGTATCGAGTGTTGGTTTACGCGTGTGTAAGGGTGGTATTACACCTGTCTAATTTCTTTGTCCAATGTGTATTTTGTCTCACATTTTGCTTAACGAGAGAGTGAGAGGCAATGACATTGGACCAAGATATTGGACAGATGGAATACCACTCGAAACATCGCGGGTTTAAATATCAATGCTCAAACTAGTAATACCATACATACAGGTCAATTCACAAGAGCTGGCACGAATGTAACGAATGAGTGCCAGCTCTTGGGAATTGAAGCAGCTCTAAGGCATATATATATATACAGGATGGCTAAAAAATAACTGTATTCCCGTTGCAAGGGAGGTTTTGGGGTTATATTGAGCAACTCTTACTATGAAACCAACCCAGAAAGCACTAAAAAAAATTTTGGCTGCTTCATAGAATTTGGCTGGTCCATTTTCAATGGGTTATTTAAAAGTTGCTCAGTATAGTACTAAAACCTCCCTGGCAACAGGAATGAAGTTCTTTGTAGCCACCGTGTATAGTGCATATGACATTACCTAACCAATAAAATGGCGGCCCTGAGTGTGTACCGATACATGTGTCACTCATACAATGCTTCAAAGCTTCGTTCAATCTATTCGTGCTTTTCGCGAATCGACCTGTACCTACATATACTTTTTTGTATCTATGTTGGTAATCTTAAATACTTAGTTTTATTTGTTGACCATCTTCGAAATACCTACCTAGAACAACATAATGAGATATTAAAGACCCATTTTATTTATATTTTCAGTGATCGTATTCAACCCGCATAGTTCTGCACCTATCGTGAAACAGAATCGAGTGTTGGACCCTAAGACTGGTGTGATCAACGTCTGCACATTCGTTCAGTCGGCAAAGTACGAAGCGCGTCTGTACCTGATGAGGAACGATTCGGTAAGTGCTTTGACATACCTGAGTATAGTCTGAGTGTAGCTTTTGAACTGATCTATTGAAAATAATCTATTCAGTATAGGGTAGTTGACTGCTTAGTCAAATCAGTTTCTTTTTTCGAACTGTCAAAACGTTTAGGGGTTGTGCACAAATCACGCGAGGTGTTTTCGGCTACTTTTTGACCCCTTCCTCCCCCTTGGTGATATTTGGTGAGGTTTTTGGCTACCCCCACATATAACCTCACGTGTATTTTTTAGATTTTTTTCCATCCGACCGGTCAAGGCCACGCGCTCCAAAATAACGTAAAATAGACTCGCTATTATTATAAGTGCCGAGTGAAGATTTATGCTTAACGAAACCGAGAAAAAGAAAGTATCTACTCATGTGGTAGATAGTTTATTTTTAATACAGTTGCTCACAAAGTGCTACTTTACGTAGCTGTTTAGCGTGCGGAAAGTTGGTTATGTCGAACTAGTGCTTTTTACTTTTCCAATTTTTTTAAATTTATACTTGTTCCAATTCACGACTACTTATTGATGAGTGTTAATATTAGTTTCCTTTAAACGTCGTAATCAGCATAAAAACCTACTGTTAATGTAAGAATATGAAAAATATACATATTTCATATTTTAATACTTCCTCTTCATCATTATAACACGTTTATTTTTTAATATTGAATATTGAAAATTCCGTTCTTAATAAGGTGTCTGAATGGAACGGAATAGCTGCCAAACGCCCATAGATATAATATACTTAAAGACGACGTCTAAGCGAGCTGTCACTGTTACCACTTTTGTTTAGTGTACGATTAACAATGTTTTACTTATTTTTTCGCAACTGTATTAAAAAACGTCGTTCGATACACGTGCGGAAATGTCATTCTTCACTCGTCCCGAGTCTTCCCACTCGCCTGCGGCTCGTGGCAAGATATCTCGGTACTCGTGAAGTAATGACATACCTTCCGCACTAGCATCGAAATGTACTATTACATTTATATCCCCCTTATACCTTCCCTCCCCCAACGTGATCTGTCGTGATTTTTTCGTGACCCCCTGTCACGGGGAGTTTTCCTAGCCCGGCCTGGGCTTTGCCCAGAGGAAACTCACGGACAATTAAGGTTACTAAATTAACCAATCTAAATCTTAACCAAAAACTCAAGCAGGTGCTTACACTTATTTCCATCAACTATTCAGGGGTTTCTAAAGGATGTCAAAATGAAATGTTAGTTTTGTGACACATAATTTATTTCTATTCTCACACTGAGGAAGGTGTTCTACAAGTAAATCATTTATTAAGCTAGCATTAAGCACCTTATTCTATAATGTCAGACGATAGAGCCGGGTCGTGCCAAAAATGGTTCTACAATGATTTACAAGCAGACCTATCTAAATTTGTTAGTACCTAATTTATCATTTGCCATCACATATGATTCTACTAAATTCTTTAACTTTAAATTTGGAAATGCTTCTAGGACGGAAGGAAAGCGTACACCAACCTCATAACAATATTGCACCGCGGAGCACCACAGAAAGCCAAAGGCCTCAGCTTGAAGGTGTCGTCTCCTCCACCCAGCAGAAAAGCGAAATTCTTATGGCGAACTGCTCACCAGACACACTTGAAGTTTTAGGAATATGGACAGACTTCCATACTCTGATATGCGAACTGATTTCACATACGTAGTAACATAAAAACGAAAACCCCAATCAGCTGAAAGAAACAATTCAAGATTAATAACTAGAAGCATGTGCTCTGCTAACCTAAGAGACATTATATGATCTAAGTTTCTCACCAGCTGGAAATTCCTAGAGTGGACTCATCTCACAGCTCTGATATTCCCATCCCACCACATTGTTTCGCCAGGAGACTGGAAACAAAACGAATGGTCAAATAAGCAGGGACAAAGATTCAACAAGGAGTCAAACCTGAAGACAATTATATTATCATATTCTACTTACTGTCTGTGGCAAAATAACTTCTGCATGAGCTTCCTAGCTCATGGATGCAGCGGCTGCTGCCTAACCAAGACTCGGATCGATGCTACCAGAGCATGATGTATTTAGCTTCACTTTCTAAATTAAAAGATGCCCATCCAGGGCAAAAGCCAACCAGGAAATGATCTCAACCTAACTGTCCCTGGGATAACACAATCAAAATAACAGTAACTAATGAAATTCATGGAATAATTTTTATATGTACGTCCAACATATAGAAATAAATCATATTTAATTATCTAAACATATTTCCACCTTTTTTTGTATTTAAAAATTAAGTTTTGATTTAAATATTTAATTAATATTATTCCATCAATTTAGGATTTAATTTGAAGTAGCAACACCATCAGATTTAATTAGTTTCTAATTGGCCAAATGGTTGTCATTTGTTTTGTTGCTACATCAATGACTTCCTTGCCATAAAACAAAACTATACTATATTCGAGACAATCCTAAAAACGTTAAACTGAATTATACATGCAAAGTGCCGTGTCACAATACCCCTCTCCCCGCTGTTGCGTTTTACCAAGGGTAAAACGCTCGCTGTCCTCAGCGACTATCCTAAATCTAAAACATGTGTCACAAAGAAAAGGAAAAACAAAACTACACTACCTCGACCATACCTAGTATGGGAGCACCTAAAAAAAAACACAACCAAAATGATTGCCGCAGGTTTCGAGAACCCTATCCAGAAAAAAAAAGCCAAAGTAAACCAAACTATCACTACATGCCAAAACCGCTAAACCATAAATTTTAAATTCACGAATTCTCGAACCCACGTAACACTAAATACTAAAAAAATTATGTGGTATCCGAACAGACGGAAAAATCCACACCTTATTCCTAACTAACCAGTGAACATTCCTTGGTTTTACCAGCACAACATTGCGTCGTTGCGCTGGAAAAACCAAACCAACTGCCAGGACTGATGATCAGCATTCCTAAACCTATCTCTACTAGACCGGGCAAAATAAAATTCCGAAATAATTCCTACTTCGAAGTTTACTTTATAAACTTGAGAAGCTAAATAAAATCCAATCAAAAATATAATTCGCAATTCCGAAATTTCCATACTAATCCTAAAACGTCGCAACCCTACAGGTTGAGGACACCTATAATTGTCTCAACCCTTCAGGTTGACAACGACAACAAACCCAAACCAACAAAATACCAATCCTAAAAAAAACCAACAACAAATGGTTGAATTGGACACATCTTAACTGTGCCAACTCTTCCATTACACAAAACTAACCAAACCATACCAAAACATCTAGGCCCTTCGAGTTGGTGAGAGTAACCTATCCCCCAACTCTCCGGATCACAAAACAAACCGACCAAAACCTTACACAACTCTGAGGTTGCAACATGCCCAAAAATCTCAACCATTGAGGTTGAGTACTGAAACAGTATCGCACGCCAGGCATGATTGGCGGCGATACCGCGTGTCGCATCTTCGCCTACAAAATATTTCTCGTTGTATCGGCAGCGCGAACACAAAAATCGTGTGCCTCACCAACGCCTCTATGGCTTGGACTTATGGGCAACACGTACAGAAAAAGGTACCCACCAGCGAGTACCAGTCGACGCCTGAAAAGAGCAAGAACCCATCGGAGTACATAAAAAGAACGCAAAACGTCCGTGGTATGCGGTGCGCGCCCCGCCATACCTCACAAAATCTCCTGGGTGTGGACCCCTGTCGACCTAAAACACAAAACGCACCAACACGGCGCTCGGGTGTGGTAAGCACCCGATAACTACCCTCAAAAAAAAACCTATTGGCCGTATTAAGGATCGCTCCATAACTTAAAAAATGAGCTTGATTGTAACGCCCCTTTCATACTCCACGCATTTAGAGCACTGTTCCAAGAACCCTTTCATTCATCACACAAAACAAAAAAATAGTAGTGAAAACAGACATTGCTGCTCACCACGTTCCGCACATACAGTCGTGATTGAATATTTTTACCACAATATCCAACACTCCAAACGACACAACCGTAGAACGAAACGTTATGGCGTAAGCGAGGGCGTTTACTCTGGCGGCAAGGTGAAAGCTAAAAAACCGGGACCTTGCGTCCAGAGAAAACCTCCACCTCCAAAACCTACCAAAACCCTTGTGTCCGAATCCTTAATACGCCACGATCCAAGCTCCATGTCCAAAATCCAAAACGAAACTTCACCTAGCACCATATAAAAAACTTCAATTTGACTTAAACTTGGTGCTAAAAACATCATCCTAACGTTACATCATTAAATGGAATGTATTGAAACAAACCGTAATGATAAACCAAGTTACTCAATAACTTCAAAAAAAAACGAGCGTTTATTAAACGCTGACACGTTACGACTTAAGTTTGGACCCTAAAAATATCATGTTTCTGAACGCACCCTTTGTTGAACTTATTTATTTACTCTATGGTATAGCGTCTATGCTTTTAAAAAGTTAAATGTCACTGAGATATTTTGCGAATTATAACCTTACCTACAAAATAACTTTCGCCGCATTTATCATTTATTACTAGATTCATCTATATTTTAGCCACTTTAAAGTACAACAAATTGGAAAACTAAATATGAGTGTGATCAACTTCGAACAAATACCTACTTAGAACTTCAATATTTAGTTTGTCAAAATGCGAACTTGGAATGGAATTAAATCTACTAATAAACACAGGTAATCTACCAAATAATGAGAAACGGAGTCGACTTTCGTTCTCACACTCTAAACTGAACGCAAAATCTCTGTAACGTTCCCTGTATTCTATAAAATAACCAAACTAGTGTGTATAATCAACTCTAATTTTAATGAAATTGTTACAGATTACTATAAAACTGTGCTAAATTTGAACAACAGACCACCATAAAAGCAATAGATATCCAGCTATGCCTATAACTGGACACCGGACTACAGGAATTTGCAACTTTGAAAATCAAACAATGTTAAATCATGAGAACACAGGCACTGGCAGTGCGCTGAAGAAGTATATCTTCACAAATCAAAATCATTTCCTAATCAGGAACACAACAGAAGTCACTTGCCAGAGACTATCGACCTTGCTGCTGCCGGACTCAAACATTTCCACTTCTCTGCCGTTCCTGCAAACTTCCAAGTACTGCCAGCGACGCCTCAGATTTGATCCACCTTCATAAATAAGTTCAACGGGCATTAAACATTAAAAGTGTACTGAAACCGCCGTTGTATAATAAGTATAACTCAAAATATTGAAATATGATGGCAAAAGACTTACAAATTGATGTGGCACTATTGTATCATTACTATTTATAATAAACAATGCTAAATTTATTGTGTTTTTTTTTACTACAATGAACCCTTTTTAGCTCTGTGTAAGTATCTTACATATTTCATATAAACAAAATTTGTATCAAAGCTATTGATAACAGTGAAAGCAAAAAGCAAGCCACTAACTAAAATAAATTATTATACAAAATTTGTCCTAATTGCAAGCTTTCAAGTTGAAGTCTATCTAGAAAAAAAACGTTCCAAAATCAAGTATGTACACACTGTATGTTCATACAATTTACCAAACACAATTTCCTACGTTCTTAAAGCCGAAAAAATATCCATCTGTGGCTAAATATCTAATATATTTTTAAACTAAAAGGTATTTTGAGTTAAAATTTTACACTTAAACAATACTTCTCAAATTTCTTAACAGTTTCTGCACAAGCTTAAAGCTTTCGAAATTGAACTAAAAGATCATTGACTTGACCTTAACAACATGACATACAACTCAATTGCAGTACTTATAAAAGCTCTGCCCAAATATTTGTCTATACCTAACCAAGTTATACAACAAAATTAAAAAAAATGCTTTTTAAATCCTCAAAAATGCAAAATATCTAGGTCTCAATCTTTAGAGACAAGCTCACAAGCAAAAAAGTAGCAAAATGTACTAAAAGTTTGACACTTTCAACTTCCTGACAAAATGTCAGCACAAATTTTACTAACTGAAAATCAAAGCATTTCATTTACGGATTTCACCAGAAATTCTGAATTTCGTGCAGCAAATTGGACAAAACTAACTGTAAAACAGCTAAAGCTTAACCTGGATGGTATCAAAGTGTGCAAAGCCAAAGCACAAGCTCAAAATTAATACTTAACCGTAAGTATTGCAAAACTTTTCTCATCAATATGTAATGGCAATGATATAAACTGAATTTGATGGAAATACTTAGCTTAAAACAAAAAGAAATCTCTTTAATGGGCGCCAAATTGTCACGGTGGTTTTCCTAGCCCGGCTGGGGCTTTGCCCAGAGGAAACTCACGGACAATTAAGGTTACTAAATTAACCAATCTAAATCTTAACCAAAAACTCAAGCAGGTGCTTACACTTATTTCCATCAACTATTCAGGGGTTTCTAAAGGATGTCAAAATGAAATGTTAGTTTTGTGACACATAATTTATTTCTATTCTCACACTGAGGAAGGTGTTCTACAAGTAAATCATTTATTAAGCTAGCATTAAGCACCTTATTCTATAATGTCAGACGATAGAGCCGGGTCGTGCCAAAAATGGTTCTACAATGATTTACAAGCAGACCTATCTAAATTTGTTAGTACCTAATTTATCATTTGCCATCACATATGATTCTACTAAATTCTTTAACTTTAAATTTGGAAATGCTTCTAGGACGGAAGGAAAGCGTACACCAACCTCATAACAATATTGCACCGCGGAGCACCACAGAAAGCCAAAGGCCTCAGCTTGAAGGTGTCGTCTCCTCCACCCAGCAGAAAAGCGAAATTCTTATGGCGAACTGCTCACCAGACACACTTGAAGTTTTAGGAATATGGACAGACTTCCATACTCTGATATGCGAACTGATTTCACATACGTAGTAACATAAAAACGAAAACCCCAATCAGCTGAAAGAAACAATTCAAGATTAATAACTAGAAGCATGTGCTCTGCTAACCTAAGAGACATTATATGATCTAAGTTTCTCACCAGCTGGAAATTCCTAGAGTGGACTCATCTCACAGCTCTGATATTCCCATCCCACCACATTGTTTCGCCAGGAGACTGGAAACAAAACGAATGGTCAAATAAGCAGGGACAAAGATTCAACAAGGAGTCAAACCTGAAGACAATTATATTATCATATTCTACTTACTGTCTGTGGCAAAATAACTTCTGCATGAGCTTCCTAGCTCATGGATGCAGCGGCTGCTGCCTAACCAAGACTCGGATCGATGCTACCAGAGCATGATGTATTTAGCTTCACTTTCTAAATTAAAAGATGCCCATCCAGGGCAAAAGCCAACCAGGAAATGATCTCAACCTAACTGTCCCTGGGATAACACAATCAAAATAACAGTAACTAATGAAATTCATGGAATAATTTTTATATGTACGTCCAACATATAGAAATAAATCATATTTAATTATCTAAACATATTTCCACCTTTTTTTGTATTTAAAAATTAAGTTTTGATTTAAATATTTAATTAATATTATTCCATCAATTTAGGATTTAATTTGAAGTAGCAACACCATCAGATTTAATTAGTTTCTAATTGGCCAAATGGTTGTCATTTGTTTTGTTGCTACATCAATGACTTCCTTGCCATAAAACAAAACTATACTATATTCGAGACAATCCTAAAAACGTTAAACTGAATTATACATGCAAAGTGCCGTGTCACACCCCCACCCCTCTATCGGACCTCGCGTGATTTGTGCACAAGCCCTTAGCTACTATGGGGTCTCTATGAAATACAGAACAATGACGTCACGGTCAAGTTACCTACTCTTTATAGTTCTTTCGGATTTTTCTGGTGCTTTATTTCGTGCCTAATGTATGAAATAATTTATTTAAAATACAGGAAACATCCCTATTGTGTTAAAAACCGCAAACGCCATAAAAAAGGTTCAGAGCGCTATTTAATGTTTGTCAATTAACATCTCTATAGCCGTAGGCAGTAGATTCATATTGGATTGTACTAACCAGCAGTAGTATCTACCTGGAGTGATCACACTTTAAGATGCCTACTGTTTTGTCTAGATACCTATTTTTTGCTTAGATTTTTATAAGTACTTATCCCTTTGACAGCCATGAGGCCATGACACGCCGCATATGATAGGCGTGACGTTCAAAGGGTTCAGGCAAAATGCCAAATTGTGTCAATGCAATTTTTTTACTGTACTAACTGTGCGCTCTGCGATACTTGCCTATCAAAAATACCGTCTAACGTGACACTGAGGTCATACTTCACTCAACACTATACAAAGAGAGAGTAAAGTATGTATTCGAAGAACAAAATTCGTAAGTATTCCTATATCTACTAACCTTGTTTTATAAAAGTACTTAGGGAAAAATAAGAAAGGACTTCTCGTAATGTAGAACGTAGATTAAAATATATGTGACGTTCCACGGGAAAAGGTACCTTATGAGGGTTTCTAGTTTCGGAGATATGAAATGTTTTGTAAAGAGGTGAAAAAATGCTCAATTTTTTTTTATTGTGTGACCTGAAACCTTAATGCGTAACGTTTGTTTACCTGTTTTTATTTTTGTTATAAGTTAGTTATAAGCCTAGTAATATCGTCTCAGAGTTTAGTAGAAAAGGTACCTTATGGAAAAAAGATTGAAAATTCCCAAAAAAACTAGTCAATACGGGAAAAGAAGTTTGGTAGAGAACTGTATTAGCATTCTGCAAAACTAATTTGATAATTTCAGTTCTGGTTGGGGCGCCTCGCAAATATTATAACCGTACATAGACCGACATCACAAATCCAAGTAGCCTGCTATTATACCAAAGTTACTCTCGTCAAGTCTTTCTTAACTAGAATAATCTTCATTTGGTTTGGTCGCATGCAGTAAATCAGCCATTGGTTTGCTGAAAAATGCCAATACCCGACGCATTACCTTATGGAATATCTGAGGTCATTGAACCTCAATGCCGCTTATCTTCAATAGCAACCGAAATATATTATTGATAAGAAATAGACGTTTTATACCAGGTTAACCCCAAAATATTATTAGTTTATCCTAACTGTTCCATCATCATCATCATGCCTCATCATGTAACTTAATCACAAGGTACCTTTTCATTACATACAAATTATTGGTCTTTTTTAAGATTATTATGACGAAGAACTAATTAAATTTGGGGCAGTTTAATGTAAATTAATATTTTCTATTCATAAAAGATAAACTGTAATATGATTGATATTTTGTAGTGATGTATTATTAGATTTATTTCCATAAGGTACCTTTTCGTAAATGTATGGAGCAAATACTGTTATTGTTATGTAAGTTTAAAGTGGCATAAGGGGTTAAATATAGTATTTAGTTGGGGTTTTAGGATTTATTTCATTTGAATGACAGAATTTCTTTCATATGTGCTCAGAAAAATTGATTGTGTGTCACATTAAAAGTAAAAATATTCAATTTTGTGATTTTATATGAAAAAGTCAGAAAATACATTTTCACCTCTAAATCGGTATTGTTTTTTGCTTAAACTGTCTGTCAGTGTCGTTTTCTAATAGATAAAATTTAAATCTTGAGAGCTCATTGCAATCAATCGTGAAAATGAAATAAAACTTTATTTTCAAGAGATTGGTTAGTATACACATAAATCAGTCGATATCAAAAGTTTCTATTTGCATTACAGAACAAGTCGCAATATTTTTTAAATCTCAGATATATAAGGTATTATTATTTGTAGTCAACTATGTAACTTACTGCAGGAACATAGTTTTTTAGGCGGCTAAACTTAAAACTTCTCTATCGTAAAGTTGCTCATTTCACAACATTATTTTCAAAAAATCATATCTCTGTAACTACGCAACCTAGAAGGTTGATCTTTTGTGTTATCGATAGCTTATCTATTGTAGATTACTGGGGTATGCATAACTCCATACCCGCCATAAGGTACCTTTGACCGTGGGACGTCACATATGTACTTGAAAGGCTGTTTTTCTACCAGACGTATGCTTATCTGATAATATGAAATATAATGAGAAATGGTTTATTTCCATTCAGCTCTGAAAACCTGTTTCAATTATATAGGGCTCATTTAGACGGCGCGCGAACTCGCATGCGATTTTAGTTACATTGCGGACCATTGAGGTTACAACATTTCAGCCGACTGATCAAATAACGCAATGTAATGAAAAGTTCTTGCACCGTCTAAATGAGCCCTAAAGTTTAGGCCTCTCTCAATGTACAGTATCAAATATATCGGAACACATCCTTATTTCTATGATCTAAAGGCGTGTTACGATATACTTGGCCACTTCTGCCGTCGCTCTCTATTTGTTGCTGACTGTACCTTCTCCGTACTTTGGTGGAAAAGCATTCTTTAACTAACAATACTAACCTATTATCACTATTATCATCCATAATGTATGAAGTTAACCATTTTATACAGGAAATCTACTGTCTCGAGCCCGAGCAGACCAAAAAAGGCCAGCTAGAAGTGATCTCGCACGCGAACCTGCCCACGTCCAACTTTGGAGCCCTACTGGCTGAACAGCAGGTGTCCGAAGTCACGCCCGCGCAAGCAGGGGAATTGGAAGAACTTAACCAAGATGCTTTGGGAAGTGGAGCCATACAACAGGTATGTCCTTGTATCTTTGGACCGAAGGGTTTGTTATTTTGAAATTAACCGTTTCTTCTTTAAAAAAAACTATTATTAAGAGTCCACAGCAAGCTCGGCCGTATTTCACCTTCCCATACAAACGAAGTTTCGTTCTCATTTTAAAACTGCGTGTTGGATTGTAATGAAACTTTGCCCATACAATGACCTGAGGTATATCTAGTTTTGTAATTAGTTTATATAGCTCTAGTTTATAAAACAAACAAAATAGAGCAAAAACATGTTTTGTATGAAAAATTTTAATTCGCTTTATTTTTTAACTATGGTATTTGAACAGCTACATAAACTAATTACAGGAATAGATATACCTTATCCTATTGTAAGTACAGTTTCAGGGCAATCTAGCTAGTCGTTTTTAAAATGAGAGTGCAACTACGTTTGTATGGTGTACCGAGCTTGCTGCGGACTCCTAAAAAGTCGTAACTGACCAAACGCCAAGAGTATCAGATAAAAATAATCTAGTTGTACTACTTACTAAATCGAAGTTAAAACAATTTAGAATATTAACAGATGGCCTGGCATTTTTTTTGTCAATGTCGTCTTAATCCATACTTATATATATATATATTAATATTTATAATATTATAAAGGCGAAAGTGTGTCTGTCTGTTACCTCTTCACGCTTAAGCCGTAGAACCAATTTAGTTGAAATTTGGTATACAGATAGTTTGAGTCCCGGGGAAGGACATAGAATAGTTTTTATGTCGGAAATCATCCCTGAAGAGAGTGCAAAGGGGGGTGGAATTGAAAGAGTTAATGAATTGCCTAATAATTGAAGTAAGCAATGCGCGAATTGAATGATTGTTATTAGCCTTATGAAGGCGCTATACCTACTTTAGCTGCGTTCACTAATTCCACGCAGACGAAGTCGCGGGCAAAAGCTAGTATTGTTATTTATTATTCAATAAAATGGAACATAAAAGGGTTGTGTTCAACGTCACTAAAACAAGTTAATCTTGTTCCAGTTCCTGTCAGCCGCGCCACACATGCTACCGCCAGTCAATCTCATTTGCACTGAATTCCTCGAGCACATATCCGGGCAAGAAATCGCCGAAGACCCAGAGGTCACAGACAAAAGTATCATGGAAGTAGACCTTCAATCTTCAGACGATGACATAGAAGAAGTTAAGGTACATGAAAAGCCTAAGACGCAACTATGGACACCGAACTATGAAGCGATTAAGAAGAAACGGTTAAAGAAAATACTTACGACGCCGTTGCTTCGGGAGGATGCGGCGGGGGCTGTTTTTGGTTTAAGTAAATAAAGCTTTTAGTGTATTTTGTGGTTTCATTTTATTCTCTTGCTACCATTTGATAACCGCACAGAAATACACAGTCACTGCATTATGAAGCGTTTGCAAAGAGCACGAGGTCTCCACTCATCAGCGCAGTTTTACTTGTAAAATATTTTATAATTTGAGCAGCACAACTTAGTTGTATTTTTTTACACTATAACAAACCAGGCACACTCCTAAAAAAATTTTTTTGTAATCGTATGGTGCCTTGCTAAACGGCCACTTGGCCACCAAAATTTTCAAAGGATACTTAACTTTATTATTTTTTATTAAGATTTAATTTCCAATAATCATAAATTTTGAGATGTGGCCGTATAGCAGGGCCTGTGCGGTACAGCCATTTCGCTGAACCTGAACCAACGGGGCCTTAACATTATAGAAATGTTTAGCATTTGTAAAACATGACACATTTTCGAGCATGTCTTCAATATTAGGTAGGCATATGACGTTGGTAAAGTTACTACTACCTACCTAAATATTTATCTATATTTTCACAGAAATACATACACGTCTCGCCAGACATTAAGGTTGTTTACATAATATAACTAATTACACACAACGATCTTCATTGGTACCTACTATTTGTCTGTGATAAAATAATTACAAAATAAATAACACGTTCAGTTACCTCCTTATCAAGGTTATTATAGCTGTAATTTACGTAAAGCAAGTGGTATACGAATTGTTGCAAAATTATATTCTCCGTGACTATTTTACTGTCAATTAATTCTCTACAGTTCGCATTTCTCAACCGATACTTGTGAAATTTTGTGAGCATACTCAATCATTGTTTGCTTAGATTTTTGATTGAGCCATGGGGTTTAGCGAGGTATACAGCTCAGAGCGACTAGTGTAGGGCAATGGTAAAAGTTACCAATGTGAATCGTAAGCGAATTTCAAGATTGAAACTCATGAATCATACTGAACATACCCACGTGGGACGTGGGCGTTGGCCTAGCTAGGTTCTAGGCCTCTCCAAACTTGTTGACCCCTGGGCCTTCGCTCTACTTGTTTCGGATTCCGAATAGGTACGTTCGCGGATCGGATCCGGTCCGCGGGCCGTATTTTAGAGACATATCTGTCTTGCTTGAATAATATCCTGTAGTACTTACCTAGTATTCTGCTAGTATTGTATTTTAAAAATAATATTTAGTCGATTCGACTCAGGTCAAATTGCACCGGTAACGGTACAGTTGCTGGACTGATTAGGTACTCGGTTAGAACTTAAAGATTTTCCCTACAATAAAATTTTTGCATACGTTGATAGGTGCAGACTCTTTGGTGTAACCGGCCCTTAGTTTAAGAGGATCTAACTGTTGTACAAATATCGTTAGCTCTTATCGTTGTACTGATGATTTCATTGCTTTGTTTGAAGCGAGATATTGTTACGATGAAGCTACTAAATCACGAGGAAGTGAACGCAATAATTAAGCAATATGGGAAATTCAAAGTACTTCATTATACGATTTCTAAGTATTCCGACAGTTTGATCGGTTATTTAGGAGAACATTTAAAGCTAACAGTCACAGTCGAAGCAAATGGAGTTCATTCTGATTACAAGTTCTTTGTGAAGTGCATGCCGAAAGACCAATGGCTGGCAGAGTTTCTGATAGAATCGAATTTCTTCCGTAAAGAATACGTGATGTTGAGTGACTTATTTGTAAAATTTGATCAAAATGGGGGTAAGTGTAATCAAACCTACTCTTAACATGAAGAGGATTTACCTACCTAAAATAAGTTATTTTAATATATTAACAACTCTTATATGAGTAAAACAAGTATGTTGATTTTTTAATTAGGCTAAGATTTAAAAGGCAGAGTACCTACTCAACGAAAACACCGTGTACCTACTAAGTTAGGGAACATTTTAATGCAATTGGTGCAAAAAAATGCATCTTGTTTTCGATTAAGTAACACTATAATTTGTTATTCACAAAACTAAAAAATATTTTAAATTCAAAGTACGCAATGTAATGCATTTAAATTGTTTTATTTAATTAGCTTTACCTGCGTATAAAATTGATTACGTTAATCACTTATTCCAGGAAGTAAATGGCGTCCAAAATCGCTCATGATAAAAAAAGACATCTTTATATTTGAAGACGTGAAAGAACTAGGATATCAAATGCTTCGCCAAGAAGGTGTTCTAAATTACGAGGAAATGAATGCTGTAGTGAAAACGTTAGCTCGGTTTCACGCTCACTCGTTCATTTACGAAGAAAAAAAGTCTCAAGAACTGCACAGATCTTACAGAATTTGGGAAGATTTTAGCGAACATTTAAAAGAATGCGAGGACCTCAGTTGGCGCAATACCGGCAGAAACGCCGTCATCGAATTTCTCAAAGTCAATTCCAAACGCAAAACCGAATCAAACTTTTCTAAAAATGTCAGGGAACTAATAATCTCTTTATTCGACGATGCTTTGAGCTTAACGAGACCTAGTGCAAAATACCGGAATACTGTGATCCATCGCGATCTCTGGTGTAACAATATACTAATAAAATCCGATAATGAGAAGTATCACGCTCTGATAGTTGACTTCCAGACAGTCTTGTACGGTGCTCCAACATTGGACTTATCTTCATTTATATACTTTAACACTACGAAAGAATTCAGGGACAAATACCTTGATGATATTCTTAATGTCTACTACGAAGAATTATCCAAAGAAGTGGAAGCTGTAGTTGACGTTGATTTTTCAACGATTTTAAGTAAACCTAAGTTTATGGAGTCTTATGATGAGAGTATTCTATTTGGGATGACACAAGCGGCAATAATAGTGCCTATAATAGCACTGCCTGTGAAGAAGAGAGAAGAATTGTTCTGTGACCCGGTATCTATTGATAGGATAAACAACGTGTCGCGTAGTCAGGAGATATTGGACGTGGCTAAAGAAGACTCAGCCTATAACTCAAGAATCACAGAGCTGTTTGAAGACCTCATTGAAAGATACTATTATCTTATAAACAGAGAAGACAGAAAAATTGGTGCTTAAGGCCACCGCATCATACGAATAGGTATGAATATTCATCATATATGAATATTCGAGTGACCCGAGAAACCCGGCGGCAAAATCGGAGCCGAAGTACAATTCGAGAATATTTGGCATTAAACAAACATGTCCTACAATAGTAACAATATTATGATCTCTTTAGACTTGTCTTTGAAGGTACCTGTGGTACCTACTACTGAAAAAAAGTTGTAGTATGTAATTAATCTAATTACCTATGTAACGGTTTCCTACCCTAGAGACGTAAATGGAAAGTCTCAAATGTAACTTTTTTTTTAAATAAAATTATAACCTCATATCAGACCATAAATGCATTTGTTTAAAATTTATTTTATTCATAGCGTCTGTCAGATTTAGTCGTAACATCGTAATAGGTACCCGCTGCCTACCTGCTCTAAAACCACAACTTTAATTAGAGGTAATTAAAGTTGTAATAATAGCCTGCGGTTTTTATTTAGAATGTTCTAATAGTTAAGTATATACGGAACCTCACATTGAGTATGGACAATATGGACATGCACTGACAAGAGTGATACCTAGGTACTAGTTGACTTTCGTCGTCAAAGAGAGCAAACAGCGGCAGAAGGCCCCTAGCCTTGGAGAAAACGCTTCAAGTTATAAGCCATTTGCCTTGCCACGATTTATTCATTAAGGCCCCATGAGTTCACGTTCTTTTCTCACTCTCGCTGAGCGTAAGCGTGAGCGAGATGGCTGTGCGACTGTGCGTGAGAAGAGAGAGAGACCTCAAGTTTGCTAATTAAAATTTAAGCAACGGTATTGTGATCTAAAAAAGCCTTACGATTTTTCAAAAACTACTGGCTGACCCTGCGGCACCTTAAATTTACTCAATCCAAACTTCCGGCTATGCAGTCATCTTTTTATACTTGAAGTGAGCCATGTGCTCAGTCGTACTCTTATAGTATTATAGGTTCTCTTATTTATTTAATTTTTAGGTACTAGATTGTTTTTACTTGTGGATTGTGAATATTTATTTAGTTTTCAGTGCATTTGGAGTGTATAGTTATTCAGTGTTTTTAGTTTTTGTACTTCATAAATTATAATATATATTCTATGTGTACCTACTTAATAGTCCATGGGCCAGCTGGTCAAATTTTTGAAAATGGTATAAATTGGGGGTACCAAGTTTCCTTTTCACAGCAGTTAGATAGGCTTATTATGATGTTAAAAAACCATGATTGCCATCTCAAAATGGTAGCTAACAAAAATGGCCGCCAATCCAAGATGGCGGATATTGAGTTTAAAAAATCAGCCGTAACTCGAGAAGTATTCGTCCGATTTCATTGCAATTTTTTTTAAACAAAAGCTCTATATGTGAGCTTAAAATTATGTTTACATATTATATCGATAAAGTCGACCGTGAATTAGTAATTAAAGAAATATTGTAAATTTTCTTATTTTTTTGTGATACTTTTTTTTTAATTCAGTTTTTACGAAGTATCTCGTACATTACAAAAAAGTTTTAAATGAGACAAAATAGTGTGTTAAATTAGCTTTAATTTGACGTATTATTTGTATGGAACTGAAGACTGAAAACACATGGAAACATGAATTAAATTTACTTCTGTTGAAATTCATCGTTGACTAAATAACTGCGTACAGAACAAAAATCTTCAGATAGAAGTTGTAGAGTACAAAAAACATGTTTTTAGTATAGTTTAATAATAATAGTAAAATGATAGTAATAATGGTTTAATTTTTTACAAGTAAAAACTACTTTAAACTCTCGCGTTTTGTATACTTAATTAAATTCATTAATGTTACTAACGGGTCAAACGGGATTAAATTTAATTATTCGCTGAAACGTCGGAAAAAAGGTAAAATAATGAAATTATATCGCGTTAGACCCGTTATTGACATTAATTAGGTAATAACTAGTATTCGATTGAAATAGTAATTTCTTCAGTGAACTGCGTACAGAACAAAAAGCGTCAGATAGAAGTTGTAGAGTACAAAAATGATATTTATAGTATAATTTAATAATTTATAATAATAGTAGCAGGGCTCGGAAACCGTTTTATTTTTCAAACCGGTTTCGTTCATAAACCCGGGAACGAAAAGGATTTCGTTTCGGTTACCAGTTAAAGAACTGTTCGATTGAGATACCGTTGAGATGCGTTCGCCTTTCGTTTTTGTGGAACTAAATTAACCGATTAAATTGAAAATGTCGAATTGATCCAAGTAAAAACTGGTATTCGGTATAAATAGAAATGTCTTCAGTGAAAATGTGTTCGGCTACAAATAAAGTGAACTATATATGTGTATAATATGTGGCGAGATAGGCCCTAAAAGACGGACAATCGTGGGCATTGTTATTTAATGCAGCATTAATAAGGAGTTTTGAGGCTATTAGTAACCGACGTGACATACCGGATGAATTTTTAGGTATATAGGTACTGTGAAATATCACTGCCAATATAGAGTCCATTTCACCAATATCACGTCTTTAATAAAATTACAGACAAAAAGACTCCCTACGCTCGTGGTTCGAAAAATGGAATCTTGAGCGTAGCGAGGTTTTCACTACACCAACACGAGGAAAATACTAACTGTAAAATATCAAACAAAATCAAAGCGAATCGATTCAAAATGAATGTTATTAAATGTTAATATTCAAAATCATCATTTAAAAGCCAATTCTACCAGCAAACATAAGAAAACAACTCAAAATTTGCATTTGATTACTTTGCCTCACATGTGAATAAAATGCAACTATCTTATCAGCTTGGAACAATCAAGAGAGCCTTTATCCGCTGGTGTGGTGAAATGATATTGTAACTGCAGAAGCATGTTATCATAAACCCAAGAGTAAAATCTCAAAATTCTCTATTTACTTGCGAAACTTATTTCTTACTTAGACGACCGGTCTGGCCTAGTGGATAGTGACCCTGTCTGCTAAGCCGATGGTCCTGGGTTCGAATCCCAGTAAGGGCATTTATTTGTGTGATGAACACTAATATTTGTTCCTGAGTCATGGTTGTTTTCTATGTATATAAGTATGTATTTATCTATACAAGTATGTATATCGTCGCCTAGTACCCATAGTACAAGCTTTGCTTAGTTTGGGGCTAGGTTTGATCTGTGTAAGATGTCCCCTAATATTTATATTTATTTACTTAATAGAGGATGTCGTCAGCGTAACAGATTCTTCAAATAATTTTTCTTAAATATAACTTAAGTAAAGAGTTTTTATCCGGTACCTATGTCACGTCGTTTAGTAATAGACTCTAGTGGACTCTAGACTGGTATACAATGGCGTCCAAGCTCTGAACCAGCTTGGAAGGCAAAACAGAGTGCAACTGGTATGTATCCCAGGGCACGAGGGATTCATAGGCAATGAAAATGCAGATGAACTTGCCAGAGCTGGATCTTTAGGTAACCTTATAGGTCCGGAACGATTCGTGGGGCTCTCACAGGGAACCATCATAACGGCTATTAAAGACCATACTAAGATCAAACATCAGGAAGAATGGGACAGTCTGACGGGTCTAAAGCACGCAAAGCTCTTTATGCAAGGAGTAGACTCCGGTTGGAGCAAAAAGCTTTGGAAACTTAGCAAAAGACAACTCCAAATCATAACAAGGTGTTTACTGGACATTACGGGGTCAAAGGAATTCTGGCCAAGATGGGACACTCTGACAACACCGATTGTCGTATGTGTGGCGAAGAGAGACAGTAAAACACCTAATTTGTGAATGTCACGCCCTCGCCAGAAAAATAATTAAGGACTTTGGAGTAGGATATCTTGAACCAAAGGACTTTAAAACGCTAACCATGAGCTCTATCATCCGGCACAGGGATATATGGTGGGAAAAGCTCTTGAGTAGTTGACGGATCTTTTCTAGGGGGTAATTGCGCAAAAGATCCCTATGGATCGAAGTGTATCCAAGCAAGGGCCCCCGAAAACAATAAGATAAGAATAGACTCAAAATTCCTTATTAATGCTGCATTAAAATTGAATAATACTGCCTACTGTCCATCATTTGGGGGGGTACTTTACAAAATGGTCTTATTTCGCTACATATTATACAAATATCTAGTTCACTTTGCATCATCTTGATTTGTAGCCGAAAAGATTTTCACTGAATAACTAGTTTTTAGGGTTCCGTACCCAAAGGGTAAAACGGGACCCTATTACTAAGACTTCGCTGTCCGTCCGTCCGTCCGTCCGTCCGTCCGTCCGTCCGTCCGTCCGTCCGTCTGTCACCAGGCTGTATCTCACGAACCGTGATAGCTAGACAGTTGAAATTTTCACAGATGATGTATTTCTGTTGCCGCTATAACAACAAATACTAAAAACAGAATAAAATAAAGATTTAAATGGGGCTCCCATACAACAAACGTGATTTTTGACCAAAGTTAAGCAACGTCGGGAGTGGTCAGTACTTGGATGGGTGACCGTTTTTTTTTTTTGCTTTTTTTTTTGTTTTTTTTTATATGGTACGGAACCCCTTCGTGCGCGAGTCCGACTCGCACTTGCCCGATTTTTAGCTAATTAATGTTACTAACGGGTCAAACGCGATTAAATTTCATTTTTAACCTTTTTTCCGACGTTTCAATGAATAATGAAATTTAATCGCGTTAGATCTGTTAGTAACATTAATTATGTATACAAAACGCAAGATTTTAAAGTAGTTTTTACTTGTAACAAATAAAACTAATAATACTATCGTTCTAATATTATTATGATCAATTTCTAAAGTTATTAAAATATACTAAAAACATGATTTTTGTACTCTACAACATCTATCCGAAGCTTTTTGTTCTGTATGCAGTGATTTAGTCAACAGTGAATTTCAACGGAAGTAAAACCAAATTCATGTTTCCATGTGTTTTCAGTCATCAGTCCCATACAAATTGTACGTCAAATTAAAGTTAATTTAATACACCATATTGCCTCATTTAAAACTTTTTTGTAATGTACGAGATTTTTTGTAAAAACTTAATTTAGAAAAAAGTATCACAAAAAAATGAGAAGATTTTCAATATTTCTTTAATTACTAATTAATGGTTGACTTTATCGATATAATATATAAACATAATTTTAAGCTCACTTATAGAGCTTTGGTTAAAAAAAAACAGCAACGAAATCGGACGTATATTTCTCGAATTATGGTTGATTTCTTAAAACTCAATATCCGCCATCTTGGATTGGCGGCCATTTTTGTTAGCTACCATTTTGAGATGGCAATCATGGTTTTTTAACATCATAATAAGCATATCTAACTGCTGTGAAAAGGAAACTTGGTACCCCCAAATTATACCGAAATCTTGCCTGGCCCATGGACTATAAGTTCGAATAGGTAAATTTCCAATCAGCCAGTTTGCGTAGGTATTGTGTATCGCCATACATAAGATTTAAATATCCCGCTAACATTTTATTTTAAAGATAGCTGAAGTGTGCAAAGGGGTTACCATCACGTTGGTCAATGAGCATTTGATGAATGAAAAAAATTCAAATACGTGACCACTATTGGATTTCTGTAGCCTCCTAGCACCCTTGAACCTAGCCGCAAAAATGCATTGCCAATTTATGAATGAATTCCGTTCATAATCTGTCCAAGCTCGCTGCACCAAAGTTTAGCGGACTGGAAAATACGAAAGTTGTATCCAGGAAATTTTATGTGATGTGTTGTTACTTTTATCTTAAAATATAGGTAGATACTGTTACAAGTATAATTATTTGCACAATCGCGTATTAATTCCGAATTCAATTTTTCCAATGACGCCATTGCGGTTTTCTTCGGGCTTTTGATCGTTGGCAAGAAATCTTGCCTATAAGATACATTAAGGACCCGTGTGTCCAACTGAGAGACAAAGCCCTTTTCTATCTATATGTACCTACTGCATTATTAGAATTTTAACAACTATCTAAATGCCAGCTGTGAAAAGAAACGCCATACTGTATATTATTAAACCATTCGTTTTGTCCTATTCGAAGACTATTACGTTTACTGCAACTTATCTTCTGTACTTTTCTTTGCTTTATCAGTTACATACGAGTATAATGTGAGTTAATATTTGCTCTTAATTACTTATTTATGATAAGCATCAAACTAGAGTAAGATTTCAGTGTCTATTTCATATTATGAACAAAAAGGTTTGAGACAACACTAAAATAACCGTCTATGTGAAATTAACACAATGGAGAATATTAAAAAAGTTTCGTGCGACAACGTTCAGTACATAACTGAAGAGGACATCAAATTGATTGTTACCAAATATGGGTATGCAAGCGAAGACACTGCCATTGAAAAATACGACGTACACTACGCAAGTGACAAAATGATCGGATTTGTGGCAGACTATTTGAAATTACAAATATCTGTAACTTCAAACGGTGCACGAAAATTGTTGAGTTTCTTCGTTAAAGCAATATCTAAGACAAATGAGGCTAAAGCGAACATGGCTAAGGATTTTGGGGCCCTTGAAAAGGAAATAATATTTTATGATGTTATCAAAAGGAATTTAGCAGTACCAGGTGAGACGAAAATACCTACTAGTTATATTAGTTATTTACGATACAAGTGCGGAAAAGAGGAAATTCGAAACGAGTGGCGATAAATTAAAACACGACCGCAGAGAGTTTTAAATCGACACAAGTTGCGAATTTCCTCTTTTCCGCACTTGTATCGTAAATACCTATTTTACAATACTTGGTAGTTTCATTTGTCTTTATTATCTCGTGTCTATGTAGGTATCTTTAACAACTTGAAATGAAAGTTGACGATAGCTACTATTTATGTAAGTACTGACTGTCATATTATTATACTACTAAAAAAAGTAGGTACCATTAATTTGAATATTTACGTCATAAAATTCCATTATAAATACATAAATACGTATACTATGTAGACGATCTCCTACCTTGTCGGTAGTGACCAGTAATGACCCTGCCTACGAAGCGGGAGGCCCCGTGTTCGAATCCTGGTAAGGGCGTTTATCTAGGGCGGATCCAGGGGAGGGAGGATCATGGGGGTCAAGGAATAGGTTTTTATTTCTTCAATATCTTAATTTCAGGTTTGAAACCATGGAGTCCACATTTTGTAACATGCCTACAAGACGCTGTGGTTTTCGAAGATATGTCGGCTTTACAATACGAGATGAGGAGTAGATATGCAAAATTTGATAAACAACATACCTTGCAAGCCCTTCAAGCACTGGCCAGATTCCATGCTGGCTCTATCGTCTTTGAGGAAGCAAAAACTAAAGAATTTCAGCGTCCTTATACAGTCAATGAACAATATAAGGAAACTTTAGGAAGAGGTGGATACATAGAAACCGATCCTTGGTTCGTTCAATGCAGAATCGCTGCCTTAGAAGCCGTAAAAGCCTTCTCAAAGTATAGATTAAATGTAGATTACATGGAAGTCATTGAACGACGCTGGAGTATCGTTTTTAACTCCGCTTTATCTTTAGCAGATCCCTCTTCAGAACACCGTAACGTTATATGTCATAGAGATTTGTGGAATAATAACATTTTATTTCATTACGAGAGATTAGAAGATAATAGTGCTGTGCCTGATGATTGCGTATTTGTGGACTTTGTGGCAGCGCGCTGTATGCCCCCTGCAGGCGACGTCATGCAACTTCTTCACTGCAATTTGAATCCGCACTTCCGGAAAGACAATCTGCATACTTTCTTGAACTACTACTACGATGAACTCCAAGTTATACTGGAGAGTAATTATATTGATATCCTGGATATTATGAGCAGACAAAAATTTATGACTTCAGCCAAAGAACAAAATCTATGGGGTCTTGTAACTCACGCTTGTTTAGTGCAAATATTTTGGATGGATGATGATGTGACGACAAACGCTTTTGCGGAGTCCGCACAATTTCATAAAATAATGTACCAAGACAAAGCGACTTATATTAAAAATATAATGCAAAAGGATGAGGGTTACAAGAAGATTCTGATGGAAGTATTTGAAGAGTTTATTGAAGACTATCTTCTAAATGAAGATTAACTCATAATCATCGCATATGACTATTATGCTACTACATACATAGGTATATTATTATGCTAATACGTATATCGACTTCTTCTACGAACTTGTAACTTGTATCGTAGTAATAGTTATTTACGAAAAGTGCGGAAAAGAGGAAATTCGAAACGCGTGGCGATAAATTAAAACACGACCGAAGGGAGTGTTTTAAATCGACACGAGTTGCGAATTACCAATTCGCACGTGTATCGTAAACGTTTTACAGTACATATGGCCCTTTAAACTTTTGACATACGCACGAAAATGCTATTTTACGCACTAGTGCGGGAAAATAGGACCATATGTACTGTAAATAACTATTTTGTAAGGAATTAATATGTCACTGTTTTAACTACAGATTTGATTAAAATTTAATTTAACTTTTTAAAACCCGGCGTTTCACTTGGCTCAAGCCAGCTCCAACATTCCCTTCATGATAGCTCCACTCCTTGTTGGGTACAAACTTATTGTCTTCCAACCGACGGTTACCAAACTTCCTATGCCAATGGTCGACGCCCCTCTGGCTGTAAATATCGCAAAAGGGACGCAGCAATAGTATGTAGACGAATTCCACAAAACTCAAGATGCTAGCGCCGAGAAACAATCCGCCTGTGCCACCCGTGGACACTGAAAATGGAATATCAAATACATATGAGAAATTTCTGCGTAGTTCAACTCCTAACAACATTTCAAAAGTATCGTTCCATCTGACAGGAAGCATGAAACTTAGCATGCACGTATGTAGCTTATTTAGGTACTAAAAAAATGGGAAGAAGACAAATCGTCGAGCTAAATTTGTCTGAAAGATTAATCTTGTAGTTGTGGTGATCCAAGCTGTTCTCACTTACCCACAAGATCAAGTATGCCTCTAACAACGTTTCTCTTATATCTCTCGCTTGGTAGTATAGCTAGCTCGATATGAACGGCAGCAAACTCCGTTGAAGCGGTGAGTTTGAAATCTTTGACGACAGATATCTCTGCCTCTGTGCATGACGGTAAACAGTCGCAGTACAAGCCGGGACGATTTGACCATTTAGCTTTCAGTACCTAGATGTTAGATAACAATTATTTCAATGACTGGAAGTAGACAGAACTTTTATAATTGTTGCAAGTCGTAAGATATTTTTAGTAATTTTTTAATCGTAAAAGTCAGGGCATGTTACTCGTATGACTGAATACTAAATCCATACTAGTATATATTAGGTATAAATGCAAAAGTTACTATATGTCTGGTACCTCTTGTCGCTTTAACTAAACTACTGAAGCGATTTAGATGTAATATGATATGGAAATAGTGAGGCCCGCGGAAGGACAGGGAAAGAGGGGTAGAATTGAAAAATGCAAAAATAAGTCGCGGACAGAAGCTACACGAATCATGGTTTTTCCTAATTGTTAAATGTCAAACCATTGAAAAAGGGTAAAATTAATCACGACTTTGGTGCGACAAAAAATTACAAAGTTTGTAAAGAAACTTACCGACAGTTCATTGATGTGGTTATTAAGGCAAATGATGCCATTGACGTCGCACTTTAAATGCTCTGGGACGTTAGGCGTGAAATAATTTGTGCAATTACAGAATCTGATCTGCGCGTCTTTTCTGCACTGAACCGTACAAGCACTGTAGGAGTAGTGGCGGTAGACATCCAAGAAATTTTCGTCTGTGTACCGACATTTCCTTTTTACTGGAGAAATGAAGCGAGCAGCTTCGTCGTTAGCAATAGTTCTTATTGAAATGTAACGTCTGTAATTAATAGTAATTATAGTCTGTGACTTCGTAAAGTCGTTATAATGAACTTATGATCTAACTTACTTTTGGGAAACTTCAGGAGCGATTGTCAGAACGTCGGAGCCCAGTGTCGTCTGGGATGGCACGTCTTCTGCGTTTAAAACGTACACATTGGCGCTCACCATCACGTTAAATTTAATAGCTCCCGGGCCAGTGGTTCTATTGCTTATCATAGGGAACATAGGCGGATTGGGATCTCTGAAACATTATTTATTTAATCAAGTTTGTTTATTTTATTTTCGCGCCTTTTTCTACTGACCAACTTGTTTGACCGGCTATAGTATTTTTTCTGTGAAACCTAAAAGTTATCTTTGGGAGGTTTTACTTTGAATCTAAAATAAAAACGATGTTTTATACAATAGTAACTATGTAACGGAAACAACAGAAAGTAGGAAAATGTGTAATGTGATCAGGAACTAGATATCTAATTTTACTTGAATATATATTAGGTACTTGCCTTCCTTGTATTGTATTAACAGCAAAACATGTGCCAAGTTCTGTGTCCAATGGTCTGAAGTATGCACAGCAACCGAAGGGTTGGTCGTTCCAAGAACAGTTGGTCAACATCTCGTCACAAGGAGTCCTAACCTAAAATTAATTGAAATTAATATTTCATTGAATTTGGATAAGTAAATATAGGTAAAAACTTGTCTCAAGTCAGTGTTGATTTACATCCAAGCAAAACACTAAAAATATCCGTTTTAAGCTAGTATCTACCGTAAATGACTAGATACTCTAGATCTAGAATAATTACAAAGCAGACACTTTCCCATTTATATAAAATGTTTGGTTGGGAAGACCGTCATATGGAAAGAACTCTTGTATTTGAATATGTTGTAAGCTTCGCTCCTTCTGTTCTACCGACCTTCTGTAAATGGAGTACAAACGCAAGAGTTAGAAGTAGGGCTTGCATTCCGGAATTTCGAAATTCCGGAATCTCGGACAAATTTTCTGATATTACAATTCCGGAATTGAGACCAGTGAATATCGAAAATTCCGGAATTGGATTTAAGTACCTTTATTAGATTTACTATTGAAAAGTGCCAAGAAACTACACTATGCTGGTGTTATTAGCCGTGGCTGACATAAATCTGAAGTCTAGCAGCATGCATTAACATGCCTCATTAACTTTATTAACCATCGAATCTTTACTTTTCATACCTACTTGCTAAAGCAAAGCCATACATTTACTTGTCCAGAATCCTACCTACGGGAAACCTTTGAATTTTAAATTTATAAATATTAGCATATTTTATTCTCAATTCAGAAAGAAATTTCCTCAATTAAAGATTTCGGATTCTGTAGTGTAGCAGCAGCAGCACATTATTTATATTCTGAAGCGCTAATGAAATTATTTAGCCCATTTGGTTTAATTTCAATAAGGCTTGCGTTTTGGGCACTAGTCGGCAATGCATAAAGGTAATACGTATAAGTAGCTGAATAGGTAGTTACTTTAATACATTAAAAACAACTTTCACTCAGGAACAAATAATCGTTATACCTTAACACAATAAATGCCCTTACCGAGATCGGAACCCCATCAGGACCTTCATCTTCGTAAACAGAGCCACTACGTAGTCTACGAGGCCGTTACGTTTAGAGATTATGTAAAACTAGACATCAAATGGTTTGCCAGCATTCGTAGTTTCCCCAAATACATATATACGCCGTATCATTGAAGTGAATAAAAGTGACCATAGTATAATAAGGTGCTAAAATAAGAGGTGCAAAGACGGCACTAGCCGCACTACAATATTTTTCGATTAATAATACTTTAAATTAAATTGCACTAAAACAATACTGTCTTTAATAAACGTAACATATCAGAATTTCACATTTTTTGTTGATTTTTATTAAGAAATCTAATAAAAATATGATTAACCCTAATTCCGGAACTAGTACCGGAATTCCGGAATTGGCACCCAGTATCGAAAATCAGTTCCGGAATTGGAAACCGTCCGATATTGCAAGCCCTAGTTAGAAGCGACGTAAGAGCTTGCACACAGTCTGGTTACCTGATACTCCTGATAGACGGTCTACCCCACATTGACCTTAATTCTGCCGTGCTAACAACATTTGCAGTAATCGCAGTTGAAAAGACATGCATTTGTTTATCTTGTTCTCTTTGAATAAGTTTTTTATTTAAACGATGTTTTTCGTGCAAGTACTGCACATGCGATAAGCAGGGCAGAATTATTTAGGTATTTATTTAAACTTTATTGCACAAAACATAAAAATTATGTACAAATGGCGGACTTAATGCCTAATGGCAGTCAACCATCGGGCAAAACAGAGACATGTAAAAATGGTGCAAGGAGAACAGAGGAATTTATTAGAACAATAGAAAACAACTGAACAACTAATAATTCTGATAAACTACATATAGAATACACAAATAAAAATACAAGAATACCTATATATAATTAATACTCGTATACTACTACATATGTGGTACTAATTATGTGGCATTTCCTTCAGCTGAGCGGATACCAGGTGACGAAAAATACTAAGAAGATTTGTTTCAATTCGTACCAGATTGGCGTAGTAACTGAGGTTGCTTTTGACGCAGTCTGGCAATGGGTCCTCTAACCCACAGAATTGCGACGTATAATAAGTTATCCCTTTGAAATAAGCCAGTTCTTTTAAAACTTCTTCCATGTTAAAATCGTGATCTTCTCCCCAAAGCCTTAAATAAGATGTTAAGTATAATAACAATTTACAATAGGTACTTGCTTGTCGTCATTACACATATAAAATATGGTAATAGGCAGAGTTCGGACAATTTATCGCAAAAATAAATATTGTATGGAACATGATAAAAATTTTAACTGCAGTTTTTGAGTATAATCTGGAAATTTTATAAAGATACTGTGTACATGAGTTTAATAAATCTTGTCCTATTTTAAGATACAAATGATTTCTTATGGTTTTGCGATGATTTGTCGTCCGATCACTAAGCCGGTAGGTAATACACACTAAAATTAACATTTTAATTAATTTTAAGTATCTAAGTAATTCACATACGCTAGATAGCGGATACCTTAACTTGTTATTTTTACTCAAATTAAGGGGAAGTACTTACATATCAGAAACATGTTCAATACGTGCGGAATTATCATGTTCGCAGACCGCCACGGATGGAAAATGAGTTTGCCAGTCTTTGTACGTAGTTTCCACCACAAAAGAAATAGGATTATTCTGGAAGGCGTAGTACTGAGCTTCTATAAGAAGAGATGACCCGTACCAGGACATTGCGACGAATATTAACCAGAAAATCCTGTGATATGTCAAAGCACCAAAAATAAGTAATAGAGCACATGAAACAAATAATTTTTAAACTGAAACTAACAACAGTGGAATGACTTTTTTTTATACTACTTATTGGCAAACAAGCATACGGTCCGCCTGATGGTAAGCGGTTACTGTAGCCTATGGACGCAACTCCAGGGATGTTACATGCGTGTTGCCGACTCTGTAAAAATCTGTAGGTACACTCCTTATTAAAGAACCCCATACCAAACTGCAGTCCCTTGGGAAAAACTCTTAATTCTACGGCAGGAGATATTTCTTTTGCATTAGATAGGTATTTAAATACCTTACTCGTACCTTTCAACCCAATGTCTTTTAGAATCGGCGATAAATCTGAAACCGTGTATAGAAGTAGTGTCGGGCAAACTTTTGATGCCATTCCACCAAATTTCTACATATCTTTTCATTTTTATATCCATGTTGCACGTGTCTCGACTCTACTCAAAATAAAACGTACGTTTCACATCCAAATTATTTTATTAGTGCGTCAAATCATGCCATAAAACTCCATGGGTATTATAACCTAGATATTACAAAGCATAAATCTCGAAAGCTCTTATCAATACCAATGATAAAGCCACAATTTCGACTCTACTCTTCAGCAGTATAATTATAATATCGAATAAACCTAATAGCGTGGTCCGAGCTTCGATCTTGAACCTTGATAAGGTAATAAATAATTCAGACTAATTGCGTATCCCATTCCATGGCAAAGCTTGGTACAAAGAGATTTTATCGACGCCGGCGTGGAAACTACGCAGATGTTTGATTTATCTGTCGTCATTACAAGGCCTTTCTGCGTGCGCTTAGATTTATTTCAGATAAGCGATTACTCGCTAATTATTTATTAATTACAAATATTAAAGGTACATTGTCTAATACGGTGGTATGTATTTTTAGGTGGTCTGTGCGGTTTTTAACAATAGTTTGTCATTTTTCTAACCTTTTGGTTAAGGCGTAAAATATCAAACCTAACATTATCAATTATCCCTTCAAATTTATGTTAAGAGTTTCGTAGCCAAAATGACAAAAATTTGTCGGGTCCGATTGAATTCCGTCTCCAACCGATTAACCCAGCGGTCGGCAACAAGCGGCCCGCGGGAGGCTGCCCTGGCTATTTTGTATGTAATATTGACAAACGACAATGTCTGATAAAGTCATAAATATTAACAAAGTGCGGCCCGCGTCAATTTCGTTAACTACTTATATACTATGTGGCCCTTGGCTGATAAAAGGTTGCTAACCGCTGGATGGTATACACCCACTTGCCAGAATTTCATTTGCCATAATAGTCAACAGCCATTATATTGTTTCATATAATTACATATGCAATACTTATTGTTTACTATATTAGTCACGTGCCAGAAACTTTGTTTCCCATAAAATCAATTTCAATAATATCATTTGTCATCATCATTGTAAGCCATAATTATCACTAGCCATAATATAGTTTTTTTACAGAAACCAAATGGTAGAAAAATGGGTTAGGTTAGGTTTGAACTGCAACCCTTACAGAAAAGTAATGCTACTGGAAAAGTGGGTTAGGTTAGGTTTGAACTGCGACCCTTACAGAAAAGAAATGCTACTGGAAAAGTGCGTTAGGTTAGGTTTGAACTGCGACCCATACAGAAAATAAATGCTACTAGAAAAGTAGGTTAGGTTAGGTTTGAACTGCGACCCTTACAGAAAAGAAATGCTATCAGAAAAGTGGGTTAGGTTAGGTTTGAATTGCGACCCTTACATAAACCAAATGCTACTACAAAAATGGGTTAGGTTAGGTTTGAACTGCGACCCTTACAGAAAAGAAATACTACTGGAAAAGTGGGTTAGGTGAGGTTAAATATTCTATTAAATAATATTATTACAATTAATAATATGGACAACAACACGTATGGCACTCGTACGTTCTGGAATCTAATAATCGGGTAAACAAACAGTATGTCACATCATTTTTATGGTAAACAAACAATTCGGGCAAATGAAAATCGGGCAAATAAAATTCGGGCATATGAGTATTATTTTATATAATTTTCGGACAAACAATAGACAACCCCGCTGGATTAACCGATCACTGAAAATTAGGATAAGATTGAATGGCAAAAAAAAACGGGACGCACTCCGGGAGTGCCGACAGAAGTGAAAACTCAATGACTAGTCCAAAATGACGGCAGCACTATGTTCCGAAATTGCTGGCCACTGAGCTTACCTTGCAGACCTCGCATCTAAATATATTTGGTCATGATATTTTGAGTTTTATTCACCAGTAGGTACTAGAGTTCACTTTTATTAGCGATTTCGAAGATGTAGCTTTATTGAATTATATTGGAGTGATATAAAGTTATGTAACTGTGAGATCCTCGTATTTCATCCCGTACAAGATTAGAACATTGAGCTTTATTGCTTAATATAAAAGTCCAGTTTTAAATAATTGACCTGATTATGATACGTTATGACTAAAGTTCTTTGGTGAATAACATTGTCCGTGACACATGACGTCACCGTTACGTTACGCGTCTGAATCGAGATTATCATTTTTTCCCCACCTCAAAAAGTGCTCCAGCGCCGCTAAAGAAGTCCTCACTTCAAAAATGTAGGTACATAGTTAATAAGGACCTATAATTAGACAAAAGTTAATTGATTCCATTGTCATAAGATAACCTTATAGGTAGACTTTTGCTCCTACTGTTAACGAAAACAATGGCCAGCCAGATTATATCACCCGTGCGAAGAATACAATTTTATTATGTGAAAAGAAAAACATCTGTGATATAGTTAATATTCATGAAATTCTCAAGCAAATAAACCCTTGTTTTCTCAATTAATAATTCTCGTCTTACTGCATCGATTTGGTCATCTTTGGAATTTCTTTGTCTTTTATTTATTGATGCTCCTGTTGATTTTTCTGCACATTATTTCCCAGCTCGTTCCAGTAAATAGGCCGATATCTCGTGATGGGCTTGAAGTGTGGAGTGGGGGGTTGAATGGCGGTGAGGTATTGTTGTCTCTGCTGTTGCCGGCGCGCGTGCACTTCGCGGAACAACTTCACGGTGAAGAAGTAGAAGAATTCGAGCACGGATACGAAGCTGAAGCCGGTGACGAAGCCGCAGGTTGATCCTATATTACCTGCAGTTGATATAGATTTATGAACATCGCTTAAGAGCTATTAAGTACTTACAAGGAAGGGTACCCAACTGTCCGGCTCTGATTAGATTTATTTTGATATATGTTATAGAGTAGTCTAAAATAACGGACACGTATTTTTTTTTCAGCTGCCCAAACTCAACCTGTTAGGAGAAAATGGCCTTCAAAGTACTGAAAATTGACCAAACCTTCTAATTTCTGAGAAGAGACTTGTTCAAAAAAATTGATAATTAAGTACTGGTTTCGTTATATGTTGGAGAACATGAATAAAGAATGGGGACGTGTTTTGTCATTTCACCACAAACTCATTTTTTATATTTAAAAAAATATATATATAATAAATAAATATATTTGTATGTCCAAGACAATGAGTATAATTTAAATCAGTGGCAAAAATACCTACCTGTTGTACCAGGTATTAAGATATTTTCGTCCTTAGTTAGCAAAGATATTTTTTAGTTGACTGTGTTGGAATTTATGCCTTCTCACAGTTCTCACAGAACACAACATACTCACCCGCTCCCAACATTGTAACCCAGACATACAAATAATTCATCCTAGTTCCACAAAATATCAAAATGTTGGCGAATATAATAAATTACTATAATTAATTGATCAGGTTGTGAAAACGTTACGTCTGTTCGGTCTGTTAGACTCCAGACAAGCTGTTTACTATTCGAACTTTCTAGTCTCAGTATAGGTTTTATAAAACCTGTTAGATTAGTTTAGTCACTATCACTAGCGATTAGCGCACCGCTCAAACAAAAACAGCAGACTTAGCCTAAAATTTTATAATTTTACAAAAAAATCTATGAGCGCCTCCTTCTCCAAGCAACTCTAAAATCGTTCTTGTAATTTTTTTTAAACAATCCGATAAATAGTCCAAAACACAGTAAGTGATTGTGAAAGTGTTTGATAAATCATTAAGTACCAATTTCTTACAGGTAAAAATTTTAAAAACTTTAATCAGCAATTAGGTACCCGACTAAGTAAATATTAAAACTTGTCTGTGTCATGTCTGGTCTTCGATTTCTCGACGACGGGTGGACTGATTTGGAATAGATCTCTTTTCTTGTCCTACATAGTTAATTACATAGGTCCTGGCGGTCTTCAAATTGGTTGCGAATTCGCACGTTGCTGGCGTGCGAGCGGGGCCTCGCTATATAATATAAGCGCATAGCGCTGTCACGCTCATACACCGGAGCGTCGTGAGAAATTGCATCAGTGTGATAACCCGTAATTTTATTGACTTTCTCGTAGTCAGGTAAAAGTTGCTTAGTGCCTTAAAGCTACTTAATGTTTCTAAAACACAAAATGGAGTAAGGTTTTTAAAACTAAATAGGTAGAGTACTTACTTATTAAATCGAACCATTTCATAATAACGTTTTGTCCGTAACAATCCGCCACTTCTTTAGCGTATTTCACATGAACAATCGAGGCCCCAGTGTAGTTGGCACCAACTCTGAAACAAATGCTTGACAATGCTGGTTCCGAACTCGCAAACTGAGCTTATAGTTCGTTGCTATTGTTGTTAATGTGGTTGGACTAACTTCTATAAACGTAGGCCATGTTGAATTGTGTTATAAATGTTATAATACATATAGGTACTTAACAAGAAAGTGCGGAGAATATGATGTTATAATAGGTATTTACGATCAGAGATGTGCCTTATTTGAAATACTTGTATTTAAAATGCAAATACAAAATACAAAATACCTATTTTGTATTTTGTATTTAAATACCTTTTGAAGAAAACTATTTTGTATTTTATTTGAAATAGTTTTTGGGACGTATTTTATATTTTTAAAATACAAAATACTTTAATAGTAGGAGTAGGTAGGTAATGTAGGTAGGAGTTACAATCTCTTCTGATGTTACAGTCCTGGCAACTCTCTCATTCTTTTAACATGGAATTGTTGAATCTATTTAGTAACGTCGCACATGACCACAAGAGTAGCGAGTGGTTAAAAAAGTGGAAACTTGAGTGTTGCGAAGGTTTCAAGGCACGAAAGGAGAACAAACTTTTCTGCCCTGGTGAAACACAAACGAGACGTTTTCTTTCATCACACGAACGAGAGGCATTATACTAGCTGTAAAACATTACAAATCTAAATTAATGCTTTTAAAAATTAGCTGTTAAAAACCATCATCCATCCATCCTACCGGTTAATATGAGCCACAGAACACCGCCTCTAGAAACCTAATATTGGTCATTTTGTTCCCGACGCAAATCACCAAACTGTGAGGTGCGGGAGGGGTGCTCACGGCGTTGCGATTGGTCATTCCAAACATGGCGCGCTGACACGTGTAAGCGTAGGGATGGGACATGTTCACTACAGGCAGTGGGTACTGCTACCAGTGATACCGAAATTTATTGTGGTAAAATTCTTACCAATTTAGTATACTTAGAGTAAACTTACTTAATAATTATATTGATTAATTTAATATTTCATTAAGTAATTTAATAATGTACCTGAAATTTTTACTTAACATATTAGGGCATTTCTGTTTAAAGTACCCAGAACATGAATTTTAAAGTTTAGAATTTTTATATTATTTCCACTCAGAATCGCAATCTCTTTCGATACGAGAAAAAAGTGTCGCCAAAATCTCATACAATTATTTTCTTTTGTCCGTTTTATTAAGGTCAAAGAAGGTTGTATTGAAAACATATTCAAATGGACCAATAACATATGCCTATTACAAATCAACTCCGAGTTCTCTCGCACTTCTTTGAAGTTCATCATCAGGTCCATCTCGTGACATGAGACCTAACTGCTCACCTAGAGGATTCTAAAAAACCCATACAACATATGTCTATCACAAACCAACACCGAATTCCCTCGCACTTCTTTGAAGTTCATCATCAGGTCCATCTCGTGACATGAGACCTAACTGCTCACCTAGAGCATTCTAAAAAACCCATACAACATATGTCTATCACAAACCAACACCGAGTTCCCTCGCACTTCTTTGAAGTTCATCATCAGGTCCATCTCGTGACATGAGACCTAACTGCTCACCTAGAGGATTCTAAAAAACCCATACAACATATGTCTATGACAAAACCAACACCGAGTTCCCTCGCACTTCTTTGGAGTTCATCATCAGGTCCATCTCGTGACATGAGACCTAACTGCTCACCTAGAGGATTCTAAAAAACCTATACAACATATGTCTATCATAAACCAACACCGAGTTCCCTCGCACTTCTTTGAAGTTCATCATCAGGTCCATCTCGTGACATGAGACCTAACTGCTCACCTAGAGGATTCTAAAAAACCCATACAACATATGTCTATCACAAACCAACACCGAGTTCCCTCGCACTTCTTTGAAGTTCATCATCAGGTCCATCTCGTGATATGAGACCTAACTGCTCACCTAGAGCATTCTAAAAAACCCATACAACATATGTCTATCACAAACCAACACCGAGTTCCCTCGCACTTCTTTGAAGTTCATCATCAGGTCCATCTCGTGACATGAGACCTAACTGCTCACCTAGAGGATTCTAAAAAACCCATACAACATATGTCTATGACAAAACCAACACCGGGTTCCCTCGCACTTCTTTGGAGTTCATCATCAGGTCCATCTCGTGACATGAGACCTAACTGCTCACCTAGAGGATTCTAAAAAACCCATACAACAATGTCTATCACAAACCAACACCGAGATCCCTCGCACTTCTTTGGAGTTCATCATCAGGTCCATCTCGTGACATGAGACCTAACTGCTCACCTAGAGGCTTCTAAAAAACCCATACAACATATGTCTATCACAAACCAACACCGAGTTCCCTCGCACTTCTTTGAAGTTCATCATCAGGTCCATCTCGTGACATGCGGCCTAACTGCTCCGCTGGCCTAGAGGATTCTAAGAAACTTACACAACATATTACCTATATATTATGTCTAAAATGGTACAATACGGTATGACGAAGCACGAAGTTTCCGCAACTGAAAAACCATCATCGTCACATCACTAGTCGAAAGGGAAAGGGATAGCGCATTGCATTTTCAAGTTGACGAAAAGGGACGGACATACTTCGCCTCTGCTTACTGACCAGTATAAAATGAACCGCGGACAAGAAACATTATTCAATGAAATAATGAATTTGACTTTCCTGTGGGATGTTATTCCATCTGTTTCGTAAGTAGATGTCTTAGATGACGTGCCACACCATTTTACGCTGCAATATCCCATGATTTCCCAATGAATTCAATAGTTTACGATTTATTTTCTTAGACTCGTGCACACTGCTAACAGGTCGTAACCTTGGGCGCAACTGATCGGAGCGGCGCGCGAACATTTTTATTATATTTGACCTATACACCATACGGGCGGTGACCGCGAGTCGTCCTACAAGCTCGGTCTATAGGGGTTGGTCTGTGATATGAGCAGACCACTAGAAATATGCACTTTAGATAGAGGACTGATTGACACACTGTTTTCAAAGAATAAAGAGAGTCTTTTCAACTCGGAAATTCTGAGTAATATTTTTTAATTCAGACTAGACTAGATTCACTATTCAGAGTACCTTTTATCGCAAAGTATTTGCATTTTTAAAAAGTATTTTGAAAATACCTATTTCGTATTTTGTATTTAAAATACAAATTCTAAAACTATTTTGTATTTTGCATTTGAAATAGTATATCAAGGAAGTATTTGTATTTTGTATTTAAATACTTTCTATAAAGTATTTTTCACATCTCTGTTTACGATACAAGTTGCGAAATATAGGAAAGCAACGAGGGGCGAATTTTGAAATACGACCGAATTTAATATAGCGGTTCTAGGAAATGTATGTAAAGTATTTTATGTATATACAATTTAATCAGATTGGCGAAAAATTTACCCCGTCTGGACATGCCTTCATTCTGTGATAGAGCTCCAACACAAAGAGAATATAATCACCAGGGCTCGAACAAATCATGCAGATGACGTAAAAATGACGTAATTTTGCACACAGGATGACGTTTGTATTTAAACTTTCGTGTGACATGTCGCACGAGGTAACAATATTTTAAATCACCTGTGAGTGGTTTGACGTCATCCGCATGATTCGAGCCCTAATAATCACTACGTTTTACTCCTAGTGAGTATTATATTATTTACCTCCAACACAGGTAAAACATAGTGGTTATATCATGGTTATTAACCTGGTTATATGTATTCTCTTTGCCACACAAGAATATACGAAACCATAAACGAATGTCAAACAAACGTCAGCTCATGCAAAATTCAAACGTAGGTACTTATTTTCTCTTCTAATATACATAAAATTAAATAAATAATGCCAAGTAAATCAAATTGCAAACCGCCCGTAGTTCACCATGCAGATTTTGAGGTTTTCGGAAAGGTTCGAGGCGTCTGCTTTAGAAAATACACCCAAAAAAGGGCTTTGAATTTAGGGGTAAAGGGATGGGTGATGAACTCTCCTCACGACACCGTGATTGGCCAAGTGCAGGGTGCTCCAGAGAAGGTGCAGGCTATGAAGAGCTGGCTACAGCTGATAGGGAGCCCTAAATCTAAAATCGGAAAGGTTGATTTCAAAAATGAAGGGCCGATAAATTATTGTAGCTTTAAGACTTTTACGATACGCCGTTAAATGTGGCTTGTTGCCTAATAAATGTCCATGTGAAACTCACTAATCGATCTTTTCAATATTTTCAGTACCTTAAATGTGGTCACCATGACAAACATTGACTGGCTTTGACACAGAACCATTGTTTGTTCAAGTAGGGTAATCTTTGTCATGGTAGACAATGTTGAGGAAGTCTACGGTGCTGGTTTATTGTAATTTTATTTCCACTCGGTGTTTGAATATTAATTAATATTTGCTTAGGTACAATCGCCTGCAATATAATGACATTGGAGTAGTCTGGCTGACAAAGCTTTTTAACGATATCATCTTATCCAACAAAATTCCTGACTCCTGGAGACATAGTTTTATAGTGCCTGTTTATAAAAACAAAGGTGATGTCCAGGATTGCTCCAACTACAGAGGGATAACCCTAACATCCCACACCTTAAAAATCTGGGAAAAGATTTTGGACCAAAAGCTTAGAAGCCTTATTACAATCACACCCAATCAGTTTGGTTTCACTAAGGGAAAAGGTACTACGGATGCTATACAAACGCTCAGGATATTAACCGAAAAATACAGAGCCCTTAAGAAAAATCTCTATATGGCATTTCTTGACCTAGAAAAGGCTTTCGACAGAGTACCACGTCGTTTGGTCTGGCAAGCCCTAAGAAGTCAGAACATTCCGGAGCCATACATAAAGCTCGTACAGGACATGTATACCGATGTTAATACCTCAGTCCGCAGCCCCGCAGGAACCAGCAAACCGGTCCCCGTAAAAGTAGGCGTCCAGCAAGGCTCAGCTCTCAGCCCTCTTATTTTTATCACCGTAATGGATTACCTAACAAAGAATATCCAGGACGCGGTTCCTTGGTGTCTCCTGTATGCCGATGATATCGTTTTAGTAGCTGAATCACCGGAAAACTTACAAGAGACCTTAAATAAATGGTGCCACGCATTGGAGAGCAATGGCCTAAAGATTAGTAGGGCGAAGTCGGAGTTCATGAAATTTATGTTCGGACGAACCTGTGTTTCCTCACTCCATATCGGGGATAGTCCTGTGGCTGAAGTGACAAAATTTAAATATCTTGGTTCCATTCTGCACGAAACTGCCAAATGCGACGCCGATGTGCTGCACAGAGTAAATGCCGGTTGGATGAAATGGCGATCGTTGTCAGGTGTCCTCTGCGACCGTAGAATGCCCATTAGAACCAAGGGAAAAGTGTACAAAACCTGTGTCAGACCTGTATTACTCTATGGCGCAGAGTGTTGGACAACGACTTGTGCGCACGAGGCCAATATCCATGCCACTGAGATGAAAATGCTCAGATGGGCAGGCGGAGTCACCAGGCTAGATAGGATTAGGAATGAACATGTTAGAGGCAGTTTTAAAGTCACTCCAATACCAGACAAACTCCACGAAAGCCAACTCCGATGGTATGGACATGTAATGCGTCGAGAAAAAGATCACCCGGTAAAAATTGCACTTGAAATTGACATAGGCAAACAACCACCGGGCCGCCCAAAAGCCACCTGGTGGAGAAACCTGGAGAAACAGTCGCTAAAAATACCAGCAACCTACTATGACAGAGCCAAATGGCGGAAACATATTCAGAGGGCCGACCCCAAATGAAATGGGAAGTGGCACGGAGAAAGAAGAAGAAGACAACGAAGGCCGCAAAAAATATCTGACACGATCTTATTTGTAGAGCCATAAGAACGTGTCACATATTTTTTCGGCCTTCGAAGAGTAACATATTATTGCAGGTGACTGTACCAACTACCAATCAAAGCATTGGCTTAATTACTAAGCCTTAGTAGAACTGTAAAGGCAGGACGCACTATTAGCACTAGACTATAGTGGGGTTAAATGCCCAATAGCAAAGTAACTGCGACAATTTTACGTTCGTACAGTCACGTGTAAAAATACCTATGGGTGCATATAACTTACTTAAGAATATGTCCCATAGTTCTTAATTCGCTGACATAAGAGCTATGGGACATAATTTTGAGTATGATGTGTGCACCCATATTTTTACACTTGACTGTACCGTAGCGTAGGTAGTTTGAATCTTTTATTAGTCTTTTCGGAAAGAGAAGAGTCGCGGAATGTATGGGACTCAATACACGCACTCGTCTCTTCTTTAACTCGTCTCTTTCCGCACAGACTCTAGCCACGAAACGCAGACGAGCATGCAGAAACGCATCTGTAGGTACTTGTAAGTAAGTCCCTACAGATGTGCAAGTCACAGAGAGTATACAAAAGTTACTTCTAGGAAATATGAGGCAGGAAAATTTCACAGGAATCAAGGAAAACTTTCATTTTAGAAATGCAAAATTTCGATTCCTATACAAAAATGTAAGAAGTTTCCGAAATCATTTCATGTGGAAAAGGTCAGAGAGCGCTGTTAGGTTTAATTAACTTAGGGTGTAAATAAACTTAATCTAAACATGTATTGAATGATGAAGGTGTATTAGTTTAACGGGAGCTGCAGCGAAGCTGCAAGCCTTCGAGCAACACGGAAGGGAGGCGGCATTCGCACTATTTCCCCTCTGCCGAGGTACAAGATTAGCGCGTCAATCTAATCTAGCGCGGGTAATAAAACTAGTTGCACTTGGATTTTTCACTAGACCGAGTCCAGACGCGCGCGTGAACACTGCTGCACAAAAATGCCTGTTTGCTCGGTTTTTTGTTATAAAAAGAGGTCGGGGACATCAAATTTACAAAAAGAAAGTGTTACATTTCACATGTAATATTTTTTTTTACATATCATACGTTTGATTACATTCAAACACAATTATTATATTTTAGTCTCATGTAATTGTTGGATTTATCGATTTTGCTCGCTCAGTACAAATTGCGGATCGGTCGAGCGATAAATCCGACTTCTCATCTCTCAGAATACAATAACATACTTCAACGAAAATGTGTTAGTGTGCGTGTTATGACACTTGTCACTCGTCCGTACACAAAAAGAGATCGAGGTTTGCAAGATTTGTCTTTGACGTGTGTCATTTTCTATGTATTTGTGTCGTCATTACAGATTGGATTTTGTATGTAAGTGTGTGAGAAGTGCGACTGTGTGCACCTTTCCCCCCGCGAAAAATGGCAGAAAGATTTGTACGGTGAGATATCGCTTGGGCCCCTCCCTTCCGATGTGTCGGAAGCCGGTGTTGCTCGAAGCTGCAAGCTCTGAGTATATAATATAATGTGAGCACGCCCTAAAAATGTTGCATAGCAACCTTCTCGCTGCTTTTCAACAGGCCTAAACGAATGCCGTTTCCAAAGCAACAAAACATATTTAAGTCAATTTTTTTGTATTTTTACACGATTGCCTACAAAAAATTTAACACACGTCGAACACGTAAAGAAAAAGGTATTGAAGGATGGCGAGCAACAAAGCTGTGACGTTGGGAACAGCCGATTTTGAAGTTTTCGGCAAAGTGCAAGGCGTTTACTTCAGGAAACACACACAGAAGAAAGCTCTTGAGTTAGGACTGAAAGGTTGGGTAATGAACACCGCCCAAGGAACCGTAGTCGGGCAACTCCAAGGACCGCCTAAAGCACTACAAGACATGAAGGTCTGGTTGCAACAGGTTGGTAGTCCGAAGTCCAGAATTGAGAAAACTACATTCAAAAACGAAAGTCCCATCAACAACTATGCCTTTAAATGCTTTGAAATACGTCACTAGTGTGTATAATTTTATTGATATATTTATAAATACATTTTATAAACCGGTGCATTTGATCCTTTTTTACACCTACTAACTACTTTCTTTCTACCAGTATAGGCAAGATATGTGGGTGACCAGGGTGACAAACAGACACAAAATAATCGATACAAATTCACTGCAACACCATCAAGTACCTAGGTCAATAGCCAGGTCCACACAGGAGCATATATGCGCGAGGCAATTTCCTCGCGCACAAAACGGCCAGTGTAGACGTGCCTCGCGCGCGCTGCCTCGGCCGAGATCGGTCGCTCTGTGTGGACCCGGCTACTAAGTCTAGTAACTTTTAGTAGATTTCATGCATAGTTTGAATCCTGATAACATTAACACAGAACAAAAGTAGTAACTTACACCCAGTTTTCTCTATCTTCATCCGGCACGCTGTTCAAGTGGCTAGGAAATATGACGACGTTGTTAAAGTCATAGTAATACAAGGTCTTGGAGCACGAAGGGTAGCACATGGGGCAGGGGATCCCTCCGCCCACCTTGTCGAGTTCCAGCTCTGCTGGTATCTCGTCCACTTCGGGACGGACGGTGATGGATTGAGCTGAGAACAAAATGGGGTTACATTGTTCAGTTTTTAGTCGGTTGTAGATTATCGATGATGCATTTCAATATTTTTTGGTATAAATGTATTAATTAGATTAAGTAATACCTACCTAATAGTTATCAAATAAATGTCGTCGTTCACCGTAAGTTATTGTCACAGTAGCTTCTCCCCGCGACTTTGTCTAGCACGATGATGATTGACAAGATCTACCCTATGAGGGACTAACAAACTATCTCTATACCAAATATTGAATTCGGTTCAACCGTTTTCTTTAGAGGTAACAAATAGACACAGTTATACTTTCGCATTTATAATTATTAGGGATTATTCAAAATAAATCTCGTCGTTCAGTGGAATACAAATGGCAGGATTCTCATGCTAGCTATTATTTCAAATAATATAACAGAACAGAGTTGAAGGACTTGAGACTCCCATCGGGTCAAATTCCAACCCAATACCTACAGAAATAATAATGAGTAGTTGGTGGTGATAATTTATATTTCAACATGTTCAACCTTGCAACGATTCAGTGACTGACGATGATTGATCTACCGAATAGTTACCATTCCAAACGGTGTTGCAGAATTCACGCCTAGTCCAGTGATCATTAGAATGTTCAACGTTAGAATATGATGGATTAAATCACGATTAAAAACCTTTTCAATGCCACTGTACGTTCGTACAGACTCTTCGAAGGCCGCAAAAATATGTGATACGATTTTATGGCTCTACAAATAGGATCGTGTCAAATATTTTTGCGGGCTTCATCGTTGTAGGTATAACATATTATTGCAGGTGACTGTGCATCGTTTATCAACAATTAAAAGAGATCTAAAGATCCGACCAATTAGGGATATAATGGTAACATGTAACAATAAAGGTAGGGGCAAACTGAGCCGTACGCAACGCATGGCGAGTATATTGCCATGCATACAAATTTCAGGGTTTAGATTGTCATAACGCATTGCATAAATGTTGTATACCTAATATTCTACTCAGATATAATTAGGCCAAACATTGCTAACTGCCACTGTTGACAGCTAATATCACATCCATAATCCATAACAAATCCAGATCAAATTCATAACCTGTTATTATAAGATTCTTCATCTTATTCTCAGTTTCTCACCGTAATAAATCCCAAGGCACGGTATATCCCGCATATCGCACGTCCTCCCATTATTGATCTTGGGCATGTTGAACGGCGTGCAGTTGCAGTTCTGCAGCAGGAAGAGCATGCGACACTTGAGCATGCAGTCGCTGTGCGTGTAGAAGGGCAGGTAGGAGGACTCGTCGTAGAACAGGCAGCTGCGGAGCTTCACGGACACGTGCTGGATGTCGCGGGAGGCTTCGGTGAAGCTTGCTGTTACCATTACTGTCATCTGTGGGTATATGTCTTTAGTGCGACTGTTCAGTGAGAGTTCATACATTTGCTACTTGTGTTGCGTTTAGTAGCAAATGTATTACGAGTAACTCGTACTGGACACTAATCACTGTGTAAACAGACCTTTACAAAATTTAATGATACCAGTAGGTAAGAAATGGCAGAACATCATACGGATTTTGAGGTAGGTACTTAATAACTTAGTTGTGGCATTTTAGGTAATTCCTCGGGGTAATTCAGACTTGCTAATTTTGAGAAGTTTCTGACATACTACTATTGGTATTTTTGACTTTAAGGGTAATCTTAGCCAACTACTTTTTTTTTGTTTAATAAAATTAATTAGTACCTACCCCTCAAGTGGGTTGATCTATTCGACGACGGTTCGGTTGGTGTTCTAATTTGACATATACCTACTTGTGGTGATAACGTCAAATAGGACAGATAAAATTGCTGGCTACTTTGCCTAGGTGCCCACTCTTCTATGCATCTAATAAAGTTTACTTATTGGAAGCCCATTTCCAGGTGTCATATTAGGCCAAGGATGAAGTATAGATAGTGAGTGGATTGTCTCTTATTTAGTACTGATTGCATCAGACTAGGTACTAAATACCAATTTTATGAAGATAATTATCATTTTATGAAGCTGACGACCGGTCTGGCCTAGTGGGTAGTGACCCTGCCTGCGAAGCCGATGGTCCTGGGTTCGAATCCCAGTAAGGGCATTTATTTGTGTGATGAACACAGATATTTGTTCCTGAGTCATGGGTGTTTTCTATGTATATAAGTATGTATTTATCTATATAAGTATTTATATCGTCGCCTAGCACCCATAGTACAAGCTTTGCTTAGTTTGGGGCTAGGTTGATCTGTGTAAGATGTCCCCAATATTTATTTATTTATTTATTTATTTGATGTAACTGAAATCATGTTGAAGCTTTCTGGTAATTATTAACTTAATTATACTTATAAGTACCTATTATAGGTTACAGTTTGGCGGAGTATAATACTGTACATATATTTTAAAACAAAAGTTGTCAAACGCCTGTTGACACCAGAGTTAACAGCTTGTGTGTTTATTATGTTGATTTTATAACACAAGGGATCAGAAAATTATATGTTATATGATAGCTGTAGGTACAGCTAATATAAAAAATAAACTGGGAGACAATGTAAATCTAATTAAAATAAATAAATAAATAAATAAATATTAGGGGACATCTTACACAGATCAAACCTAGCCCCAAACTAAGCAAAGCTTGTACTATGGGTACTAGGCGACGATATACATACTTGTATAGATAAATACATACTTATATACATATAAAACAACCATGACTCAGGAACAAATATTAGTGTTCATCACACAAATAAATGCCCTTACTGGGATTCGAACCCAGGACCATCGGCTTAGCAGACAGGGTCACTATCCACTAGACCAGACCGGTCGTCAATTGCTGTGTATGATCCATTTTTGAAATCGTAATAGTTTAACTCACGTGAACGCTGGGGCTAATTATTTTCATTGAAAAACTTCCGCTTGGCGCATCAGGAAAATCATAAGCATCTGAAAACTGTAACTGAAAACATGGTATGGCGTTTTAATATAAGAGCGGCAACAGGGTTCGTATTGACTCTAAAACGGAAGAAAAACAGTAAAAAAAACTTACAGTCGAACCGAGAGATGGAATGTTATAATAAAAATCGTCACTATCGTCTATCTTAAGTAGGACTTTGAGTCCCATATCGAAGTCAAAACTGGACTTGTTTCCGTACTTGTACATGTCCATGCTTCGGTGACCGCTGTTTCTGCTGAAATAAAGAGAGTCAGTCGGGAACATTAATATTTTGTTTTGATTTTGGATTTCGACAGATACCCAGTATCAGAAATACATGAATTATAAGAATCCTTTTATTATTGGTCATGATAAAGGTATATGTTTATTATTTCAGGAAATTCGTGCAAAACTGTCTGAAGAAGAAAAGAGAAGATAGAAGAAGAATTATCTAAAGCATACTCTTCAAAAATATCGGACTGTCGTAGATAGTTGAACGTGCAACAAAAACCGTTCATAGTCAGCCGGAAGTTAAACAGGTGATTGCAATCCTCTGCCTTCTCGTTCCAAGCACATCGCAACAGCAAGTCGTCGCAATCCGGGGTCAGCTGCAAACAAAAATCTAAGTTGCACGTGGACCATACCATAGTTTAAAAATGTGATAATACCCACATCTCGCATTAACTCCGTGACGTCGTAATCGCCCAGTGCGATGTGGAGTTGCTTCGCTCGCATATTGTCCCCACTTAAGCCTTGCAAGTTGTATAACTGACCCAGACCAAAAAGGAGCGTCATCATCTCCGTTTTATTGTACTTCTTGTTACGTTCCTCTTTAAGCCTAAGTAAAAAGCAATGAGGTAAGTTAGGTGAGCCTGCTATATCGTGTTTAAGTACTATTGATTTTAAAACTTACAGGTTGTCAGCAAGCTCGGTAACGGCTCGCTTGCTAATCCTATTATTCGAGCAGATCCCCACAGCTGGGAAGATTATGGTGCTAACGGAGACACCTTCAGGCATTTGAGTGGTCACTAAAGGCGCCTTATAGTACTTACTAAAAGTAAACCAGACCAAGGATGCGGAACAGATCAACGCACTGATCAAGATTATGACCCAAATGATCCTGTGGAGATAAGTTCCGTGACATGATAGTGCTAAAGTTACGTAATAGAGGCAATACTGCAAATATGTAATTACGACAAACAAGTCTAAGCTCGTAACCGAAACAAGTTAAAAACAACTTGCAATAAGCATTAAAACGAACAGGTAATCAGTAAGTACTTTCACGTGGGGACCTTACCTCTCCATGTGCGTCGTGTTTTCGTTTACTAGATGTTTAAGTCCACAAATCGAAGATTCAGAGCAATACTGTTTCCCGACCGTCTTCATGCTATCTTTTATCGTTTCATATTTGGAATGTTCTTGTGAATTATTTCTATAACGACGCCGATATGCTAAAACGTAAGGAGAATGCTCTATATTCATATTTCGTGATTTATTTTCTTCGAAATATAAACCTGTGGGTCGAATCATTGGAAAAACGGGAAATACACTCGAACAAATGATTTTTCAGAGCGTACTGCGTATAGGCCAGCCATACTAGTAGTTAAATATTCGATTACTGTGATAAAATCAAACCGCTACTTTACGCCGTCATTTGTTTTGATTGATCGATTCTTCTCGTGTTGATTGATAAAAAAGCTCATTTTATTCTAATCGATCATTAGTAGGTAGGTACATTTTACTCAAATCTTCACATGTAATAATTACAGCTTCCAACTAATCACGTGCTCTGTCCGGCGGCGTACCAGTTGCAAAACTGGTTGCCAAACAAAAACAACCATCTTCGTAACCACCCACATTCTCTCGAGTATTGCTTTGCCTTGCATCGCGGTATAATCTGCTCCCATTATACAAAGTAGTTTGCACATAATATAAGTAATAACCAGACATCGTACATTTTATAGCATTTTTGGTGCAGCAGAGTGGTGTTAACGGAATTGGTATAGATAATTCCCATTGAAATGGTAAATTAAGGTTAATGTTAACGTAATTAACGCTAATTAATCATTAGGATTGAAATTGTTTAATACCAATTCCGTTAACACCTCTCCGCTGCACCGAAAATGCTATAAAATTTACGATGTCTGGTAATAACTGACACATTTAGTAGTGACAACAGTGACAAGTAAATGATAAGGGCTGTCAATCTCCATTAGGGTTTGCTCCCGGGAAATACCGGAACCGAAAGTACCGGGAATTCCTGGGATTTAGAGCCAAGCAAAGAACCGGGATTACAAAATATAAATCCCGGTACATTCGGGATTTTCGGGACTAACATTTCCGGTACAATATTTGACTGTTTTCTGTTACTTTATTAATATATTTTATTAATCAAAGGCTGTAGCTAATACCTACTTTTAGGGCTGATCACATATTAAAATCAAAACTAAAATAGTCCATTGGTTTGACAATATCGACAATATAAAATTGCGTAATTTGAAACTTTAAGGGCATAAGATGTTCCTACGATAAATAATTTTATACGAATAATTATTAGTTATTTGTATAAAAATACGAGCAAAAACTAATAAGAAATTTGTAATAAATAAAATACTCCTTTTAATTTCAACACGGTATAAGAAACTCTCATATGATAATTACATTTTTAAATAGAATTAAAATATTACAGTGACATATATGCCCCTCCTTGCCAAATTCTTATAATAATATAATTTATTTACCTCCCTACAGTATGTAAGATATCCCTGCCATAGCCCATTTTAAATGCATGCGAAAATGATTATTTATTTTTTTATTCTTTTTCACGAAAAATTTTAAATGTGTAAGCTATATTTAAAATAAATGATGATATTACTGAATCACAATTCAGTTTTTGCGAATGTTTTTCAACAAATATCATAGGTAGTTTTTAGGATTAAACCAAACTATATTATTTAGTAGTATAGTACACAGAGGCAGTCCAAATCAGAGTTAATGTAGGCAATGATTGTGTGGTTTAAAGACACATATTATCGTAAAAAAGAAGTATGTGTACCTTCACTATGGTACTTTTTTATATTACACCTATGCTAAGAGAAAGATTCATGGTCGTTTTACGCTTTTTTCTTAAAATTGAGGTAAAAACTGATATTTTAAGGCAGTCCCGAAAGTACCGAAAATACCGGGAAATCCCGGTTCCATTTTTGCCTGGTACCGAAAATCCCGGTTCTTTTAAACAGTACCGGTTCTGCAATCCCTAATCTCCATACAAAATTAAATTAGGTACTCGTCATTGTATTATGCCGCCACCGTGGGCCACTTAATGTTATATCAAGACCCATATGTTTTGCACTAGCTGTGACGGTCTGTTTAATTTACCACTCCTTCCTCCTAAACCTGTGTCCATCATATATCAGACCAGGCGGCTTAGCACGGTCGCGTTTTTATCCCTTGTCACCATGCCTGTCACGTTCTAACAAGTATGTAAGTGCGAAAGGGACGCGCATAGTGATAGTCGATAAAAATGGAACCGTGCTGAGCCCGCAGGCCCCGTAGACAACATGCTAATCGCTAACGCTCCGTAGCGAACGAAACGTAACTGTCACTGTCACACTTATATGGAAGAGTGATAGAGAGTCACAACGTGATTCGATGGCGAAGCGCAAGCGATTGTCACCTTGGCTAGGCCGCACGAGTTGCGCGCGACTCCAATACATCTTGCGCGACTTCAAGTATGGACTCGCGAGAACGCAATTCATGCTAGTTTTATGGGGGAATAGCACTGACATGGATAAGATCTTCATTCTCCAAAAGAGATGTGTTAGAATATTAACAAATACTGATCAAATGGAGTCGTGCAGACCTCTTTCCAAGAAACTCCAAATACTTACTCTACCGTCAATGTACATCCTCGAATCATGTTTTGTTAGGAAACATACAGAGTTGTTTACTCCGACATCACCAAAAATCAAAAGGAACAATCGAAACTTAAATAAACTTCAATTACCCCACTCAACACTAAAAATAGTCGCATCCAGCCCTCACTAAATGTTAATTTTTTTTTATGTTTATGCTACTTAAAATATATAACCACCTACCGAACTCCCTAAAAAATATTCAAAAACTGCCGAGATTTAATAAACACTTAAAAATATCCTTAGTCAACAAATGTTATTTCAAGGTGAATGATTTTTTATGATAAACATGATTAATAATGTTAATCTATTGCATGTTAGTCTTACTTTAAGTATTGTTGTGCCCTTGCAATGTGTCACATATGTAAACCCACCTACTTATAAGCTCTACCTAATAATGTGTAATGTGATTTTGATTTGCAAGAAACATTTTGAATTTGAATTTAGACGGTCTGGGCTTCTTAATTCAAAATTTCATCTAAATCGGTCGGGGAAAAGAATCAGACAGATAATGTTTTGAAATTTTAACAGATCATTATACAGTGTGTAAGTCTAATACGGGCGAATCTCTTAACGGTGGTTAGTATAGGACAAAGTAAAGGTAATTAGATAACATTTACTTAAAGTTGCAACAATAACTTTTTTCCATACAAAATAATTCAGCCCGCAATGTAATGCAAACACGCTCACGTTAAACGCTCGTTGACAGTTACTTTCAAAAACTCCTATTGCGTATGTAATGTCATTAACTGTCATGAGTGGGTAAATAATAAATAAGTATGAAATAAGTATGATGTTTTTTATCTGACGAAATGACTACCTAGTTTAAAATCAAATTACATCAAAAAATCTTATTAAAGCAATCATTTATTTTAATAACGACCCATTGAAATTACAACTGAAATGTACTGAAGTTGCTGAAATACTTCTAAAGAAAACCAACTAAAAAGAAAACTAAAAAACACAATTTACAACAATACAAATTCTGAGAAACCTGAGTTTAGTTTTGCCGGTTTCGCCGCATTCTCGATGTGCCTTCCTTGTATTTCAGAACAGGTTTCGCAACGACGTTTGATTGACTCCATAAAATAACAACTCGTATTAAATCGTCTTCCTGCATCCCTTGTACTACTTTCAGGATTAAGTGCAAAATGGCGAAGGATTCGGTCTTGCAATGGAACTGGAAGCTCATCGTGAATAGCTGCTCCCTCCACCCTTCCAGTTACGGGCAATCCTTCGCGAGCTCGCTGTATCGCGTTTACAATTACTCGAGCGTTTCTTGGTACAACCCGATGAGGGAATCGCTCTCTGTACACAGCTAGCGCTCGATGACCATTTTGTAGTGTTTCACCGTAAATTAAAATCATGTCCATTAATTCAGGAGCAGTAAAAGTTGTTAAACGAGGCATTTTTATAACATACGATTACTTTTGAATCGAAAGACGGACATTGTCAAATCAGAGTTGAAATAAAATAAGAAACTTGCAATTCCACCAAAGAGTTTGCCACGTTTTCACACAATGTACCAAGTTTTGTGGTGTTTAGACGGTTTAGTTAATTCTCGAAATAATTTTGGTAATAACTGTACAACTATTAGGCGGGCCGTATGGGGTCATCCATTAATTACGTCACACGTTTAGGGGGAGGGAGGGGGTCAAGAAAATGTGACATATTGTAACATGGGGGAGGGGGAGACACAAACTTTGTGACGTCACTTTAACTTCATCAGTAACCGAAATTTTTTTTTTAATTATTTTATTCGCTGTACATTTAAATAACAAGTTTTAAAACGATAATCGTTTTTATTCTTTTAATTTTCTTTCCTAAGCAGTTTTGGGTAATAAAATTATTAATATTTATATCGTCAAAAATATTTTGATAAAATATTAATAATACTTAGGTACTTACTTAATTCGATTTGGCGATTTCGTAGAAAAAATGTGACGTCACACTAGGGGGGAGGGGTTTGCCAAATGTGACCAAATGTGACAAGGGGGGGGAGGGGTCAAAAAACCTAGAAATTCGTGTGACGTAATTAATGGATGACCCCTATGCTTATTTTCCGCCATCCTGGTATAAAAAATCAGGCAAATTAAATACGAAATGAATACACAATAATCACTTATGAGATGCTGATATTAAATTAATTTTCAAAAAAGGTGTGCTATCAAAGGTGCTTGTCTATTGCTCAGATTAGAAATAATCACGTCAAGTGCTGTTATCGTGACTGATTAAAATGAAGTCAGTTTCTTGTTGGTAAACATGATAAATAAATAAGATTTAATATCTTTTAACACGCCTAGTAGTACTTTAATCTACCAAAATAACTACAAAACATTAAACGCAGTGTAATGCTAACATGTATTGTGAATGTTCCTCCAGATAGGTAAGTTTGTAAATGCTATTGTTGTATTGCTAATGAACATCTGACATTTCGGTACCGCAACCATGTTTACAGTACATTGCTGCTGAGAAATTTAAAAAAAATTAATTATGGGCTCGTAATGAACTGCAACTTAAAAAAACCTTTTACTTCATGATTACACTAATGAATACTATGTCCGATTTAATTTATCGCCCGTATTAGACTTACACACTGTATATCAAGTCGTCACAAGAATACCTTGTATTAGTTATAACGACAATGATGAGAGATACAATTTGTATGGATATGGATATTATGGGTAATAAGATCAGCCAGGGCAATTGTCACTACTTACTCTAAAAAAAATACAAGAACTAAGTCTAGAGCTCTAGCTCTAGACTTAAAAGAGTAAGGTAGCCACTAGTTCTCTAGCCTTACCATACTAACTCTTATAGTAGTATACCCTATAATGGACACGGAACCAGTAATGGGACAAAAAAACACAATTCCTCTAAAATAAGTATATAAAAGTAGTTTATAAACACTGGATATATTTTTATCATAAATAAGAGTCCTAGAGCTGATTATGTTTGAATTTTTATTAAATTCGGTTATTTTTTAAGAAATGTGCGTCAACCCAAAAGTTGTCGTGCCACTGAAAAAAAATATCACTAAAAATTCTTAACAACTTCGCTAAGAGAGGTGAGTTAATTGATTAAATTTTAATTAATTAATACTTGATGAAAACTAGAATGTGTTTTGTTAATTGCATTTACCATGAGATAAGGTATACAACACACTATGTTGTGACTCCACAGATGTAAAAAAAATAGTGGTATTTGGCCCAATCCCATTATAGGAGCTGTAAAACTGCATACCTCCTATGATGGGACAATTGACATAATGATGCTTGCCATGCCATAATTTCATGTTTTAAACAATACAGAAGTAAAATGTAGTTACGAAATATGTCAACCAGGAGGTATTCTCGGACTTAGGATAAATTAATATCGTTTTTCCAAACTTTTATTTAACTTGGCTTGTTAGTTAGTGTGGGTCAAATCTTGGTAGCTGAATTTGACCCACTTTTCGATTTCCGATTCAGTTGAAATTTTGTGTAAGTACGTAATTAAGTATGCAAATCGGATGATAATGCAATATTATGATAACATGGACTTGATCTGATGATGGAGACAGGAGGTGGCCATGGGAACTTTATCGCAATAAACCCTAACTAATTGTGTTTGGGTATATTAGAATTGTCTCGATGAATCTAATACAATAATAATTGGCTATGGAAAGAAAAATACATTCAGCGATAAAAGCTTATACCAAAAATTGATTTTTTTGCCATAACTTATTCCCCATTTCAAAATTTTATACTGATAGAGCAATGTCCATTATAGGGGGCCCATTACTGGATCCACGTCCATTACCGGGGGCCCATTACTGGAGCTTTGGTGTCCATGACTGGAGAAAAAAAGCATAGTTTTAATTTGTTAATTATGTGGAAACTCATTGCAGTATCTTTGATACAACACGCCTAAAACATGAAAGGCGGATAGGACTTTCATCTTTTAACACGCTAAGCGGAAGACCATTTACATGTACAAGGGAAATATCATAAATACTCCAAATTTCCTCTTAAATGTCCCATGACTGGTGCTGTTACTATACTAATATTTAATTGTTAGCTCATCTCTATCCGATAGTAAATGACGTTCCTATTCTGCCAATCGCCAACGTCGTAATACATATATAATTCGGTCGACTAAGTTCGGACTTATAACCTGTGATGCGGTCTCGGTTGGTACATTTCGTGCATTACATACAATTATGTAATGAACAGCAATTAACATAAGGAACATTTCGAGCAACGATTACCGGTCAGGCGCTCGGACGGCCATCACGAATGTTCTTTTTATTACCGCTTACCAAGCATTCGCTTCAGATGGACCACTTTAAGGCGAAGCAGATTCAGATAAGTTACACTAATACTACAAGAAGGATTTTACTGGGACTGTCGTTTATGTCAGGTACTTACTTTACTTACCGCAGAAGGCATGAAGAGCAAAAGTCTTTGGTTTCATCTTTCATCTGGCACATTCACATTACATTTGACCTCAGCTGCGAGAACACATAAGAAGTAAACAATACGGCAAGAACTAATTAAAATTACTTTTTTTACCCACCTTACGCTATTAAAATGATAAGAAAAATTTTAAACCAAAGGGAGACATTTTTTCAAGGAACAGAGACATTTTTTTTTAATAATTATTTAGCATGATTAACTAAGAGATCGTTTACAAAACAACTATCGAATATCAGGGGATGACCGCCTAACTCGCCTTCAACGAAAGCTTTGTAAGCGAATGTAACAACAGCCGAGGTCTTCTCACCTTTCCCCGGCCGGCGCCGGCGCCGCCGTCACGTGCATTTGCGCAAACTAATCTACATTCCCAATCTCCAGTGTTTCGGAAGCGGCAGCATTAACAAAGGCTATGTTTTCACAAGGTCGTAAGTCTAACGTTTAATCATTGTTTAATTCATTGATTATAAGTCTGGTTACGTTATTTGACGAAGGCTACCCATTAACTTACTTCAAACTTTCTTTATTCAATGTGACATCCTAAGTTATTAAATTTGATAACTATATATAACTTAATCTAACCAGGTGGTTCTTCTGCTCGGTTGCCTGTTGCCTCCTATTCCTAAATCATCATCAAATTCGGGCTACAAATACACCCCCCCAGGAATTCCCGGGGATGAGGACGGAAAACATGCCCTAGTCATAGCTTAGGGAAGTAAGTGCTACCGCTACCATTCATACCTCACACTTTATAAGAACGCAAAGCGACAGCACGGTACACAGCAATATTATATAAATAATGAAAATAATAATTAATAAGCTTAAAAGGACTAATAATAGTCGAATGAGCACCGTGAATCTTGTGCTACAGTTTGCACAACAAAGGATTTATTTTTGGCTCCCGCCGCGTAAAATCATTTGCGCATTATTGCTCCAAGTTATGGGCTTATTACAAAGCACAAAATACGCTATAGAACAAATGTCTTATGCAAATGAGTGGACTGGTGATGTTTCAGAATACAAATGAAAACGTTTATTGTAAGTCGGTCAAATTCTTTTATGCTTTTTAAGAAACCATTTTATGCCAAAAATGCCTTACCTACATCATTTTGTAAAGAGCTGATACTCTTCAAACTGCTTGAACGATTTTTATCAAACATAGCTAAGAAAAGTAAAAGGAAACTCGCTTTCAGATTTCAAAGACAGACAGACATTGGTGTCAAACTTATTGCACCCCTCTTATTGCGTCGGGGGTTAAAAATAAGAAGAACAATATTTACTCAATACAATATTTACTCAATAGGTAATCAATCATTTATTGTACATATAGCTGGTTTGTTAGTGCACACCGTTGTATGGGGACCTTGCACTTTGAGACTATGCGCTGAAACTTGGCACAGTTGATTGCTAGCTGGTCTTAAGCAGATACAGACCGGGAGCCTATATATACCTATAAGGTGGTATTTTTTGTTTTCAGATTACTGCTATACTTTAAAAAAAATGTTGAATATCAAAAATACGTTTTTTAGTCTTTTCTACCTTATTCTTTTTTTTTCTTATCCTCAATTTATCCGAAAATAATATATTACATACCCTTATAGGTATAGTTTTAGAGAAATATTGCTCCAAGTGAAGCGCCGCAGCGTCGAACTTCCCCCTCCCCCCCACTAAATGAGAGGTGGCTCTCGACGGCTCCCGGTTTGTATCTGCTCATGACCAGATAAGAATCAACTGTGCCAAGTTTCAGCGCATAGTCACAAAATGCAAGGTGTCGTGCACTAACAAACCAGCTAATAATGGTTACACAGCGGGCGCAGCACGGTTCCATTTTTATCGCCTATCACTATACGCGACCCTTTCGCACTTACATACTTGTTAGAACGTGACAGGCATGGTGACAAGCGATAAAAACGCGACTGTGCTATGGGGGCAGGTCAGGTGGAATATACATATACAGGGTGACCTTAGCCATTGGACAAACCCTGAAGTCCCACGTAGGGTTACTTCTCAGAAATGCTCTAACGGTAATATTTTTTTAATTAGAACAAAAGATAAAAAAATAAAGTATCAAACAAAAGTTATTTCCAATAATCGACAACAAAAAGAATCATACTGTATTAATCATTGGCAGTGATTTTGACAATTTGTTTGAAAATGTGCGGCAATGATGATATTTGCCAAAAGTCAGAATCTTATTAATGTCATAAATAAAAAAGATAATCAAAACGGTCGAGGAAGGTTTCATACTATTTATTACCTCAGGAGCTACTAACACATACAGGTTGCTCCAAAGTAAGAAAATCGTAATTTGTTAATTTCTTCGTAACCGCTACACCGATTGTTATGATACTTTGTATACTGGTTCTAAATACCCTAATGGATATGTACATTTCGGCTTTATCCAATGGCTAGGGACACCCTGTATAAATATTTCGACTACCTAAGCCTTGTGATTTTATATAAGTAAGTATCACTGGTATGGAATGGAATCGATTCAGAGAACTTATTGAATATAAAAGTTATATAAATACGCATAATGTTTGCTACGTTATACCTACTATACATAAACAACTAATCATCCTAAGGTATTCCTGCAGGTGACTGAAAAACCAGCACCTATACTAAAATAGGTACCTATATACTATATACACGCAGTTTTTTTTTTGTACTATGGGTACCAGGCGACGATATACATACTTGTATAGATAAATACATACTTATATACATAGAAAACAACCATGACTCAGGAACAAATATTAGTGTTCATCACACAAATAAACGCCCTTACTGGGATTCGAACCCAGGACCATCGGCTTAGCAGACAGGGTCACTATCCACTAGGTCAGACCGGTCGTCCGGTCAGTTTGGTGGAACCATGTCGCAATGTCAATAACTAATTGCGAGGTTCTACGATGACCCGTAATTTCAAAATATTGATAGGAGATACCAATGAACTGTTGGTAAATGTCGTAACAGTGTATTAAAGGGACAAAAAAAAATATTTGTTTTTTTTTTTCAGATGGATGAGATATAATTATGGTTCCAAAAACATCGCTGTTTTGAGCGGGTGATGTCGAGTGATTCAGGCTTTTAATTCTAAAAGTCGTGGGTTCGAACTCGAACCCTGGTTCGTGCGAATGAATTTTTAATTTTATTGCAATGTTAAAAAATACTCTGTACCTATTTTACAAAATGTAATTTGAAGACCACTAGCCTCCACTAGTCAATTTAGTTAAAAAAAAGAATTAGCGCAAAAATGTAAAGATGCTTTGGGCGCTATTAGCCCCTTTGATGCATGAGAAGGACATGTGCTCAGAATATGGACTGAGGAAATGGATGTTTTATATGTATTATATTCACGGTCCGGCAAATTAAATTTCAATGTTTTAAAAATATGGGACAGAGAATTTTTCATTAATTTGTATCAGTTAAAGACAAATTATTATTTATATATATATATGAGGTATTGCTAAACGTTTTAAAAACGGATTTAAAATATTAATCCTTGACCAGTACGACAATCGCGACTACCAATTAAAAACACTTTTGTTTTTAAGTAGTAAGTATAGGACTTAATTATGTAGCAATTTTTTATTTATGACGACTGAATTTTATATCATTTTTGTAAGTACCTACCTATTGTCCTTTTCAAAATGTTTCATTACTTTCATTCATTAGGCACTCGTAGGCGTTATTGTGCGCTTCGTCGTGAAATTCTTCGTAAGTAAGTAATTAAAGAACGAGATTGGATATAATTTTATGAATTCGGTTGCAATATTTTAAAATCATTACATAGGTATAGGTACACATTCAGTGACTGCAATCTGTGCAATTCAGTAAACAGTGTAATAAAGTAATAATTTATATATAATTGATATCCGCCGAATGGTGGGACTAACGCAACAGTGGTGGTGAGCGTTCTTTGGCGCTCGAGGCGTGTTCAAATGTGAGGCAACCACGGTGTGGACCGGTGATACTCTAAATATTCAATAATAATAAAAAACTTTTTAGTGAAGTGAAATGTGATTGTGTTTACGTCAGTGAATGGATTTTTTAAACTTTTCCGTTCGTCCTAATAAATAGATTATATGTACTATACAATTAATTAATTTAAAAGGTAATTATAAAGTCAATTTATTTAGATTTAATATGCATTATAATCTACATTGTATTGACATAAAATATTACTGATGTCGTCCTGGAGCCGTTCGTTTCTTCAGGTTATTAAGATAGCTGCCATACCCCTTACGTCTCCCACAATGTACTTAGTAGGTAGTGCGAAATGCCCCAACAGTTAAATGGCGATAATAACAATCAACTGTACCTATTAACAGCAACAGACCAAACTGACCATTGATATATCTTTTCGTACTGACATAGGATCTACAAAATGCTTGTCACATAAGAAACATATGAGTTGCTATTCATTATTTTATAAGTGTTTGCACCAGAGTTCCGGCTTTTTGCTATATAGCCCATGGGCAGGGCCGTCTTAAACTATGCTGGGGCCCTTGGGCACATATACATTTGGGGCCCTTTTCGAAAGTAAAGAAAGCGAATTAAGTAAACTAACATTTCTCTACTATGATCTTATATTTATTATGAGTAATCAAATATACTGTTACTGCCCGTCCTTCGGGGCACCCTGAAGGTGGGGGCCCTGGGCACGGGCCCCGTGTGCCCTTATGGTGGGTGCCGCATGGCAACTATAATCACAAGAATTAAGGCACAAGTTTTCACGAAAGCGACTTCCAACCCAAGGGGGAAACTAGGCCTTTATTGGGACTAGTCCGGTTTCCTCACGAAGTTTTCTTTTACCGCTATTTTTAGGTTTCAATTGTGTTATTTTTTATAACAATAAGCGTTATAAGCAGACATCATAAATTTTATTGCATTTTTGGTGCAGCGGAGTGGTGTTAACGGAATTGGTATAGATAATTCCAACTGAAATGGTAAATTAAGGTTAATATTAACATAATTAACGCCAATTAATCACTAGGGTTGAAATTGTTTATACCAATTCCGTTAACACCACTCCATTGCACCGAAAATGCTATAAATTTTACGATGTCTGGTTATAAGACATTACGAGGATATTTTCAATAGGCATAGACGCCCGAAGCCCGAAGTCTAATGTCTAAACAAATACAGTCAACGTCAAATGTATGAATACATTTTTCGCCATATTGCATTAGAAGTGCCTAAGGTACAAAAGAGTAGAGTAGGTTTGTTTGACCTCAACTTTACAAAGTGTACAAGAATTATCTAAATTATCTTGTATGTACAATTTACTGTAATTTTTTTTCTAGTATAAGTTCATAATAAATATTCGTACCTTAAGCAAAAGTCTGCCTTATTATGGTTTTGAGACTTTTGAGTAAATATATCTGTAAATAAGTACAAGTATAACGTACAGCTACAAATCGAACGACTATAATGTTTATTATCCATAAACATAGCCAGAACAACGAAGCCTGACCGCGCATCTTATAGTAAATTTAAATTTTATTATGACCAGTGGGTAGAAATGCGATGTTGCACAAATTTAACAATGCATGTTTATGTATGAACCAATAATTTCTAGATCTTTACGCTGTCTCACCTTGGGCTTATGAAGATTATCAAAAACCAATGTTTATTTTATTACTTAATTATCCTTTTTATACATTCGACAATATGTATAGCAGCATAATAGAAAATATATGTGTTTATTTAAACTTTATTGCACAAAGTACAATACAAATAGGTAGAAATGGCAGACTTAATGCCAAATGGTATTCTCCGCCAGTCAACCATAGGCATAGGCTAAACTAGACATATGCATGAACATAAAAAAATTTAACTGTTATAGCCTAACTTGATTTTGTTTCTACTCCTATTAAGAAAACTATTTATATTTGAGCCAAGACTATTTTATTACCATTACGAGATAAGTATTTAGAAGTCTCTAGGTCTCTACTTAAGTCACCTACTATAGCGATTATAAACCCTTCCCTTCCCCCCGGATCTACTATTTTCAAGTAAAGCTTTAAAGGATAATCGCGATTAGGACTGTGATTAGGAATTATGTAGGACTGTAGGTACATTATTTTTCAAGTTTTGTACGCATATTTGATTAAAAGTAAATAAATATTTATTCATTAAATTTACGCAATTCTCTTTAGAACCGTTTTGTAGCTTTTAAGTTTAAGACGAAACAGGAGCTGAGTTTTAAATATTTTAGGTAAATATACCCGTCTCGCTAACGGAAGCGGCACCTAAAAGTAGTGCGATAAGGACAAGGCGAAAAATCCTGCGTAAAAATCTCAAAAATCGAGGTTTCGTACTCCTCTGTTTCCTCCTCCAAAACTTAACCAATCGTAACCAAATTTGGAAATCTAAATGATTATGAAATTATCTGTGTCGGACCGTTTTGCTTTTTTGGCTAATTGATATCAGTTTTGAATGCCACGCCTCTCATTGCGGCATAGTCAATTAGGCCATTTTTGAAGGGCTCTAGCGCCTTAAAAAACAAAAATATCAAAAAAAGAAAAACGGTCCGACACAGATATTGACAATATTAATCTGTGTTGAAAAAATAATTGCTCTAGCTTCAAAAACCACGGAGGAAAACGAGGAGTACGTTTGTATGGAGAAATGACCACTCCCGTTGGCTCTTAAGTGAAATATCCGTTTGTCATAGGTACTTCTGTGCTGTTTTTAATGTATCTTAGTCTGTTCTCTTTCCGCACAGACTCTAATGTCGCAAAAACAGTCTTTCTATCTTTGTTTCCTCTTGTAACTTGTTTCTATTGTGGAAGATTACCGGTCGTTCAAATATGAACGTTGATGCCGCATGCTAATATTAATCTCGGCCACTCGCATTCATTATAATCTTTGATGAGTCAAGGGTAGCCCCAGTAACGCCACAGGCGGTACTCGTAGAGGTTAATACTTACCTACTTATTTACAAGAACATTCTAGAGAGCGTTGACCAACGTTTGTTTCTGTTCGTTGTACTAACAACAACGCACTTCACAAACCTATGGTAGGTCTTATCACGTTGCAATAAGATTTAAGAACAGTCACCGGTCGTACACTCGATCGTAAGATGTACGCACTCGTTTGAAAGTGAATTTGACCTTAACCAAGTCATTGTCCGGTGTGTTGCGTGGGACATGGACGCATCTTGAGGCATCTTAAATACCTGTCCGCATGCGTGCGTCTTTGTTGTGTACGTTCTATAAAAAAGGATGGCTAAACACTTGCATGCACGTTGTGAGACCGTCATTTTACAACATTGACCTACATAGTAAAATTGTGGTGTGGCATTAGCTCAAAGTGTACCAAACAAGTGTCTGCTATGCTAGGAAGCGTTTAGTTTATTTTAACAAAAGAGCAGCAGATCAATACAGCGAGAATGAGTACATAGAGTAGATTGTTTTGTCTCTGGTAACAATCCTATTACCTAATCGAGATACAGGCTCGGTCTAGTTTGAGGGACTATCAATTTTTGTACCTAGTAATCTTTGGTTTCAATAATTTCATTTTCCTTATATTTCAGACACAATGTGGAAGCCATTATTTTTCGTACTGGCAAGCTCATGGCTAGTGAGCTGCGTGCCTCCCCCACACCCTGCCGTGATCCAAGCCAGGCGGGAAGAAGAGTTCCTACCACAGTACCTTCGGAGCAGAGCCCTCTACAACCCTCACCTCAGAGAAGTCCTGCCGCTGACAAGTTTGCTCCACAGTGGAGAACAGTTGGTTAGATGACAATTTGAAAAAGTTAGAATAATTGTTTTAAATCTCCAGCGAGAGAATGACTGAGCTGCGTGCAACGTGCATCCCCCATACAAGGCGGGAAGAGGAATTCCTACCAGCAGCACCTTCAGAACGTACCTTTACTCTATTTGTCTCACCTCTACTAACTTGCAGCACCTCAGCTCAAACAAATCTTTCCTCTTACGAGCTTACTTCACAAGACTAGTATTCTATTTTCAGACTGACTCTATGTATGTCTTATAAAGTAGATCAATCAACCGATTTAGTGATCTACGTGTTTCCAACAACAATGAACGTTTCCAAATTTTTCCTCTCCTTCGCATTATTCGGCCAATTGATGTGAGAAATGCGATATAGTACAGTATCCTGTCCTGCCTAAGAGCAAGTTTTTAGTTATGAAAACGAAAAAAATAGTTAACTGTTTTTTTTCAACAGGTGTACGAAAGAGAATCAGACAAAGTGCCTCGCAGCAAGATATACAACCTTCTGACTCACTCCGGGCTGGTACCGCGTCAGTTCCACCCGCATCGTCAGTTCCAATCCCATCAATTCCGGCCAGTGCCGCAGTTCCACGCGCTACAGTTCCACAGCCCGGTGTTCCACGACCCGCCCTTCTTCCCCAACCCCGATGTACTACAACGCTTGTAGATATCCGCTATGAAATCAATAGGTTATTAATTATGACTTAAAGTAAACCATATTAAGCAGTTATTGCTCTATAGTACCCATTAACCTACATGTATACTTATTTTTAAGTGTTAAAGTGTGTTATGTAGTTAGTAAACTCAATTATCGCGACCTTGGTGTTGAAAACACGACAGTAAATTATGATACACGATATAATGCATTTCTGTTTGGCATTGGTTGATTGGTGTGACCTTGAGTAAGGTATTTATATGCTCGTGCATAATAGTCATTGTGCAACATAACAGACACGAAATTATGTGATTGAACCTGCAATTATGGAATTAAATATTTAATGACGAAATACCAACGAATGCATTTTTATTCAAAATTTTCATTCCCCGTTGAGCTTTTAAATGATTTGAGCGTAAAATATATTTCGAAATGGCTGAATAGACTCGAAAGTTAAAATGTCGACGCCGCCGACAACGTGCAAGGCACTTGTAAAAGATTATTGCGAAAACTGTACATTTGCTGGAGTACACTTTATTGCTGACGATACGAAACATTGGTTTGAGAGGTAAGTTAAAATATACTGTAGAGTGCCTATAGTCTACAAAGCAAAGGCATTATTTATATCTTTCTTTAATTTTAAATAATTTTAATATTGTTGATAAATAATTGTAATATAAAATGTCTAACTTGTAACATGACCCACGCTTGTAATCGGGAAGGAACTAGCTCTTGAGACACAGGGAAACCTACTTTGAGAGCCAGGAACCAATGTTATGTAACAACTCAAAGTTGCAATAAAGATTATTTTATTTTTATTTTTTATTAGATAAAAAACGAGAACACTAAAACACTTCACGGTTTTAGTAAGTGGGCTCTAACTTGTTCTCTTGTTATTTTAAGTCACGATGAGGTAATAAAACAAAGGGAGTAAGGAAGGCCACGCTCCCTAAAAATTAAGGTCTAATTTTTATTATACCTATTTATAAGTAGGTAGGTAGGAACTTATATTGCGTTAGGTATTGACTTTGGCGAGGTCCACCCGGGCAATAGATTTTCTATTGAGGGAACTTTTTTGTACCGATCACTAAATACCTAGAAATCTTTTCAGGAGTTTGTGACCCAACTGTTCAATTATTAAATGATTTAATTTTGTTAGATTTCCGAATTCTTTCACATAATCTTATAATTCTAGATGGTTCTGGTTGGCTCTAGTGATTCTCTCGTGGTACGGTTCCGCTATCCTGATCATAGCGGCATGGGATGCGTTTCGGGACAGCCCCATCAGCTTCGGCTTGGAGACCACGTACACCAAGTGGAACACGGAACTGCCCTCGGTGGCCGTGTGTGAGGCCGCTAACGATGATAAACTTTTCAGCGTGTGTGATGCGTAAGTCAGGTCGTCAGGTCTATATAAATATAAATGATTATATATATATATTATGTGGTAACGAAATAAGTAATAAAAAAATAAAATATTCTATGGATTTACTCTCTACCATAGATTTAGAAATAAAATCGTAAAATATTTTCACACTGCAACGTAACATGGAAAAGAGAGGCAAAATACTTGCCATAATTTAAAAGTGTACTTAGGTAACTTGGATGCGAATAAAGATCTCTATATCTATCTACTTATTAGGTTCTATAAGAATCTTAGCTTATGTAGGTACTCTCTCTCTTCAAAGCACTCTGGTCCTGAGGAGACGCTCCTATGTTTTGTTTCAGTATTTGGCCTCCGGACCACCTTTTGGATCTAGAAGACGCCTTAAAAGACATCACCTACTTCCGTGGAATTTCGTACAGTCTCACCGAAGTATGTGCTATCGAAAAGCCTGACCCTGGGTGTCTCTTGTCTAATTACAGGTATTTTAATGTAGCGTTAAGTACCTAAATATTTAATGAAATGAAACAAAAGGGTACAAAGGGTGAAGGGGGTAGGATAAGGGTAAAGGGTAGAGGGTAAAGGGAGTACTTGCAGAATATAAGAGTTTTCACGGCGATAGCTCTTTTTTTTTTGAGGAAAATACAACCTGTATCTGAACGAAAAGCAATTACTCAAACCCGTTAATGTTTAGGTCATACTAAGCAACTTTTACTATGGGACCAACCCCGAAATCGCGAAAAAAAATTGACTCTTCCATAGGAAATTACAACATCAGACCAGCAAAATATATGAAATAACCAATTTTTTTTCCGTGTTTTCGGGGTTGGTCCCATAGTAAAAGTTGCTCAGTATGACTTAAACATTTAACGGGTTTGAGTAATTACTTTTCGTTCAAATACATACTGTATAGTCAGCGAAAAACCCTCAAATTGATATTACATGGATGGAAAGTCGAATATTTTTTTGCATACTGGTTGTATTGTGTTATTTTATATTACAGCTACTACGCCAGTCTGATACGCAGTGCATGTCCAGAACTCATTGTAAACTGTTCTTATAACGACGTGCCTTTCGACTGTTGCGAATACTTCCAGCCGATAGAAACTGACGTGGGAACCTGCTTTATCATCAATTCCATTCAAACTGAGTATGTTACAGTTATAAACATCTAAAGCTTCTTTACTTTCTTTGCTGTTACCTAAAATAATAGGGGAGCTTAGGCCTTTATTAAAAAACGGAGTGGACCGGTGGGCTTATAATTCCGCGAGGCCGCAAAGGCCTCCTTTTCGGAATTATTTCGCCTACTTAGGACTGATAATTTGAGCGTGATTAAAGTGTATTTAGCCATTCCGATAATGTTTTTGTAACATTTTCTATATTCAATTATTTTTGTATTAAAGCAAAAACGTCTGCCAACGTCTGCAAAGAAGCTTAGAAATGAAATTAAAAGTGGAAAAACTAACTATTGCGGGCGAGGATCGACCCCGATAAAAAAATAAACATTTTTCCATGCCGACATTAGTCGCCTAAATCTCGAACTCGCGACTTTTTGAACACTAGCCCATCGCTCTGTCAACTAAGCTACCGAGACTTCACACGATATTCTGTTTTAGGAAACCAAAACCATTTCCGATGGTAAGCAATATGAGAAATAAGCGGTCAAGCATTAAGTTCGAATTGTTATTGCCCTCAACGGTAAGACTTACTGAGAATTCTTATCTACTCATATGTAACAATACAGTATCAAACACTTGTACAATTTGTACAATTTAATCAGTTATATGTTTGACAGATGTACACACTGGGGAATGACGAGGTCCCAAGTATTACTACGTTACAGTCATCAACTATGAAAATTCAACTCGGACATAAATATAGGTAATGTTTACTTATTGTACCATTAATTTGAAGCATTCTATGAAATCCGTAAAGTTTACTACTCGTATGTTTTAAACGAGGCATTTTCATCAGAATCTCGTTATATAGGGAGAAATTAATATTAAAGTAAAGCAACTAAGTATAGCCAACAAACGTCGACATTATAGGGAGCGAATCGTTATTAATTTTTATTTGAAAACATAATATACCAACAGCATTACAGTCGAAACCAAATCACTGTACACATCAGATTAAAGAAAACATAATGTAGGTAAGTATTTACACAATTTAGGAAAATCAGATCACAATCAACTTTCGTCCATGATGTCCATCATCTCACTACCGCAGACACAACACATCTGACACACAACCATCCATCGACTTGCAAACATATCACATTTATATTGAGTTACGTGATATGGAGTTTTATAGGTAGGTACCTTAATTAATACCAAGATATTAATTACTTTACTCTCCGAGAGAGCCCCGTACGTCCGCCGAAATTATGCACACATGGGTATAACATTTCAGTCGCCAAGTCGCGGTGCGGGATATCGAGAATGACCCACTAATAGTAGAGACGACCACAGAGCAGCGAGCTTGTAGGTTCCACGAAGAGAACGAAGACGGCCTGTACCCGCACTACTCCTACAGTGCCTGCACCGTGTTGTGTCGGAAAAGAGCGCAGATGGACCTTTGTAAATGCAACGATCATTTTATGCTTGGCACGCGTAAGTTTTTTTTCTTACGGAGGTACGCTTTGTAGGAGGTAAAAGTGTGGTAAAAGTACCAATAAGTAGAACTAATGACATTCGCAATAATGGGGTACAAAGACAAAAGGCATTCGCTGAGACAGGTAGAAGTGGATGCAATTTAGACCACGCCAATCCGACGCCAATTTAGACTAGATATATTATCTTTTAGTGTAAAATATGTGCATGTTTACTTTAAATATTAACGTTCCAGAATTTACCTAAACCTAGCGATTTACCTGCTAAATATTTTAACTGATTACTACCTACATATGATTATGACCCCTTAGTACCAAGTTACGTGGGTGATACCTATACCTACTGATCTACTTTCGTGCCCACCAATCTAAACGCATCCGGAATTCAGATCTAATTAATGCATATAAGCATCAGAGGCATCAGAACACTGTCATGACTTGGTGACGATGTTAATCAATGCTGTAATTTCTAGCTGAATCAGATCGCTGCAACATATCGGGTCTCGCATGCATACACGCGCACGCCAACTACCTGACCACCCTCAAACCGCACTGGGCCACCCGACCGGGGCTCTCTTGTGACTGCCTCCCGTCTTGTGACGAGACGGAGATCACCATCATTAAAGACGTTGATATGTCGTAAGTAAAAACAAACAATACCCCTGAAAATATTTTTACCACACCAGCTCGTAAAGGCTCTCTTTACATTTAAAAAACTGAAGAGAAAGTTTATTTTGTAATGTTTATTTTATCCACAAGAGTGGTAAACATTATACCTATTTATTTGAATAAAGAATAAGGTAATTTAATGCAAATTTTCAATTGGTGCCTTCTTCATTGGCTAGTATAATTGGCTTTAAAGTGATGATTTTGAATGATAAATATTTAACAACGTTCATTTGAATTTGATATGTAATGTGATAATATCAGTATTCCAGATTCCAGTTCTCGCAGTTCATTTTACAAAATACATAAGCACCTATAAAATATTACTCTATAGAGCAGTCCATGCAACGTGAAAGTCAAATCTAAAAATAAATATGAGAACAGGTGTTGTGTAAAGGGTTAATTTAGCTAAAGTACTAAGATTTCTAGAAATTAAATTTTAATCAACTAAGTGAGTGTCAAATTAGCAGACGAGTATCTAACTAACCGGTCTTTAATCGAATTAGTGCGAGCATTCCGCCTACCCGTTTTAAAATAAAATGAATATTTTCAGGCAAATTTCTTCATAAGTTTATCTAAGTAGGTACACGTTCACTTTCCTATTTTTTATTTAGACAGCTGTTGAGAGATACAATCACTATACTAAAGCTATACTATCAATATCTCTGTCAGTTAATTCGAATGGGTGATGCGGGATCAAAGTTTATGTTATGTTACTACTTACTTTTCAACATTAATACTTGATTACTCTGTGTTGGTACTGTACGTACATGAATGGCCATGGCTAAAGGAAATACCGTATGTTTCCCGTAATAAAATAATGTAGATTAATATAATTTCTGTCAATTGTAAGGCTTATTTCTTGTCACGTGTGTTCTTGTATATCTTAAATTAACCGGAAGAATGTTTTTTTAGGCATCGCTCAAAGAAGGATAAGAAAAAAGCATCAATAGAAATGGTCTTAGCTTACTTGCCCACTGAAAGGTACAAACGAAACGTCGTAAGAAGCCGCCTTGACCTCGTCGGTAAGATTAGATCAATTCCACTTAGTTTCTATCTAGCATGTATGAGAAAGATTACCATAGATATTATTTTCGCATTCTTGTTGTAATACCCACGAATGATTCAAGGTCGTAACCTTGTAGAGTCGCCGAAATAAAGGTCATTAATTAGGTACCTACTTCAGCAAGCGCAATCAAATTGAGCAATAAAATGGGTCACTGTGTATGGAGTTTCTGTTCAAATTGACCCGTTCTCATTGCTCTCGTGGTATTATCGTTTCATCTGTCGTTTTTATTTTGCAAAGTTCTTGCCGTTTTATTTTAGACTTAATAATGTAATTGACTTAAGGATTTCGCGGTAGTATCTTAACGTTTAATAATTACTCTATCCTCCTAAGTCCTGAGTTCCTTTAAAAAGAACAAATTAAAATAGAATTTCGAACTATAATGGAATAAAAGAAAGTTCCAAATTCAAAACTGCAAAAATGACTCTGGGTCTTAGGAGGCTATACCTACCTAAATCGTAACTACTGCTTTTTTGTTTAGTATCCGTCGGTGGAACAACGGGTTTGTTCGTCGGAGCCAGCATTATAAGCTTCGTAGAACTGATTTGGTATTTCACCATTCGTTTCTGCATAAACATATGGCTAGAACGGCGGGCAAGAAGAACTACCGCCGTACTGCCTCAAGATACAGAAATAGTGCGGATTGCGTATAATAGAGAGCAGAATGATAATGAACAACGTCCGTATACTAGCAGCGGAGTCCCACAGTCCCAAGTAGAGTATGACAAATTTTATTCGTAATCGAGTAACAAATAACAAGTTACACCTTTAAGCATAAGATTGCCTACCGCTTTTTAAATATGTGTCGAGGATGATAGGTAGGCAAAATGGCTAACACTAGCCATTCATTTTTGCATTTCTGTCTACACAGACAGATCTTTCAAGAAGCTTTCGAACCAAAAAACCAGCAACTAAGTCCCACAATTATCTCTGTTGTTCGATTGTTAATAAAATTCATGATACTGTACCGTGTCCATGATGAATTTTATTCACAATCGAACAACAGAGAGAAGCTCAAACTTTTGCGCGCTTAGAAATTTTCTGCCTCTAACTTTGCAACGTTAGCCACGTCAAATTAAGCCGAATTTGGGCAATCTGCGGAAATAATTCGTGTAGTTTTGAAAATTGGTACAGGCATACCTTGTGGTGTCTAGATAAACATACTAAAAGTCCTCGAGGGTAGGGGGTGTGTTGAGGGTGTAGGGGGGGTTGAAGGTACCTTTTTTCATATTTTTGCTCATATCTCGAATATCTGTACGAATAGCATTATAATTACTTTGGGCAAAAATTTTAACATTAAATTTCCTACAAATTTGGTTATGTTTATTTTTACTCTGCGATCAATACTTTAGGAGCTCCAGACTGTTAAAGTTAAATAAGAGATAAAAAATAGACGGTTTAATAAAACGTCGTTTTTTCGTAATTGTTCATCATAAATAAAAAAATTAGTTTAGAATAAGCAAGCTAAGCAACCTGCTGATAAAATATAAAAAAACCGCCCAAGAGCATGTCGGGCCATGCTCAGTGTAGGGTTCCGTAATTACCCGTCCGTCAAAATAGACTATTTGCAAAAACTCAAAAACTGCTAGACCGATTAGGTTCGCTATATTTTTTCTTGAAAGTCTTTACTAAGCTTTACTTGTACGATTATTTTCATATTTTTTGGACCCATGGTTCAAATATTAGGGGAACTAAAGTGGAAAACACAACTATGTTTCTTTCAGATCGATTATTTCCGAAAATATTAAGTTGATCAAAAAATGGTCCTTAAAGACCCTTATTCATTTTAAAAGACCTATCCAACAACCCCCCACACTATAGGGTTAACGCGAAAAAAAATTTCACCCCACTTTAATGTAGGGGAGCCACCCTAAATAAATATTTTTTCTAGTTTATATTTTACGACTTTGTCCGCGTAACTGATTTATATATTTGTGTCAAATATAATCATAAAAATTTAAAAAAATATTTTTTTATGGTGGCTGCCCTACATTAAAGGGGGGATGAATTTTTTTTTCGCTTCCACCCTATAGTATGGGGTGTCGTTGGATAGGTCTTTTAAAACAAATAAGGGTCTTCAAGAACCATTTTATGATCAACTCAATATTTTCGGAAATAATCGATCTGAAAGAAAAAAAGTTGTGTTTTACCGTTTAGTTCCCCTAACTTTTGAACCATGGGCCCAAAAAATATGAAAAAAATCGTGAAAACATAGCTTCGTAAAGACTTTCAAGGAAAAATATAGCGAACCTAATCGGTATAGCTGTTTTTGAGTTTTGGCAAATAGTCTATTTTGACAGACGGATAACTACGGAACCCTACACTGAGCATGGCCCGACATGCTCATGGCCTGTTTTTTTTTATATTTTATCAGCAGGTCGCTTAGCTTGCTTACTCTAAACTAAAATAAGATATGAGCAAAAATATGAAAAAAGGTACCTTCAACCCCCCCTCCCCCCTACACCCTCAGCACACCCCCTACCCTCGAGGACTTTTAGTATGTTTATCTAGACACCACAAGGTATGCCTGTACCAATTTTCAAAACTACACGAATTATTTCCGCAGATTTTTCTAATTTGCTTAGGCTACGTCTCATTTGTGTGAAACATTGTTTACATCGTGGCTTCACATTCCTATGCCGTAGGTAGAAATGTTGCAGTTGGGTCTATATTAATTCGCATAACATAATTCTCATAATTCCATTTGGCATAACGTATGTTACGCATAATTTCTAAATCGCATAACATTATTCCGCATAATGTTAATGCGCATAACGATGACTTGGGATAAATATAATTAGCATAAAGTTACTTTGCATAATTATTAAATGGTATAAATATAAAAGGCAAATAAATAAAAATGTAGACAGAGCGGCTCGAATTAAGGTTCAGTAGGTTCAGAGAACGAAGTTTTAAGTAAATGTAGCGCTTTTTTAGATGAAATGAAATGAAATGAAATGAAATCACTTTATTGCCAAAACATGATAGGAAAAAACAATAGGAAGACAAACAATATATAAATTCTATGTTAAGTATGTACTAACTTATTCTAGGTTAAGTACTAACTTATTGTCTACTCTATATAATATATATCACAATACGGTTGCCATAAATTTAATTAGCAATCTTGCGGCCTTTCTCAGGGATTTCAGCTATTCACATCCTGAGTTTTTGACTTTTGCTCGATAAAAAAACGCTAAAATAAGGCTAAAATGCACTTTTAAAAAATTTTGAAAGTTATTTCTAAAACCTAAAAAAAAACATAAATTATTAAAAAAAGATGGGTCTATATTAATTCGCATAACTTAATACTCCTAATTCAAATTGGCATAACGTATATTACGCATAACTACTAAATCGCATAACATTATTCCGCATAACTGAGTACGCATAATGTTATTGCGCATAACGTAAATTGTCATAACGATGACTTGGGATAAATATAATAAGCATAAAGTTACTTTGCATAATTATTAAATTGTATAAATATAAAAGGCAAATTAATAAAAATGTAGACAGAGCGGCTCGAATTAAGGTTCTGAACCTACCAGAGAACGAAATTTTAAATAAAAGTAGCGCTTTTTTAGATCACAAATATCACAATACGGTTGCCAAAAAATTAATTAGCAATCATGCGGCCTTTCTCTAGGGACTTCAGCGATTTGAATCCTGAGTTTTTGAATTTTGCTCGATAAAAAAAATCACTAAAATAGGTCTAAAATGCACATAAAAAAATTTGCACAAAAAAATTAACTTATGAAAATTATTTCTAAAACCTAAATTATTCAAAAAAAAATAAGAACACGAACTTACTACGCCTTAATAATGTTTTACAGCAAAAAGATTATTATTTGTTACAAAAAGCTTCGCTTCGTTTCGCTCGATCCTGCCTTAGCCTTGTGAACCTGACCTAACCGAGGGGTCCATATTGGGTTGCATACAAGTTTAGGTCATATCTTTGATGCGCATAACAACTTGTGTCATAATCATCATTGCGCATACAAATGAAAAGTCATATTATATTGTGTCATACATTTTTAGCCATAATATTTGATGACATACTCAGCAGTTGTCATACATTTTTTGTGCATATAGGTTTTGATTATAATGAATCAAATGTCATACCAGCTAAAAGCATATTTATCGATATTTATAAGGTTTTTACGTATAACGTTTTGTAGCATAATAATTTTCAACCATAATGGTTTACATAAATAATTTAAGAAACTAATTTTAGCCTCTCAACAACTCCTCGAAAAAAACCTTTTCCCTTATCTCCGTCCAAACACTTAATTCGACGGAGCCCCGCTCACGCGGGGCTCCTATTTCTACGTAGTTTGCCCTTCGGGCATCTAAAGCAACCTAACGAACCTAACCTACCTATTATGATTAGTTTCTTTTATGACCACTAAATATATGACTAAATATTTTTATGACTTACAATTTTATACATAAAGTGTTATGACAATTAAAAATATGACAAAAGTAGTTATGCGACCAGAGGGAGTCCCCTAACCGAGTTGGTTTTGCCCTGATCCATCTAATTCTCTTGCTTTATTAAATTACGCTAATTCATTTTGTGCCAAATAAAGTTATAGTTAATAATGTTATGCATATTTAAATTATGCGGATTCATTATTATGCACAATAAGTGTTATGCTTTTTTAATATTATGCATGTTCAATGTTATGCACAATTATGTTATGCCAAATCTGTTATGCGAATTCATATTATGACAATTAATGTTAGGCGTATTAAGGGGCACCCAAAAAAAATGAAGAACACGAACTTACTACAGTTACTACGCCTTAATAATGTTTTACAGCAAAAAGATTATTATTTGTTACAAAAGCTTCGCTTTGTTTCGCTCGATCCTGCTTTAGCCTTGTGAACCTGACCTAACCGAGTTGGTTTTGCCCTGATCCATCTAAATTCTCTTGCTTTATTAAATTATGATAATTAATTTTGTGTCAAATAAAGTTATAGTTAATAATGTTATGCATATTTAAATTATGCGGATTCATTATTATGCGCAATAAGTGTTATGCTTTTTAAATATTATGCCTGTTCAATGTTATGCACAATTATGTTAAGCCAAAACTGTTATGCGAATTCATATTATGACAGTTAATGTTAGGCGTATTAAGGGGCACCGTTGCAGTTGTTGGCGTATCGGTCGGCATTTTATCCATTGCTGTAAATATATATAAATAATATAAAATATAAATAGCTACTATGTAAGTTAAATATCACTTTGAAGAATATTAGAGAAGATATAACAATGTCTTAATTATTTAAATTAGGTAATGGTACATAGTAATGGTACCTACTAATAGTACTAATGGTGAGGCGTCAAAACACAGAGCTAATTTGGATTAAATTATCTAGGTAGGTATTTTTCTTTAAGGTATGATTTGACGATGTTCTACGGTCTCAATCTCAAGGTACGTTGTTCGCACACCACACTTAAACTTAATTGATTTTAATTTTATCTTAGACAAAATCATTTGTATAATTAAATTGAAGTAATGTAACTTAATCAAGCCGAAATGGTTATATTGTAATTATGTACCTATATTAATATGTCTGCCTGGGTAAATACTTTATGTTTACTAAGTAAATCTACCCTAACGACCGAAAACATCCTCAAGCTCCGAAGCTTTTAGTCAGATTGAAGACTAAACACCGCATACTAAATTTACGATCGGATACGACAGCAAATAACTCTTACCTAATAGGTACCTACATAGTTACATACTACAGTATTTCATCAATATTCTCCTACTACACACTTAGTACAGGGTGGGTGTCTTCTACGAGCAATAGAAATAGAAGAAGAAATTAAACAAGTAAACCTTCTTGACCGCCCTATTTCTGGGACGAACCAAATTATGAAGGTAAATTAAGTACCTATTACTTACGATTCCAATATGTACCTACGTTGCTACAAAACGGGGTGCTGTCTGGTATTTTTAGGTACCAATTAATTATTAATTAAAGGTATTTATATGTCTGTCTGTGTCTCTTCAATGTTTTTCTCTATTCAATAATCCTTACTTAGGGTACATCATATTTTTAAAAGATCTTATTTAAGTAAATACAATAAATAAAACACAAAGGTACCTACCTAAAAGTTGGTAACTTAGGTATTTGGGTTTGTTTCCGTTTAGTTATGGTCATATAACTTTAACTAACATAAACCTTGAAGTATTTTTTTTTAAGTTTTAGGCTTTGTATATGTTTATATTGCTCTTGATGCACCAAATAAATAAAATAATAATAGACGTAGGTAAGTAGAGTTAGACCAAGAAAAGTCTGCAGCGATTTTGAGAGCCCACGCATTGCAAGTGTTATTTATACGTCATAATCTCATAGAAGTTTGACGTTTAAAATAACACTTGCACTGCATGGGCTATCAAAATCGCTGTAGACTTTTCTTGGTCTAACTCTACCAGAGTTACGACATACTACGAACGAATTACCCAATTTAAACCAAGCCAATATATCAGCCGGAACACGAGAAGGGTATTATTGCGACATAATACCGGGTTAGTGCAATGTCCTGTATATCCTGACCCATAATATGTTATAATATAATTGGCCTATTGGCCCTTTGAACGGCAAGCGTCGAACACAACACAAATGTATTACTCTAGTAGCCACCAGCAATACCATCTGGGCTATTTTATTTAAAGTTGTCCCCTACACTTTTTTTTTAATTTGTGATATTTTATGTTATTTCTACTCATAGCTCGAGCTCTTTCTATCCTAATAGGAGAAAAAAAGTATCCCAAGGGTTTTATTTCCATTCCGTTACCATTTTTAATAGACTTTGTAGGGCGGTCACGGAATGGAAAGATAGAAAATTGTATGGAAATTTTGGGACACTTTTTTTCTCCTATTAGGATCAAAAGAGCTGGTGATTCTGAGTAGAAATAACATAAAAAAACATACCAAATTTGAAAAAAAAGTGTAGGGGACAACTTTAAATAAAATGGCCCATCTAAATTAAAATTAGTTTATATTAAGTATTATCTGATTCGTATTTGTTTAACACCGCAAACCCAATTTCATTATAACTAATACCTAGCTACACAGTCATTGTTTTCATTATACATAACTAAAATAAATCTTGTTCTTCATACTACACAACAATTAATAGTAAGCAATTTAGCATGTCATTATCATTTATGTAATTTTATAATTTAGTATATTTTATATTGATTTAAAGTTTTAAACTAACACGATTTTTGCTCATAGGTAACTACTTTTACAACTAACACGGGACTAATCGCGTAAAACTCACCACGAACGTAACGTCACTTTCGAAACGTCAGGCCATAAATAAACGTAAGTTTTACGCGATTAACTCCCGTGTTAGTATGTTTTTATAAGATCTTTTGTCTTTTTTTATAATTTTAGGATAGTATATTGCTCATAGTTATTTATTTTTCTTGCTGTGTATACTTATTTTGAATGGCATTCCTAGTTCCTACATAAAGCCTACCACTTTGTAGGTACTCATGTTTGAATATTTTCTGTATAGTGTGCCTTATAAATAAAATAAAAATAAAATGAAAATAAAAATCAGGGAGCTATTTACCATTTTTATTGTAGCAATATTTACTAATCACCGAATGGGCTCTAAAATGCTAGAGTGACAACGAAGCCGATAACGATATTTAAACTTTCGATGCCCTAATTATTTCCCGATATTTTACAAAGTTACTCCGTCACCATCAGTTTTGCGCAGACTGCTTCAATTGTCTGACCTACAAGTCGTAATAGACGACCACGGCAAGCAGTTCCCGTTCTGGAGGTGGCCCCGTTTCTCCAGGAAGCCATCAGTTAACGCAGATGCAGTATTAGGTTAATTGCAGTTGTAGACAGCGGTAATCAACTGCATCGGGCTAAACGAGCTGTATTGCATTCGGCGACAGTTGGCCTGACGGTACAAGTACCTAGGTACTTTCCAGCAACCCGCAGACCAGGGCACAACTTTGTTATTTTATCAATCTATGCAACCAACTAAGATGGCCGCCTTTTTATCATCTGTCACCATGGCCTGTCACGTTCGAACAAATATGAAAGTGCGAAAGTGACGCATGACATGACAGGTGATAAAAATGCGACACGGATATCATGGCTGCTGATAAAAAGGTCACCATCTTAGCCCTACTGGATAAGGATTTTTAAAAATAAATGCTATCCATGAATGTTTGGTAACGATAACAGATTTAATCAGACTTTTGTAACAATTTTTGTGCTAGAGATCTGTCATCTGTGTAGCTACTCAATGATCAGATATGTTGAAGCGTCTTAAGCAATAGGTAGGTACATTGAGTATTATTTGTCAAGAAAAGTTTAAGTACTTAATTGATTATGGAAGCTTATCTAGCAGGTAAGAAAGTATTTTTATTAAATTCAATAAAACAACAATCAGACTAGAAACTTTATTTAATCCTTATTTTAAAGTATGAAATATTACACCTAGACGTTAAATTAATTAACAAAACATAAATTCGTAATACATTGTCTGTAAGAAAATACTGTCTTTACGATATCATTATGTAAGTACCAATTCACAATTATCTTATGTATGTCTGTGCTAAATACAATATGTGTACAGATATAGTATTTTCTGAAAAAAGGTAGTAGGTATATTTTTTAAGTTTCTTATTTCATCAGTATACAGATCGGTATTCTTCTAAAAAGACTTAAATTTACATCTAGTATAAAGTAGGTAGTAGGTACTAGGAGTAACACTTCTAACTGACCCCTTGTAGTCTTTATGTCGTTAGCTAACACGTTCACTGCAGTAGGGGGTGCTTTTAGTAGGTACATAAGTTAAAAACATCAGTCGATTTTTATATTTAATAGGTAATGTATAGGTAGGTATATTAGGTATCTGTAAATATAATGAAAACTGTACCTGCCGTGGAAATATAGAAAGTAGGCTTTATAACTTTATACTGTTCTTAGGTACATATAATATATTACAGTCGTTTGTAGTTAAAAAGGATCTTACCAGACAGGTGATAACAATACGATACAAATAAATAATAGTTCACGAAGTACCGCCCTATAAAGAGCCCTTTTTTTGAGAACAACGTGTTTACACATGTAGAGGCCTCGGTGTCGCGAAAAGGGCCCTCAAGCCATAAATACTATTTGATTCTGCGATAACTCGATCGTTTCCAAAAGAAGGTTCCTACATTGTATTTTTTTTAAATAAAGATGACCTTGATGGTCGTATTATGAATCTTTATTAAAAAAAAAACGAGGATACCTATAAAAAACTTCATCTGTCCGCTCTACATAATCAAAAGGCAATTTGCAGTTACAATGTTCTAATGGATGCTAACATTATAATATTAATAACGGCATGGTACCGGCACGGCATAACTATTGAAAGGTTTTCATTTAGGTACTTCAATCGTCCGATTTTTTAAAATTTAAACTCACCTAACCAAACTCCTAGAAAACCTTAGAAACCAAAAACGCATTAACCGACACCCATCGACCGACACAACCGAAAACCGCCGTCCCTACAACGAAAAGTTCACTGTTCCTAAACCCATGGCCATGTTCCAAGTGTTCGGTCCCGGTTAGCCGATGAATCAGGTGCGTCGCATCAGCCACCATCGACTGCACGGCCCGTGGAGCTGGAACCGACGGTAGCGCATGCAGTGCCATTGGGGGATCTGCTGCATGCGGCGGATAGCTTCCATCTAAATAAAATAAATAAATATTAGGGGACATCTTACACAAATCAACTTAGCCCCAAACTAAGCAAAGCTTGTACTATGGGTACTAGGCGACGATATACATACTACTATAGATAAATACATACTTATATACATAGAAAACACCCATGACTCAGGAACAAATATATAAAGGGAATATTTTACAATTATATTTAGCTAAAGCGCATACAGGCATCCAGTTTGTCTAAAAACATAGGTAAGTATATGTAGGTAGGCAACCCGGAGCTAATTTGTCTTTTTTTTCCTTAAAATGTGTAGTAGATTGGTTAAGACAGTGGAAATTAAGTGGATGCCGCCACTGTCACACTGATACAGTAATGTATTAATTTAATTACTTACACCAATTTATTAGTTTCATTCTGTTAAATACGATAGCCATGATTTTTCTAATTTAAAAAGTTTGTACCTTAAAAAGTGTGTTGACAATGAAGATTGAGAATCCCACAAGAGCCAGTACACATGATTCACACTCGATTCACACCAGTAATAACGTATACTAATTTATGATTCACATCACGTCTACACAATTTTCAGTTTTACCTCTTCGCCCAAATACAGACATATTTTTATTACAGTGGATAACATTCCACATTAACTATAAGTACCTATACGATTAAATTTAATCAGTAAGTGTTCGCCTAAAACAGCCTTATTTAACCACAAAAACAATTACATATTGCACCCATGCTTAATTAATAATGACGTAGCGTAGGTCGTGTGAAAAGCATCACATATAAATTAATAACTGTAGTTAAGTAATGGTAATTAAACGTAATATTTGATGTTACGTAAAAATGGTTAATATTTTGTTGGTACTTAACCTTTTCGCCTTCAAACAACAACACAATTGTACTTTATGTGAACAATGCAAGAGGCGTTCACACAATAAGTAAGGGCTCTACAGTGAAGGGTCTCTACATTCTCGCAGTTGTTCTTAGTGTTAAAATAGTTGCCAGTTTGCTGCATTGCCGGGTTAATCTTTATAAATTTTGTATCAATACTATTTTTACCTCTATTTCATGTCACTGTATTACATCGGAAATGTATTAATAAATAAATGCACCTTGATATGTTAATATCAAAATTAATGTATTTTAATAATCAAGTAAAATTATATGATTAAAATATACGCAATACTTACTTACAATTTCTACTACATAGATTTTTTGTGGCTATACCGGCACATCATTTCGAGTAGGTACTCGCGCAAAAGCTCGACCGGCATATGTTTAATGTACAAATAACATATTAAATACGAGGGGCGTTCAAAATATTCTCGGTATTGATATCTTACAACCTCTTCTAAAATTTCTTTTGTTACTGGCCGCTAAGGTTTATTCATTGACATTAAAAAAAAGTATAATTCGAACCGAGATGTTCTTTTGTTTTTCTGCAATTGCTGAACAAACATGAACATCATGTGCGAATTGACAATGTTAACTAAATCAGAACATCAATGCGTCATAAGATTCTCGACAAAACAGGGTAAAAATAAAAAAACCATAAAAGAGGAAATGGATTGTGTTTACCGTGAGTCTGCTCCTTCTTTATCTACCATTTAAAAGTGGTCAAGCGAATTTAAGGGTGGAAGGGCTAGTATTGAAGATGACCCTAGACCTGGTCGGCCTGTAGTAGCTACTTCACAAGAAAATATTGATAAAGTGGAAAAACTTATATTGGAAGATGGTCGAGTGAAGGTAAAATCTATAGCTCAAGTAACCAATCTTTCTATTGGTATCGTACATGATATTATCCATGACCATCTTAATATGTCAAAAGTAAGTGCAAGATGGGTTCCGCGAATGCTGACTCGGCTTCAAAAAGACATGCGTGTAGCGTGTAGTTCCGATGTTATTGACCTGTGCGGTGAAAATCCTGATGAGGTGCTGCAAAGAATAGTTACTGGAGATTAAACCTGGGTTCATCATTATGACCCAGAGAGTAAACAAGAGTCCATGCAGTGGCACATTAAGGGTTCAGCTCATCCCAAGATGTTCAAGGTCGTCCCTTCAGCTGGCAAGGTCATGGTCACGATATTTTGGGATTCTGAAGGAATATTACTAATCGATTATAAAGAAAAAGGTGTAAATATCACAGGACAGTACTACGCTAACATTCAACGTCAATTAAAGGATGCTATCAAAGAAAAGAGGCGAGCAAAGATAACCAAAGGTGTTCTGCTTCTGCGTGACAACGCCCCCGTCCATACTGCTCATATTGCCAAGGCAGCTATTGTTGAATGTGGGTTTGAAACTGTTACTCACCCACCGTATAGTCCGGTCTTAGCCCCCAGCGTCTTCTTTTTGTTCCCCAATCTTAAAAAGGATCTGCATGGAATATTTTTTTTCTGATGATGAAGCATTGAAGGCAGCAGTGGAGGAGCATTTTTACACCAAAGACAAAAAAAAATTTTTATCGGGGATTTAAAAAAAATTGATCGATCTTTTAAGTGGATGAACATAGGGAGGGAGTATATTGAAAAATAAAAATATCAAACTTTTCGTACTTGTTTGTTTTCATTTTCATACCGAGAATATTTTGAACACCCCTCGTAGATCATTTTCAATCTAGTTAATAATTAAGACATTTTACAAATACTTAGATTACAATATGGGCACTATAAACCTTTATTTAATTGTGAAAGAGACGTTTAGAACAACTGTATTACGACAACTTTTCAACACATACTGATGTTCTTTAGTCCATTGACTAAAACCTAATTTTAGGGCCAGATTGATTATTGCAAGTAAAAAATGTTTTGGGTGTATAGGTACGTACCTAGCAGGTGTCTTGTTATTATTTAGTGTACTTATTAAAAATTTACAACGAGGTACTCACATAGTCAATATTCCCGGGCCGGAACGGGTACGCCTCCACACACAGCTGGGCCACCAGCACCATAAGCACCAAGCACACTTGGACCTTCATCGTGATCCCTCGGCGCACAGAGTCCCAATGAGCGCCGTCGGGATGACCCGCCGTATATAGGGGAGCCGCCCACGCGCTTTCTTAGGGAGCGTGGATGCAACAGGCATTGTGTGTAGCACTTCGATGATTAGAAAATGCGAATAATACATGTGTGATACATTTGAAGTGTTTAGTGGTGACTTTAAGCGTACCTAATTAACTTTTGACATTTAAAATGCCATATTATTATATACTTAAAAGTATATAGGTATATATTACTTACCTCGCTCGCTACATATACACACATAACTTAAAAATCATGCAGGTGTACTCAAACTTTAGATGAATACCATTTACCATTATAGAAATGTGTTCCGACATATTTCGCCACTTGGCTACCATTATTTATGTACTACTTACATCTAAGTACCTATTTGATGCAGACCGGATCGAAAATTACCTACTAAATCAGTTCAGGAATAGGTATGGGTAAATTGTTTTGTAAATCACGCGATAGTTTTTTTTTTTTTTTAATCTACGTATTTTAAAAGGAACCTTTATCAAACGGGACATGTCGGCTCCGTTGGGCCTCTACATTATATGAGTTTCAATAAATGTTATACTAGTTATCAAAAAAATTATACAGTAATTTGCAGTTTTAGACAGGGGTTCCGCCAAAATCGACTGAAAAACCCCAACATAAATTTCTTTATAGCCCCCAGTTTCAAATAATTGTGCCCCCTTTGATTCACGCGATAGTTGAACGACGAAACATTATTGACAAAACGTATTGTTTCGTGTCTATCAAGTATTTATTTTCAAACAGGACCAAAAAATGACGACAGACATGAAATATATCAATACAATTTGATGCCATCATCATATCAGTTTTAATTAATTCTGTAACTATACCCAAAATACCGGAGTACATCCTTCATAAATATATTCCCAAAAAATATCCGTAGGTAAAGGCAGGCGTGGCTCACTCCGCGATTTCGTCGCTTTGCTACAGGTAGCTAAAAGTACATCCGTTCGGCCCCAATTTTGGGGAAAGCCATTAGCCGCGCGTGGCGCTGTCGCCACCTAGCGGCCATATCTGTGCTGATCGTAACAGACGCGTTTTGTTAGGGAGTGAGTCTTCTGTACCTAGTACTATTATTTATTCTGTGGTAAAGGTAAGTACCTGCATTCAGTTGTAAAGATAGTTTATTGATCCCCCTTACAAACAAACTTCTATGCAAGGGGTGCACTATCAGAAATTCATATGCATTTGACTTCACATACGGGTGCAAGTGCTCTATTATTACCTGGAGTTTCTAAAGTAACTTAATTTGCATAATTCTACCACCAACTAAATCAAATTGTATCCTTAAAATTTTCTACATTAGCTACACTAATTAAGCGTTCAATTTATTCGAATTATAATTAACGGCCCCTGGTTTATTAACAGCTAATTACCTAATATTTCATTTAAATTTATAGCTGATTACCTTCGCATTTTAGTATTGTTCAAGAACAAAAGTTCTTGGAGATAAGGTTCTTTTGTAGTCGCCGCGAGGCTGAGCTACACGCAGATATCAAATGGAGCAATCTCTGAGAATCATCTTATAGATAATGTAAATGTATTGTAATAAAAGGATGGACACAGGTTCCGCGCTGCTATAAACTTCTGATGATATTTGTTTAGTGCACTGATAGGTGGGACGTCTATAAGTTCAATAAATTCCACGAAAGAGTTTGTGGACTTACATTAAATCTATAAGTACCATATACCTACATATTCATATATAGGTACATAACATATATGAGTTTGAGGAAATTTTCAAGCAGGGGGCCGATTTTTGAAATTCGACCGCTCGATTTCGTTTAAATCGTTCAATAATATCTCCACTTCTAAGCATTTAAATTCTACTAATAGAATTGAAAACGAGAGGTCAATACCACTACATTCCCAATTTCTATCGCACGTATTTCTAAAATTAGCATTTGGCCGTTTTCCACTGATTTTCGTGTGACGAAAACGAGCGATCGAAATTCAAAAATCGCCCCCAGTGCTCCGTTTTCTTTGCCTTGAAAAGGGGGAAAAGCTAACATGGGGGTGCATGTATATAAAGGTCCTTCTTTTTAATTTTTCGTAAGTAATCGACATAAAATTTTCTACAAACATCGTCGGTCTACCACACTGTCCATCTCGAACTATGTACCTACATGTTGATCAGTCTAGTCCGGGCATACAAAAGCAGCTTACGAACTAGCGGCCCGATTCGAACTTTAAGATACGTTTTGTTTGAAAAAACGTCACTTTTACGTAGACGTAATATTTGACGTATCTTAAAGTTCGAATCGGGCCTTAGTACTTAAACTTCAAAACAATAATCTTCCGTATATGAAATCAGCACCGTAGCGTAGCAGAGATCTTACTAGAGATTTCCACGCATTATCTCAACCATATTACGTGTATAAGTACTCATACTCAATTTTGCCCGAGTCTCAAATGTCTCAATATTAGTCATTCCCGTAGGAGCACTTAATTCTTCCGTGAACTGCAAGAAACTGCGTTGAGTCAGGAGGTAATTTGATTAAGGAATTACCGTTTTCGTGTGCGTGTGTTTAAACAGATCCGGTTGGCTGCATTTAAATTGGGAAAGTACGGTGTAAGTACTGTATATATTTTTAGGGTTATTTAGTCAACTAAATCCCTTATAGTTTTGCTATGTCCGTCTGTCTGTTTGTCAGTCTGTCCGCCCGCTGCTTAGCTCCCAGTATGTGCTAGATAGCTGAAATTTTCCATGGTTATATAAATCATTCTCTATTCATTAATTCTTTAGTGAATACTCGGCAGTCCATCATGGCTATTTGTAAAGTCCAGCTCTAACTTTACTAAAAGCTACTACCTGGGGCCATATAAAATATCATAGCCTGGGGCCCATTTCTCGAACGATATTAGTCTATTATTATTAGTGTGTTGCCATGGTAACCCATACGATTTGACAGTTCGTGGACTAATATTATTAGTCTAATACCACCGTTTGAGAAATGGGCCCCAGACGATATGCTTTACGAGCAAACTTTTGCCATTGGCGAAATCGTCATAAATTTGATGGAAGCCGTTTTTTAAAAGAAGAAAGAAAGTAGAAATTGATTGACTTAATTAACCATTTCCACGCATCTTTGCACATCAAGCCAAGGGTTAATATTGAGAAATATGATCTCGTGACACTTAATGATGATGGCCAATGTTACCCGTAGGTACCTATACAAAAATGACTACATGGACCAAGGTACTCGTATGTAATGACTTTTTTCATAACCTGGGGTTCAATTCGACTAGTTTTAATTTCAGTTCGTGACTTAACCCACCCCAATAAGCTTTTGGTAAGCATGTGTCTAAATCGACGGATGAACCGGAACAAATAGGTGAAATTTAATAAAGAATTCTGCTTACACAAGGTGACGGGGCCATAGAAAACCGTTTAGTGTGAAGCCTTAGTATGAAACATATGTAGGGTGTCCAAACTCTTGAAATAGGTACCTACTTATGTACTTTGCTAATTTTCACACTCAATAAGTTGTACTAGAACTAGCAGCATCCAAAAATAGAATTTTATGAGAGGCAGAGAGAAACAAAATAACTAGAAATGTTGAGATTAACAAATATCGATTGAGAAAATGAAGTATTTCGTACTGCTTGTCCCACTTTTGGAAGCCGAAAAACCCAGTCTGATCAAAGTTTGTGCCCTAAAATTTGGGACCTACTACATTATGCACGTCCTTCCGTAAATAATGGTCACCCCAGCGGTCGGCGTGTATCGATTGAAAACAGAACAACAGGGACGCCCACATCGCTCCGCACCGCTCTAGTTTGTCGCAGAAACATGGATAACCGACCTTATTTACCGGTTATCCACACTTAGGCACTAAATTTCCCAAAATTCTCGTCAATGCATCTGGATTTTTAGTTTATTTGTGAAATAAATGACCTACATCAGCGCCATGTTTGAAAACAATTGTGGTGAAGTCATTGTTTTGAGTGGTTAATGTTTTTATTATGGTAAGTACTTAGGTACTGAACACAATTATAAACAGGATAGGACAATATTTTGTTAACTACTTAACTTAATTAACATTATTATAATTTCCTTTGCACAAAATATATTAATATATTATGCGATATGTTAATTTTAAAGCCTTTTCTTTCTTTAAATTAAGTTTAAATCATTATGGGCCCTTGACAACCAACAAACAAGAACCTAACACAACCCACTTTTTGCTTAACATGACTTTCAGGATATTACGTCTCAGTTATTGTTACAAGACTTACAGTGACGTCTTTAAAACCACCTACCTCTAGGTACAATTTAATTAACTAGTTTATCAAAATGTTACGAAACATAGTATGTTACATTATTACCTAGATACTATTTAGGAGTTTTATTTAATAACAAAGTCTCAGTACGTCTCAAACCATGTAATTTTGTAAATTACAGTAATTTGTGAGAAGTGAGAAAAATGTCGAGCGAGCCGGAGAGCGGTATGAGCCGCACCCTGAGCGCGCTCGGCGGCGGGGACGCGTGCGGAGCGCGTTGGACTTTAGCAGCACTTCTACTGGCGCCTTTAGCTGCCGCCAACTCGAGCTACTGCGCTGTGCCTGCTGTTTTGATGCTTGCCGCCTTTATTACTGTGGCAAGTAAGTACTATTGGACTTATTCAGGGCGTTCGGCGGGGATGCGTGCGGAGCGCGTTGGACTTTAGCAGCACTTCTACTGACGCCTTTAGCTGCTGCCAACTCGAGCTACTGCGCTGTTCCTGCTGTTTTGATGCTTGCTACCTTTATTACAGTGGCTAGTAAGAACTATTGGACTTATTAAGGGCGTTCGGCGGGGATGCGTGCGGAGCGCGTTGGACTTTAGCAGCACTTTTACTGGCGCCTTTAGCTGCTGCCAACTCGAGCTACTGCGCTGTGCCTGCTGTTTTGATGCTTGCCGCCTTTATTACAGTGGCTAGTAAGTACTACCTATTGGACTTATTCAGGGCGTTCGGCGGGGATCCGTGCGGAGCGCGTTGGACTTTAGCAGCACTTCTACTGGCGCCTTTAGCTGCTGCCAACTCGAGCTACTGCGATGTGCCTGCTGTTTTGATGCTTGCCGCCTTTATTACAGTGGCTAGTAAGTACTATTGGACTTATTCAGGGCGTTCAGCGGGAACGCGTGCGCGTGCGGAGCTCGTTGGACTTTGGCAGCACTTCTACTGGCGCTTTTAGCTGCTGCTAACTCGAGCTACTGCGCTGTTCCTTCTATTTTGATGCTTGCCGCCTTTATAACAGTGGCCAGTGAGTACTTTATAGGACCAATTTTTTTGCAATTGCTGTCGCCTCGAGGTCAAACAAGAACAGTTCGAAAAATAACACTGCTTTTTTTTCCTGCAGCTATCACATGTAGAGACTTAAAGAAACTAGCTGACATCCTACCACCGGCAAGAACCAGCCGTGGCCGTCGCGAGCGCAACCTGCGCTCCTTCGCCGACTTTATGGCAACATGGATGTGTTTCCTCTCACACCTGGTGGCTGTAGCCATCTGCGCAAGGATCCTCAGCGCGACGGCGGATCACGTGACGAGCGGCCGGACG